>NC_042619.1:73432124-73766747 GCF_901001135.1 Rhinatrema bivittatum | reverse complement strand
GCGCCCAGGCCAGTGTCCTGTGCGCGCGATTCAGTAAACTAAAATATTTAAATTAGGGCCCGCGATAAAAAGAGGTGCTAGAGACACTAGCGCATCCCTAGCGCCTCTTTTTCAAGAGGAGCGGTGGCTGTCAGCGGGTTTGACAGCCAATGCTCAATTTTGCCGGCGTCTGTTCTCGAGCCCGCTGACAGCCACAGATTTGGAAACCGGACGCCGGCAAAATTGAGCGTCCGGTTTTCAACCCGCGAGCCGCAGGCTGCTTTTAAATTTTTTATTTTTTATTTTTTTTTTAACTTTTGGGACCTCCGACTTAATATCGCCATGATATTAAGTCGGAGGGTGCACAGAAAAGCAGTAAAAACTGCTTTTCTGTGCACTTCCCTGGCGCCGGCAGAAATTAACGCCTACCTTTGGGTAGACGCTAATTTCTTAAAGTAAAATGTGCGGCTTGGCTGCACATTTTACTTACTGTATCATGCAGGAATGACTAATAGGGCCATCAACATGCATTTGCATGTTGCGGGCACTATTAGGGCTGGATTTTAAAAGGGTTACACGCATAAGTTATGCGCGAAACCCTTAAAAAAGCCCCTTGCACACGCCGAGCCCTTTTTGCATAGGCTCGGCGGCGCGCGCAAGTCCCGGGGCTTCGCAAAGGGGGCGTAGGGCTCGGCGCGTGCAAGGGGGTGCACAAATGTGCACCCCCTTGCACGCGCCGACCCCGGATTTTTGTTCGCACGTGTGTAAGTTTATAAAATCTACCCCTTAGTCTCGGGGAGGGTTGGACATGCGTTTTTGACGCGCTATTACCCCTTATTGAATAAGGAGTAATAGCTTTACCCCTTATTGAATAAGGGGTAAAGCTAGCGCGTCGAAAACGCACGTCCAAATACCGGAGCGCACTGTACTGTATCAGCCTAAATGTCAGGTATTCAGGATACTCACAGTAAATATTAGGGTGGCCCTTATTTTTCAACTTTTGCAATTCTTTACTCCCAACCCCTAATCTTGCTCCAATATAAGAAAGTGCTCCTTGCCAAATTTCAGTTCAATTGAACTATTTTAAGGTGACCCCCAAAGGCCATAAAGTTTCAAATTTCACCGAAAATTAGTATTTCTTATTTAAAACTTTTGTATTTCATTTTCAGACATTGTTTGGGAAAATAAGTCAAGCATAATCGAAAGATAATTGTATTTATAACTATTTTCTTCATACAGTTATTTACATGAAATAAAAATTAGCCAAGATAGTGAGCAAAAATTTGCAATCAATGCCAGCCATGGAACCTGGTCGTCCTTTCTTGCATTGCAATAATAAAAACTGCTTATCCTCTTCGTTCTTAATGATGTTTAACGCATTCTCTTGTGCAACATCGAATACATCTAATTTATCCAGGAATTTCATTTGTTTTTTTGCTTCCACATCTGAGTCTCTACCCAACCACTTCTGTAAATCTTGCCATTCTTTATGTAGTGATATAACGTTTTCAATGCAATGATCAGTTCGTTTTGAGGGATTTCATCCTTTTTCCCAAAAAACAAGAACTTCTTTTACAACTAAGGTCGCATTTTCTTTGATAATTTAACAACACATAAATTAAAGAAAAGAGCACTGAGTACTTGCCGATTTAAAGGTAGTTTCGCTCCTACAATTTGGTTTAATTTCATTGCCTCCCCCCACCAAAAAAAAAAGTTGCTTTGCCTTGCAAGCATCTCCATTGCAACCTAATTTTGCATAGTCAAAGGTGTCCCATCTACCATAGGGGGAGATACAGGTGAAAGAAGATAAAAAGAACTAGGTGAATGAGAAGGAGGTCAAGTCAGCATTTTCTGATATTCTTGATAATAGTGCTTGTTACCTGTAGGTAGGAGACGAGGTAAAATGAAGGAATCAGAAAAAGCCCCAATAATGAATGCAGAACAGGTCTGTGGCTGTTTTCAATGCATTACCATGTGACTGGCAAATTCTTACAGCATCTGATGGCATAGGCGCCAGCTCTGTGGGTGCTTGCGTCCCTGAATATGGTCTCCTGCACTCCTTTAGTTGAGAGCTGAGAGCTCCATGCTGCAGAGCCTATGGGGAAGGGCAATAAAGAAATACCTCTCTCTCTCCTTGCTACAGCTGCCACCTCCCCTGTAGCCTATTGGCTGGCTGGGGAATGTCTGGTCAATGAGCTGCAGGAGAGATAGGCAAGAAGTGATGGGTCTCTTCTGATACTGCTCCCGCCTCTCTCTGCAGCCTGGTGGCTGGCTGTAGAATGTCTGACCAAGCACAGATACACATAACAGCACAACAGTGAACATTTAGAGAGATTCACAACAGAGTCCCTTCTGATTACTCAGGCATGGTTCTCTTTTCACCTCCACGTCACAGGGCAATCAAGTCCTCTGTTTCGCCTCCATCTTTCTTGACAGGTTTGGCTTTCTGACTGTAATCCCATTAGGCAAGAGGCAATTAATTGAATGAGGCCTCTGCTCTCCATCTCACAGATGATAGAATGATGGCATGCTTGTGTATGGTGCATCCTAACTTCATGTCTGCGACTTTTCTGTCCAGGGCCCTTCTATACTTGGGATGCTTCCTCACTCCTTCAGGGTTAATGGAGTCCTTGACTATGGTACAGTTGGCATGCTCTACCAGCCAGGATTCTCTGTTCTCTTCTACATAATTTATTATGTAGACTGATCTGTAAGAAAATTGGAGTCCAAAAATCCTTTGGAATTTCCTCCACTTGAACCACTGTCGTTGTGCCAGTTTATAAAGACTTGTCTTGCCCCAAATGACTGGGGGGTTACCCAGAATTGATCCTTCACCTTGAGGGGTAGTGGCTGGTCTAGCAAATCTTCTCCAGCCATGCAGTCTGTTGCCCCTGACAGATTATTGTCCACAGAGAAAGTATTTTGCTCTCCGGGGGGGACAAGGTGCTCCACTCAAAGGTGGATGCCAGCAATGATAGCTCTATGGCTATCCAGAACATCTCTCTGAAGGTCTTTGGTCCATGGACCACTAGGTTCACCTTTGATGTGATCATAGTATAAAAATCTATTGCTTGGGTCGGGGTGATTGCCATACACCACTCCCTAAGGTCTTGTTGTCTCAGCATTTGTAGAGGCCTAGAATGGCCTGAGAACACTTAGCTGTCAGATCTGTTGTCTGGTGACACCCATCAGCCTTGTCCCAGGTGAGGAGCACTTGCTGCAGGTAACTGGCCGAGTGGAATCCATACAGGTGATGATGGCTGCATGGCCTCTGGTGCTGCCAGCATTTCAGGTCTCCTGGCTCGTCCAATTACGGATAAGGGCATAGTAAATTCAGCTACTCCTTGGCTCTGTTCCGCCAACTTGTTCCGCCAATGATAATCTTCTAGCATCACCACCCACTCTGCTGCTTGCAGGATCTTAAAAAATGGCCTCCACCACTACATCCAGGCTCTCTCCAAATGAGAAGGCCTCACCATGGCCAGCCTCCATGTGGGACTAACTGGGACCTTTGGCGAGAAGGGTCTTTCTGCTGTTTTTATAGTGTTCCATTGGATGCATGCCACTTGCTCTCCTGGTGATGTCAGACTTGCACGTCGTACGTTCCCTCTTCTTTGGTGCGTATCCCGCTGATCCTCGAACATGGGAATAATCGCTGTTTTGTAAGTTTTCGCGTTTTTTCCCCCTTCTCATCACTTGTAAACTATATGTTCATAAAATATCACATTTCTCGTTGAAATGCACTTATCCACCACCCTTGAGTCCCATGTTGGGTGCCATTTTATGTAACCCTGTGTCTGGAGTTTGGATGTTCACTCCGCAATCATTTTTTTCCCTTCTCTTCAGTTCTCAAGGGGTGGGTTCTTTCTATGGGATTTGAAGATTGTCTTTCTTGGCCCAGGCAGTAGTGTGCAATTTTCCAAGTATGTTTATTACTTTCTGATCTCACACTTGTGAGATGTTGGGACAAACAGGCTGGATACTGTGCTAGGAGTTCAAAATAAAGTTTGCTGATTTTCTCAAATTTAACTCAATGTCCAATCACTCCAAAATGTTGAGATTATAGTTGTTACTTACAGGTGTTTTCCCATTGTCTGGGTATGTGTCCTGTCTCTCAGTTCCCAGGGATGGAGTTTAGTACTTCTTCACTCAGTATATAAACTGTCCCAGTAGTTTAGGGAAATCCTGTGGGTGATGGGATCCCCATAGTTACCTTTAAAAATCCTACCTTAGTCCAATATCTCCGTCTCTCGAATCCAGCTTGTGTCCTGGTCCCTTGAGGTGAAGATCCTGTTCCTGTTCTCCTTGCTTCTTTTATTCTGAAATGACCTTCTGGGTGGACAGGTCTGATGAAAAAACCCTGGCTCCTGCAGCCTTACTTCCCAGCAGAACCACTAGGCCTGGGCCTAGGGCTCCGACCATTAGGGGGCGAGAGCCAAGTGGAGCTGCAAACGGCAGCACCAAAGAGAAGTGGATATTCGGCAATCTCCACTCCTCTTTGCTGAGGACTGCACCCCCCTGTGCTATTCATACATCTGACTGTGCATGTAAAACTGACCCCAAATCCTAGTCCACCACCAAAACTTCACCTTGAGTTACTAGATGACCCTCCTATAGTGGTTTAGATAGATAACAATTAAATATGTCAACCTAGAGTCTATCTCTCTCTCCCTCTCCTCTCTCTACTCTCTCTCTATTCCCCTCTCCATGGCCAAAGCGTGAAAAAAAATTGTAGTTATTTTCGGCATTAAAAGTGTGCGATAACATGTGTTATGTTATTGCATGCTGCATTAATGCCCCTCATTTTCATAAACCCTGCCCAAACTCCTCCCCTTTGAATACATTTTCAAAATTTGCGTTTGCATCTCGCAATGCGATAAATAACACATGCCATTATGGCATTATTGCAGGCGTTAGGGCCCTAATGCCTGCGATAACGCACTTTGACCCTGCAGACTGCCACACTAATCCTACTCTTAGCACCACTAAATAACCTGAGACAACCAATCACAGCCATCCAGATTGGGAGGGATTGTAAGGGAATCGTAGTCCCACTAAGCTGTTATAGTCCCTAAAGGCCAGGGACCTCAGGCCATCTAGTGGCTGACCAGGGAATCCACCACAATAAAAATAAATAAAATATTCCTCTATTATATCCCATAGGAGACAGTAGTTATCTCTGGGGTTTTCAAATTGATGGAAGGAAGAACCACATGTAGCTATGGCCCTAGAGCTGGGGAGATACTGGCTGCTGAGCTGCTCAGGACATGCAGGTGGAGTGTCTTATGTAGACTCTATAAGTATGGGACTGGATATGGCCTGGAATTTATGAATGCCATAAGAAGTGATACAGGATGTGGGAAAGCAGGAGCAGTTCCAGAAAACAGTGCCTGAGCTCAGGGAGTGCAGAGCAGGGAAGTGATCCAAGCCTGTGGAGGAGGGGGACTCACAGATCAAACGGTGAGTGGAGCCTGCCAATGTAGGGAATCCTAACATGCTGATGAGGGGTGGGAATCAATGAAGGGATGGCTGAGCCAACCCTGCAGATGAAGGCAGCAGGATAAGAAGGGGTGAGAGAGAACCTGCTCACGGATCGGCTGAGGAGGCGTGAGGAGGAGTGGGGAGTTATGGGAAGAGAAAGGGGGAGGGGGACCGAGAAGGCCAGGTCAGTGGAAAATGGAGAGCAGAGCAGACTAAAGGGATGTAGGGAGTGGAGCTGGAAGAGGAGTATTAAACCCTGTCTCCAAAATATAAAATTCAAAGTATGCCCGAGCAGGAGAAGTAAGAGGGGAGTGGGAAAAATGGAAAAGGTGGGGATAGGAGGAAGAAGAGGTTAATAGAATGATCAAAAAGGGGAGGGCTGAGAGAGAGATTGGTGGGGGAAGAGATTGTGGTAGGGATGAGCTGTTGGGGAAAACGAAGCAGGATCGAGGAACTTGGTGGGAATGAGCTGAGGTGGGGGAGAAGAATAATTGGTGGAATTCTGAATATTTCCTTACTTATTTTTTGGCACCATGAGTCTTCCCCGTGTCCACATTACCTGCTCCTCTCTGGATATTTATAAAAAGGCTGGTCAGTTATACTTACAACCCAATGTGTTCTGTTTTTTTTTCCTAGGCGAGCTGTAATTTGGGTTGGGTTCAGCACCCCCAATTGTTTTTCAAAAGTTGGCTGCTAATTTTGATGGGGCAGAGAAAATCAAAGGGATCTAGGAAATGTAATCAAATACTAAATAAGATCTGGACAGAAAATCGTTTAGGAAAGCACTGACCCACAGCATTAAGATCACCCTAAATTTGTGTTCATTCCTGGCTAGCTTTCTCTCCAAGGAATAAGTGCAGGTATATCTGTTTTACCACTACCCTCAGAAATCCATTCATGTGACGTGTAAAAGCCACAGTCTGTAACCTCAAAGAGTGCCAGAGCTATAACAAAAGGGGCACATAGTATAGAAACTGAAGAAATAAAAATATGTTTGCTGTGTCTATGGTGATGCAGCCCGTAAGAACATAAGAACATGCCATACTGGGTCAGACCAAGGGTCCTTCAAGCCCAGCATCCTGTTTTCAACAGTGGCCAATCCAGGCCATAAGAACCTGGCAAGTACCCAAAAACTAAATCTATTCTATGTTACCGTTGCTAGTAATAGCAGTGGCTATTTTCTAAGTCAACTTAAATTAATAGCAGGTAATGGACTTCTCCAAGAACTTATCCAATCCTTTTTTAAACACAGCTACACTAACTGCTTTAACCACATCCTCTGGCAACAAATTCCAGAGTTTAATTGTGCGTTGAGTGAAAAAAAACGTTCTCAGCTTAGTTTTAAATTTGCCACATGCTAACTTCATGGAGTGCCCCCTAGTCTTTCTATTATCTGAAAGAGTAAATAACTTATTCACATCTACCCGTTCTAGACCTCTCATGATTTTAAACACCTCTATCATATCCCCCCTCAGCCGTCTCTTCTCCAAGCTGAAAAGTCCTAACCTCTTTAGTCTTCCCTCATAGGGGAGCTGTTCCATTCCCCTTATCATTTTGGTCACCCTTCTCTGTACCTTCTCCATCGCAACTATATCTTTTTTGAGATGCGGCGACCAGAATTGTACTCGGTATTCAAGGTGCGGACTCACCATGGAGCGATACAGAGGCATTATTACATTTTCTGTTTTATTCACCATTCCCTTTCTAATAATTCCCAACATTCTGTTTGCTTTTTTGACTGCCGCAGCACACTGAACCGACGTTTTCAATGTGTTATCCACTATGACGCCTAGATCTCGTTCTTGGGTGGTAGCCCCTAATATGGAACCTAACATTGTGTAACTATAGCATGGGTTATTTTTCCCTATATGCATCAACTTCCACTTATCCACATTATTTATTTATTTATTTATTTATTTGACACTTTTATATACCGACATTCATGAAAAAAGATCATATCGTATCGGTTTACAGAGAACGAAGTATTATAACATAACCTTAACAAAGAGGAGCTTAAAAGTTACAATAAAACAAGGGAATGGAACTGGGGAGGAGGAAAGAAGAGAGGACAGATAACTCATTAACTAACATTAAATTTCATCTGCCATTTGGATGCCCAATTTTCCAGTCTCACAAGGTCTTCCTGCAATTTATCACAATCTGCTTGTGATTTAACTACTCTGAACAATTTTGTATCATCTGCAAATTTGATTACCTCACTTGTCATATTTCTTTCCAGATCATTTAGAAATATATTGAAAAGTAAGGGTCCCAATACAGATCCCTGAAGCACTCCACTGTCCACTCCCTTCCACTGAGAAAATTGTCCATTTAATCCTACTCTCTGTTTCCTGTCTTTTAGCCAGTTTGTAATCCAAGAAAGGACATCGCCACCTATCCCATGATTTTGTACTTTTCCTAGAAGCCTCTCATGAGGAATTTTGTCAAACGCCTTCTGAAAATCCAACTACATTACATCTACCGGTTCACCTTTATCCACTTGTTTATTAACTCCTTCAAAAAAGTGAAGCAGATTTGTGAGGCAAGACTTGCCTTGGGTAAAGCCATACTGACTTTGTTCCATTAAACCATGTCTTTCTATATGTTCCGTGATTTTGATGCTTAGAACACTTTCCACAATTTTTCCTGGCACTGAAGTCAGGCTAAATGGTCTGTAGTTTCCTGGATCGCCCCTGGAGCCCTTTTTAAATATTGGGGTTACATTAGCTACTCTCCAGTCTTCAGGTACAATGGATGATTTTAATGATAGGTTAGAAATTTTTACTAATAGGTCTGAAATTTCATTTTTCAGTTCCTTCAGACCTCTGGAGTCTGATTTACTACTCTTCAGTTTGTCAATCAGGCCTACCACATCTTCTAGGTTCACCGTGATTTGGTTCAGTCCATCGGAATCATTACCCATGAAAACCTTCTCCGGTACGGGTACTTCCCCAACATCCTCTTCAGTAAGCACCAAAGCAAAGAAATCATTTAATCTTTCCGCGATGGCCTTATCTTCTCTAAGTGCCCCTTTAACCCCTTGATCATCCAGCGGTCCAACTGACTCCCTCACAGTATTTCTGCTTCGATTATATTTTTAAAAGTTTTTACTGTGAGTTTTTGCCTCTACGGCCAACTTCTTTTCAAATTTTCTCTTAGCCTATCTTATCAATGTCTTGCTTAAGCGTTGGAAAGTTAAATGTATTATCCTATTTTCATCTGTTGGATCCTTCTTCCAATTTTGAATGAAAAGATCTTTTGGCTAAAATAGCTTCTTTCATCTCCCCTTTTAACCATGCCTGTAATACATCTGGACTGAATGTATTTTTAAAAAATGACCATGCCTCTTGCACACTTTTTACCTTTGTAGCTGCTCCTTTCAGTCTTTTCCTAACAATTTTTCTCATTTTATCAAAATTTCCCCTTTGAAAGTTTAGCACGAGAGCCGTGGATTTGCCCACTGTCCCCCTTCCAGTCATTAATTCAAATTTGATCATATTATGATCACTATTGCCAAGCGGCCCCACCACTCTTACTTCTCTCACCAAATCCTGTGCTCCACTGAGGATTAGATCTAAAATTGCTCCCTCTCTTGTCGGTTCCTGAACCAATTGCTCCATAAAAATGTAATTTATTCCATCCAGGAACTTTATATCTTTAGCATGTCCCACCAATACATTTACCCAGTCAATATTGGAGTAATTGAAATCTCCCATTATTACTGCACTACCAATTTGGTTAGCTTCCCTAATTTCTCTTAGCATTTCACTGTCCGTCTCACCATCTTGACCAGGTGGACGGTAGTATACTCCTATCACTATAGTTTTCCCCAACACACAAGGGATTTCTACCCATAAAGATTCAATTGTGCATTTATTCTCATGAAGGATGTTTATCCTGTTGGACTCTATGCCATCCTGGACATAAAGCGCCACACCACCTTGCAGGTGCTCCTCTCTGTCATTGCGATATAATTTGTACCCCGGTTTAGCACTGTCCCATTGGTTGTCCTCCTTCCACTATGTCTCTGAGATGCTAATTAAGTCTATGTCATCATTCACTGCTATACATTCTAATTCTCCCATCTTACTTCTTAGACTCCTAGCATTAGCATACAAACATTTCAAAGTTTGTTTTTTGTTTGTATTTTCATTCTGCTTCTTAATTGATAGAGATAAATTAGAAATTTCTTTTAGCTCAGGTGAGTTTTTAGTTACAGGCACTTGGACTACTTTTCTTATTATTGGAACCTCACTGTCGGGATGCCCTAATTCTAATGCATCATTAGTATCCTTTGAAGATATCTCTCTCCGAACTATGAGCTGCTGAGCGACTGTCGGCTTTCCTCTTTGTTCTAGTTTAAAAGCTGCTGTACCTCCTTTTTAAAGGTTAGCGCCAGCAGTCTGGTTCCACCCTGGTTAAGGTGGAGCCCATCCCTTTGGAAGAGACTCCCCCTTCCCCAAAAGGTTCCCCAGTTCCTAACAAAACTGAATCCCTCTTCCTTGCACCATCGTCTCATCCACACATTGAGATGCTGGAGCTCTGCCTGCCTCTGGTGACCTGTGTGTGGAACAGAGAGCATTTCAGAGAATGCTACCCTGGAGGTTCTGGATTTAAGCTTTCTACCTAAGAGCCTACATTTGGCTTCCAGAACCTCCCTCCCACATTTTCCTATGTTGTTGGTGCCCACATGTACCACGACAGTGGCTCCTCCCCAGCACTGTCCAAAATCCTATCTAGGTGATGGCGTGAAAGTGAGTTCACCTGGGCCTCGGCACCATTGTTAAGGAGGTCAATTTAAGGTGACCACTGTGGCTTTATGTTGCCATCCAGCACCATCTTCTAGTGACCCTCCCCCCCCCCATGCCCCTTGGCACGCTCCCATCCATCTGGCAGGAGAAGTCAGACAGCAATGCTGCTTACCAGAGGCTACTGCCTTGCATCTGAAGTAGTGCCTTTTACTCTTGCAGGAGCTACTTGGCCCTGTGCAATTGAAACTTCAGATCAAAGCCACCATCGAAGGGGGCAGAAGCAGTTAATAAGCAGTGGCACTTCTCTCTCACTTCCCCTTTTTGTTAATTTTAGCTTTGACAACAGTCAACTGTTTGAATGTGTTCTAATTATCACTTATATTCTAGTGAAGTCACTAAAAAAAAAAAAAAAGTTTTAGCACTCTGCCTCCATGTGTGTGCTGGATGAGAGGGGATTGCATGAGGTGGGACTGAGATGACAGAGGGATGAGAAATTATGAATGCATGGCAGACCCTCCCGGTCTGGCCACTAGATGCCACTATCCCTGTCCTTATAATACACTTTGTTGCGACCATCGCTGCTCGACGCCCTCACTCCGCCCTCTTTACTTCTGTGGCGACTCCCTCCGGGTCTGATGGACAGCTGGCTGCCGTGGCGTTTCCATGCCGCCTCCCTCCGGCATACCCGGACCGGCTCGACACTGCAACTCCACCATCTTGTCCTGATGCCTAGGGCGCGCACGCGTCCTGACTCTTGTACCAGCAAGGGCATGAACCTCAGGGGCGTCCCCCTGAGATGACCTCATCTGCTTCCAATATTTAAAGGTCTTTGAAAATGCTAACAAACTGACAAGCCGATACAGTACAGTGCGCTCCAACGGAGCGCACTGTTAACCTGCCCTTGGACGCGCGTTTTCCCTTACCCCTTATTCAGTAAGGGGCGGAAAACGCACGTCCATCCTGCGGCACCTAATAGCGCCCTCAACATGCAAATGCATGTTGATGACCCTATTAGGTATGCCTGCGTGATACAGAAAGTAAAATGTGCTGCCAAGCCGCACATTTTACTCTAAGAAATTAGTGCCTACCCAAAGGTAGGCGCTAGTTTCTGCCGGCACCAGGAAAGTGCACAGAAAAGCAGTAAAAACTGCTTTTCTGTGCACCCTCCGACTTAATATCATGGTGGATATTAAGTAGGTGGTACAGTAGAAACGGGCAAAAGGAGGTGCTAGGGACACTAGCGCATCCCTAGCGCCTCCTTTTGACCCGGAGCAGCGGCTGTCAGCGGGTTTGACAGCCGACGCTCAATTTAGCCAGCGTCGGTTCTCGAGCCCGCTGACAGCCACGGGCTCGGAAACTGGATGCCGGCAAAATTGAGCGTCCGGTTTTTGGTCTGACAGCCGTCGGCCCATTTAAAAAATTTTTTTCTTTTTTTTTTACTCTTCGGGACCTCCGACTTAAAATGGGCCGACGGCTGTCGGGCCAAAAACCGGACGCTCAATTTTGCCGGCATCCGGTTTCCGAGCCCGTGGCTGTCAGCGGGCTCGAGAACCGACGCTGGCTAAATTGAGCGTCGGCTGTCAAACCCGCTGACAGCTGCCGCTCCGGGTCAAAAGGAGGTGCTAGGTACGCGCTAGTATCCCTAGCACCTCCTTTTGCCCGTTTCTACTGCACCACCTAATTTAAATACAGAATCGCACGCACAGGTGCGCGCCGGGAGCGTGGGCGTTCGTCCGCTCTCCCGCGGACTTTACTGAATCGGCCCACGAGTTAGCAAGGGGGATAAGCATATGGCTACATACTCGCTTCAGCTATCCAAGCTACTCTGCCTCTTCAGACTTACCAGAAGTACCCACTCCTCGGAGGCCTGGTTCTTTTCTTTATTTTCAGATTACAGATAGGAACCGGTACTCGCTCCTCGAGGGCCCATGTTCCTGGACACTCTGAAGATTCTCTACTGCCTGGAAGCTATCACTGCTACAAACAATTGTGAGTTACCATCGCTCTCTCAGAGCTTTCCCTGGAACTCAGGTACTCGCTCCTCAAGGGCCTAATCCTTTCCAGCTCCTGAGCTTACTTGAGACCTTACGTGAGTTTGTCATCTAGTTCTGTTCATGAACTCTGCCTACTCACTGTCTACAGTTTCTCAACAGTTCAGCCATCCTGGATCGTTGTTCCAGTACCTGAGGGACTACAGCCCTGCTGGGCATATCAGCTCACTACTGCCACCTCTGGTGGTTTCTAATAACCTGTTTAATAAAAGAACTAATGTGTGTCTGTATCCATAGTCCAGCCTAGCCACTGGTCCCCCTTTCTGGGTATCCTCCCGAGGGCGTAGTCATCTGCCATCGGCCCAGGGATCCACCCACAACTATATCAGATTCATTATAGATTCCTACTCCTTTAGCAAGACGATATCTGAGACACTACTCCTCCCTCTCCAGGAGCCCCCTACACAGAGCGTTCTCTACAGATTGCTCCACCTATCTGACTGCTCCTCTCATCAAGCATCAGATTTCTAACAGGTTGCTAACTCTGCAGTCTAACCCACAACAGATTGCTAACTCGAGCAGCAGATTTACAACACACTTAGGAAGGCATCCATACCCTTCAGTCCCTTCCACCTGGAGCTTCTGATTGGATGACTCAGTGCTATTTAGCCCAGCCAGTTTGAGAGAAGACAAAGAGAGCAAGATTTATTTTTTCCACACTCTGGTGAGGCCTCCCAGTAAGAAATTTCTTTTAGAAGTGTCACTGCCCAGTGCACTTCCGGCGGGAGAGTCCTTCTATTTTACAGAGAGAGAGATTTTAAGCCTGAGACCTCTTTGGGGCTAAGGTGCTCCCTTCAGGGGACCAAAAATTTGAGCCTACTCTACTCACCAGGTAGGCAAGCACCAGTGATGGATCCTGCTGCCAGAGACAGTGAGGGCAGAGAAGATATCCATTTTGACTTTTGAAAATACGATTTGGACTTTGAGTGAAGGGGGGAGGTTTTTGGATCCCCTTCCCCACTGGGATGGCAGTGGTGAGATATAGCCTGATCCCATGATTTTTCCACAAGAAAAATCCCAGAAGTCACAGCTAAGGAAAAGGAACAACTGAGTCAAAGGAAGAAAGAGCAGGAGGAGGAGACCCCACCCGGCTCTCTGCATATCAAAGAACTAGGACAGGCTGCGTGTCTAAGGGGAAGAAGAGGTCTAAAGATAGGATTTTTGTAATGCAATTGGGATCCCTTCTATAGGAATCCCTTATGGCCTCTGGGAAAGTATGCACATTTAAAATCACCCAGATGTCTGTAATAAAAGACACCTACCTCCTCAAAAGACTTTCCTGTACCATCAGTCAGATGTAATCTCAGACTTCTAAATTATGGACTTTATTTTGCCCTAAACTAATCAGTAAATTATTATTTATCAACTGTTCTTTGCAGCTTCTTCCTCCTGGGGATGCCACAGCTAGGGAACACACAAGGGTCACGCTAAAGTTCTTTCTCACTGTCTGGGCCATAGACGAAAGTCCGACCCCCCCCCCCCCCTAGAAAGAATCCCGCTCCCAGGGAGAAAGAGTCAAGCGGGGGAAGGACTGAGCTAGCCGGAGCAGCCCCAGACCTTATAAATGTGATTCAGTGCCCTTGTGATTAAACACCCCGGGTAAGGGTTACAAATGTGTTAAACGGGGGGGAGACAGGGCAAGTGTTAAATTAACTAGGGCAGTGAGCACAATTAAGGTGTATGCTTGCGATTAGTCAGTGCCCGGGATCACTAAGAGGGACCTGGGCAATTACTCTGCTTGTCTGACCCCCCAACGCTGGCCCTTAAAGAGATGATGATGTTGCAAGCGACGGGGAAGGAGATAAAAGATAATGGCTGCGGCAGAATGGGTGTTTGCTGGGAGAGGGGAATGATGATCGTGTAGGTACCAGAGAGATAGCGCCGCTGTGAACGTGCAGGCTGAATTGCTCCCGCCTTCGCAGCCCGCCGGGCTCTTTCTGCCCCCGTGCTGACGTTTGCTGGTATTGTGTCAGCTAGCCAGCGGGCCTGGATGGGCAGGCGTTTCTCTGTCTAGTGCCTGCAGACAGGGGGCGGGGGTGGGCGCAGCCCGATGAACGAGATCCCCGCCTGCTGTGCGTGACGCGGAGAGGAGGAGGAGGAGGAGGAGGAGGGGACACGTGGAGCTGCTAGCACGGCTGCCGATTACTCGTACGGTCGGGCCGATCGGCTGCCCTCCGGTATTTGTCCATGTGTCGTCGCCGACGCTGAACCCGAGGGATCGCATGCGGCACCGCGGACAGCTCCATGGAGTCCGGCTTTCAACCGCTGGAGCCGGAGCTGCCGCGGGCCCCGGAGAGCAGGCGCAGGAACTGTGAGGCGCTGGCCAGGGTGAGAGCGGCCGTGTGCAGCTGGTGAGTACACAGGGAACGCACGGCGGGCCAGATTCTTCACTAAACTAGGGTGGATCTCGATTCCTCAGCTTTTTTTTTTTTTTTTTTAAATAATTCATGTAGATTTGTCTGGTCTGTTCTGAGAGGAGAGGTTCTTCTTCTCATTAATGTTACCTGCTCCTTGACCCTGAGGGCCTGCCCATGCACTTGCTGAGGTCTGTACCTCCGTCTGCTGACCCTATTCTCTTTCTCTAACGAAAAAAAACAAAACAGAACAAAAAAAAACCCAAAAAAACTACGAGTAGACTCGGACAAATAAATCAGACAGTAGTTTGGTCCAAATATATCAGGTCCATTAAAACCGACTTAAAAAATATTCAGCAAAAACACTGTACAAAAATGTATTTTATTTAATTTCTAAAGCTAAGTGCTCAAACCACACCATTTAATATGTTGTGGAAGGCAGACACTATATATTAAACAGTATTTCCTCAGCCTTTCATTTGTTTATCCTTCTTCCACAAGTGTGTCAGTGTGTTAATATGTTGAATGAGAGTGGTTAAAATCAGTAATGTGGAAGTTCATATAGTAGTATACAGTCATATCCATTTTGCTACAGGCATAATATTTCTGCATACAAACGTTAAAAGTCCCACAACTGAAAAATAAATGGTCTCCAAGGAATTTATCTGCATATTCCAACAAAGAAACTCTTGAGGGATCCCTTCTTTTGCAAGTGTATCAATGTGGTACTCACACTGAGGCTAATGTAATAAAATGTAAGTAAAAAATGTGCACTGAACAGCGACTTGACCCCTGATGCAGAAATCATCAGGAGTGAGGAAATAAAAATAAGAGAACATAAAAACGTGCATCTTATATCAGTCACATTTTGCGGGCCAATACAGTAAAACCCGCGGGAGAGCCGGCGCTCCAAGGCGAGCACCCTCCCAACGCGCGCCCAGGCCACTCTCCTGGGCGCGCAATCCAGTATTTAAACGAGGGGCCTGCGGTAAAAGGAGGCGCTAGGGACAGTAGAGCGTCCCTAGCGCCTCCTTTTTGACAGAAGCAGCGGCTGTCAGCGGGTTTGACAGCTGACGCTCAATTTTTCCGGCGTCTGTTCTCGAGCCCGCAGACAGCCACGGGTTCGGAAAATGGACGCCGGCATAATTGAGCGTTCGTCTTCCGACCCGTGGACACATTTTACATTTTATTTTTTTTTTATTTTTGGGGCCTCCAACTTAATATCGCTATGATATTAAGTCTGAGGGTGTACAGAAAAGCAGTTTTTTCTTCTTTTCTGTACACTTCCCTAGCACCGGCCGAAATTAGCGCCTGCCTTTGGGCAGGCGTTAATTTTTGAAAGTAAAATGTGCGGCTTCGCTGCACATTTTGCTTTCTTTGTCGCGTAGGAATGTCTAATAGGCCCATCAACATGCAAATGCGCTATTAGTTTTGGGGGAGGGGGTTGGCCACGCATTTTCGGCGCGCTATTACCCCTTACTGTATAAGGGGTAAAGCTAGCGCGTCAAACGCGCGTCCAAACCCGGGCTAACAGTGCACTCCACCGGAGCGCACTTGACTGTATCGGCCCGTTAATTTAGTAGCATACATAAAACATGATTTATGTGCATAAAACTGAAAGGATGCACTAGACAGACTTAAAGCAACCTCAGCTGAAGTGGGAGTTAATTGGTTTAGTGGGTGGGGCAGTGTAAGTAGCTGGGTGGAAGGGGTGGTCCTTGGTCTTGGATTAAGGGTCCCCATGTTTTTGAGGTTTTTGTTTTTATAAAGCATTGCTCTTGAGTCAGAAATGGAATAAAAGTTAACTAGTTTTCAGGGCTAGTGTTAGTCTGTGATGTAGTGCCGTCATGTTTTGGACTGGGTTTGGGGTTCCCAGGGGCAGTGATCCACCCCGGACCTAAGACAACCAAGTCTAGGATCCCTGGCACCCAGGAGCTCCAGGTTCAGGATCATGCTGCACAGCATCACAGGCATACATCAGCACCAGAAATGTGAGTTAACTCCACTCCACTTCTGATACCGGAGCTAAGTTTTTCCAGTATTAACAAAAAGTGAGTTAAGCCTTTAGGGCTTTAATGCACCTCCCTGCAATGCTAGTAATAGCTGTAGGAGTGCTTTGACCCATGGGCAAAAGGCAGTGCATGGTAGAGGGGGCCCATTATATGACAACACAGGGCTCCACCTCTATGAATCTATTGGCCAGGGCACTGAATCTTGGGGCAGAGGAGAGCCCTCCACTTCTTGTACCAGCACCTACCTTCCCAGAAAGTGTGCAGGGAACGGGAGAGGAGGGGTGAGCCTAGAGCAAATAGAACACAAAACACAGCAAACAATAATCACTCTGCTTCCTAATCCAGCCTTTGTTCTCATCTTATTTGCCTCCCCCCCCCCCCCCCCATCTGTAGGGAACAGGATAGGAGGGGGTAAAACTGGAGTGGACACAAGAACAAAGAATAATCCCTTTTTTGTCTGCATATTTCTAATTTGTGTTCTCTTGCTATGTGTTTGGTGAGGATCTGTGTTCTGCGGGTATGATCAAGCTGAGGTATTCTGCTAGCACAGTGGTTCTCAACCTTTTTTTTCCATCGTGACACACCTGACAGAACACACTGCTCATTACAATTCATGGCGGACATAAAAAATAAAGGTCCCGTATTATTTTTATTGTTAAGAATGACACAAGGGAAAGACAGCAGCAGCAGCCTCCTCCACTCTCAACATTAGCAGCAGCAGCAGCCTCCTCCACTCCCAGCCCTTGCGGCCTCGAGAAAGGACTCTCCATCCGCCACGGGGGGCTGACGTTGCTCCTCTTTTTGCTCTGCGCCACGCTGCTCTTCTTCAGGCTGCGCCTTTCTTCTTCGGCCCAAATGCTGCACACACTAGCATGGTCTCCTCTTCCCGCGCATGCAGCCACTACATACAACTTCCTCTTCCCGGGGGGAGCGGGAAGAAGAAACCATGTTGGTGCCGCTGACTCCAGCTCTCCTGCCGTGTTCTGCCCAGGCTAACTGCATTTTAAGCCCGGGCGGAGGAAGAGTTCCATTTCATCGGGGCAGGGGGAGCAGCTGGGTCAGCAGGGGACTGGGAAGCGTGGCGACTCGCCGGTTGAGAACCGCTGAGCTAGCATGTGGGTTCTGTTTAGGTATCTGTATGAGCCCAGCTGGTTCTTTTTCCTAATATTTATTTTATGTGTTTCATTTTTTATACCGCCTATCAAAAAGCTTACCGTGGCGTACAAAACTAAAACATGAACAAAATCCAATAGGAGGTGTATTGGTGTTTTAGGACCCAGTGGAATATTTGCAGTGCAAGCCTTTCATATAGTAAGGTTGTTAGGAGTTAATGCTGTTTTGGTATAGCAGATTTGCCGTATGGGAATTGTGAGCGACATTTTTGGGAGGATTTTGTGTTACTTCTCAAAGTGTCTGGTAATGGAGGGCTTTATTGCCACTGTTACTGAGGTGGCAACAGAATTTGAATTTTGTTTTAGATGGTGATTAATAAGGAGTCAAACCAAAGAAAAAAATCGACAAGAAAGGAATGTGAAAGAAATCACATCAAACAAATGAACATTTCCTACCAAATTATTTTATATAATTTTATCAATCAAAACTGCTTGAAAAATTTTTTTTTTTTTTTAATTTTGTTAAAAGTGGGAGATGGGGTTTCATATTCTGCCAATCATTGGTTCCAACCAGGTAACCCTTGGTGTTTAGATATAAATTTAGACCTGCTATTGAACAGTCCTAACTTAGATAACTTATCTGTCTAAATCTGAATATCGCTATTTATCCAGCTAAGTAGCACCGCCCCCATTACTCCCTTTGCCCACCCCTTATCCGGCTAAGTAGCTTTTGAACAGCAGCTTTCTGGTGCTTAGAAAAAAGGTGGAAGGCATGGTTGTTCCCTGGTCTCCGAGTATTTTAAGTCTTTGTGGACATGTGCATTGTAGTTGGTTCATATGGGTTTTTAAAAATATGTTTTATTTAGCTGTTTTATGTTGATTTTGTATTGTGGTGGTATTGTAGATTTTATTGTTGTACACTGCACTGGCCAGGTTTAACCTGAAAGTGTGGTATATAAGTTTGCCGCCTAAGCAAGTGAAAGAGCCATGCTGATTGAGTGCGACGTCTCGCAGTGGCTCAGTTCGGAACCTTCTCCACTAGCAGAGCTTCCTGCTCTGCCCATGCGCAGGTTTAACCTGAAACTGTGGTGTATATAAGAAATTGGAAACAAAATAAAATATGGAAAAGTGGGTAATTTAAATCTAAAATCCAAATTTGGAAACAATAAAAGGGGGCAAAGTGACCCTGAATAGTTAATGCCTTCATTAGCATAGGATTTATATGCTTATTTATGAACAAACGTTTTGTCTACTAAAATCTCTATTTTTATATTTGTAATTTTGCTCACAAATATAATGTGAACACAAGAATGTGCACTTGGCCTAGCGTGTCTTTATTACATCTAGTCCCTAGTGTAAGGGGATAAAGATTCTGGAGAGTGGCCTTGGGTGCTGCTGCTCTGTTAGTGTGGGGGAGGCTCTCCCTTGGTTAGTAAAACTCTGCACTTATGGGCCGATACAGTAAAATTCGCGGGAGAGCCGGCGCTCCGAGGCGAGCGCCCGCTCTCCCAACGCGCACCCAGGCCACTCTCCTGGGCGCGCGATCCAGTATGCGAATGAGGGCCCGCAGTAAAAGGAGGCGCATGGGACACTAGCGCGTCCCTAGCGCCTCCTTTTTGACAGGAGCGGCGGCTGTCAGTGGGTTTGTCAACCGACGCTCAATTTTACCGGCGTCGATTGTCAAACCCGCTGACAGCCACAGGTTCGGAAAACGGGCGCCAGCATAATTGAGCATCTGTCTTTCAACCCGCCGGCCGATTTAAATTTTTTTTTTTTTTAAATTTTTGATTTTTTAAAAATTTTGGGGCCTCCAACTTAATATCGCTATGATATTAAGTCGGAGGGTGTACAGAAAAGCAGTTTTTTCTGCTTTTCTGTACACTTCCCCAGTGCCGGTAGAAACGCCAGCCTTTGGGCAGGCGTTAATTTCTGTACTGTATCGGCCTGTTTGTAAAGCAAATAGGGAAGGCCCCCTCTTAAATTTCCTCTTCCGCTCTTCATATGTGATACTGGATGTTTCTCTTAGCATCTGATTTTTATTTTCTTGTATAAAGTAGTGTGATTGCTGTGTTAGCCCATTTTGAATGTACCGAAATAAAGATTAACAAAAACGTCATACCTTTTTTACTGGAATAACTTAATACATTTCTTGGCTAGCTTTTGGTAGCTAATACTTTCTTCCTCAGGTCAGAATAGGATAAAGCAAAAGATGATGTTACTAGAAAATATAAGTGAATCATAAAAGGCTTTCCAGTGATAGTGGGAAATGGCAGAGGTTGTGGGGGGAGGATCAGAAGGTGACAGCCAGTATAATTTTATGACTCAGTTGTTTTCTTACAAGCCATAGTACAAAATTCCTTTGTTTCACTTGGCTTCATTGTCCAGTTCATTTATTTTTCCGGCTGGTCTTGTCAAGGTTTTGACGGAGGATTATAAATCTCTCCTTGTGGTGTTGCAGCTCTGTGCTTGCACGGAGGTAGATTTTTTGGAAATGTACTTTTCCAGCCCTGACCATACATTTCTCCTGTTTGGTGGTTATCAGTACCTTCAGGGGCGGTTCTATAATGAGGCAGGGTGAGGCGGCCGCTTAAGGCGGCAAGATTTTGAGGTGGCAGAATTGACCCCTGCCACAGCTGCCTCACTCTTCATTCAGACAAACTCAGTCCTGAGGAAATTCTGCGTTACTGAGGAGCACAAAATTCCCCCCCCCCCCCCGTGCAGAAATGCCCATTTCTGCGCAGAATTAGGAGCAGACACCACCGTGCCACGAGTGGGCCCCATCCCGTTTGCGGCAAAAGAGGAAGGAGGCCCTGGCATGCTGCATTGCGGTGAAGACGGAGGTACAAGTCCTGGCATGCCGCGAGCAGAGCAGGCCCCGGTGATTCTACGTGTAGTGGTTGTGTGAGTGACTGAGAGGCCGTGGATAGAGGTATGTCTTTAAGACTGCAAGCGCGCGTGTGTGTATGGGAGAGCATGAATGAGGGTGTGTGTGCATGCGCCAGAGAGAGGGAATCTTTGTGAGGAGTTTGTGAAGGAATGTGTGTGTGTGTGTGTGTGATTGGGAGCTGGTGTGCTTGAAAAAAGGAGTGTGTGTATGTGAGGGTGTTTGTTTGTGAGAGAAGGAGCTTGTGTGAAAGGGTGTGTGTGTGTGTGAGAGAGATAGGTAGCCCGTGTGAGGGTGAGAGAGGTAGCCTGTGTGTGTATGTGGCGGGGAGGGGGTTGAGAGAGAGAGAGGTAGCCTGTGTGTGGGGGGGTGCGAGAGAGATGGAGCCTGTGTGTATGTGTGGGGGTGCGAGAGAGAGGGAGCCTGTGTGTGTGTGTGGGGGGGGTGCGAGAGAGAGGGAGCCTGTGGGGGGTGCGTATGTGCACGAGAGAGAGGGAGCCTGTGAGTGTGAGAGAGAGGAAGCCTGTGTGAGGGGCACTCCTGAGAGAGAGGTCAAACTCTGGAAGTGGAGATAGAGTGGAAGGGGTTGAGCCTAGCGGGGAAGGGGAGAGATAGTGGAGGGTGAACGAGTTTGGGGGCCTGAGAAGGCAATGTGAAAGGAGACTGGCCAGCGTTTCCCCTGCAGCCGATGACAGGAGAGGGTCTGAGGTGCCGCCAGCGTTTTCCCCACAGCCGGCGGCAGAAGAGGCCTTGCTGTGCAGCCAGAGAAAAGGTCCAAAATGTGTGTGTGAAAGAGACTTGCCCTGTGAGAGTGACTTTGTGGGTGTGTATAAGAGGATGTGTATGTGCATATGAGAGGGTATGTGTGTATGTGTGTATACAAAAGGGTGTGTGTCTGTATGAGAGGATGGTGGGGTGGGGGTGTATGTGTACATATGAGAGGGTGGTGGGTGTGGTTGAGTGTTTGAAAGGTTAGTGGGTGGGTGTGTGCATGGTGTTTATATATGAGAAGGGTGTTTGGGTGTGCATGAGAGAGTGGGTGGGTGTGTTTGTGTATATATGAGAGGATTTTTGTCTGTGTGTGTAATTGTGTGACTATGAGGTGGAGTGCCTGCCCAATTGTGTGTTTGTGTGATAGTACCTATATATATGTGTGTGTGTGAGAGAGGTTAAAGTTTGTGCAGCCTCCTCCAATCTATGACAATCTCAGGAGGACTGGAAATCTAAAGTTCCCAGGTATAGAAAGTAGGAGATTTTTTTTTGTATCCTTGTTAGTTTTAATTATTGGATGTGATGTATCTGCTGTTTTGAAATATTTTATTAGCGTTTGGTAATATTTTAAACATTTTTATACATGCTTTTAATTACCTGAATTTATCAGCAGATTTGACATTATTTTTATTGGAATGTTTAATGTTTTATATTTCTTGATTGTGTTTGCATTTCTTACAGAGTTTGGCTTCTTGTGATTTCCAGTTTAGTTTTTGTATGCAAGTTTCAGTTTATATTTAATGATCTCTTTATTCTGTATTTCATGAGGTCTATCTGTTCTGCTTGCGTGACTGAGTCTTTAGGTATTCTGCTAGCATGTAGTTTCTGTGTAGGGATTTACAACAACCTGGCTTTAATCTGTTTTCCTAATAGGAGGTGGATTGGTGTTTAGGGCCTGATGTAATATTTGCAGTACGGCTTTTTCATAAGTTGAGTGCTGGCAGTTATGATATGGAAGGTTTACTATATAGGAATTGTAGTTCAGTTTATTCCTGGCTTTCTGAAGGCCAAGTCCTCACCCAGTGCACTTTACCATAGGCCTAATACCATATGGGATCCAGTAAACTGCCTTGATTACTAGGAGAAAGGTAGTTTATTAAGTCTATTAAACTATTATTATTGAAAGTGTATTTGTTTGCAGTGTATGCCTATATAATATATATGTTGTTGTAAGTGATATTTTTACTTCAGAAGATTGTACTTTGAATGTCTATTTTCCATATGCAATCTGCCCTTTTAGGTTGGGGAAGTTAATACATTTTAAAATGGAAAAGAATACATAAGTTTTAATTATGTGGGGTGGGGTGGGGAGGGGGATTGAAAGGCTGTGAGGTTTGTCTAGGGCATCTAATACCCTTGTATCAGCCCTAAGAGAGAGTGTGTCACACACACAGACTCTCACCAATCACCAACCTCTCACACCCCCAGGGGGCAGATCCTGGAGAAGGGTGGGAGGCAGGCAATAGGGAATGGAGGAGTCCTGTTTCTAGACCCAGGAGGTGGGGCAGCCACCCTAGTGTGGATGCCGAAGACTGAGAATAAAAAAATAACAGGCCCAAAACTGAGTGGTTAGAGCAGTGAGCTGCAAACAAGGGAAGCCAGGGTTCAAATCCTATTGCCATTCCTTGTGACCTTGGGCAAGTCACTTTACCCTCCATTGCACCGGGCCATGGAGGGTGGGGCATTTCATCCTTCGCCTCAGGCAGCAGATTGCCTTGAGCCACCCCTGAGTACCTTCTTGCCTATCTTGTATACATCCTCTGGCTTTCTGCTGCAATCTTTTGTAGGCAGTGATAATTTCTATTGGGCGAACATAAAACCACATGGGTCCCTTAGTCACATGTGACTGCATGGCTGAAGGAAGGAAGCATTTATAGCTAGAGAACCTTTTGAGGTGGGAATTCCCACAGGAGAGGTCATCTACTCCATTCCACCCCTGCCTCCAGACAAAGTCCACTGTACCTAAACCATCTCATCTAACCATCTGTTTTGCTTTTTGAGTTTTATTATGCTTCACTTTATTGGCGCAATTGCCATTAGGGGCGTAGTTATTGGGTTTAACTGTACAATCAGAAAGCTTCTGCCCACGCTATGTTCCCTGCTGTTTGATAATGAGATTTGATTGTGTTGTTTAAGTGCTGTCTCTGCCTGTTGTGTAGAATATAGTGGAGTAATGGTAAGGTTAAGAGGTAGCTTAAAACTAATTTAGCTTTCACTGTCCTTGCACTCAGAAATTCTGAGACTGTCCGCATGTAACACCATTGCTTGTGTGTGAAGGTCACCTCGCCGTGCAACTTGAAGGCCAGCTGCACAGGTCACAATGGTATCTCATAGCATTTTGTATCTTTTGAGCACAATGTATTTAACCAGGCAGTGTTTTAATGTATTTATATTTGACTATTCAGTGGTGGGGGTTTTCACCCAAAATATTCAGTTTAAAATTAAAGGTAAAAAAAAAAAATGCTGTTGAACCAAACCCCATGGAGTCCTCCTAGTCTTACACTGAGGTGGAATAAATTGGTGGATGTGGTGATGACATTTATTAAATGGGAAGTGGCAGTCCTTGCTTTGACACTGATTCTGTCTTCTTAATTGGCCAGGCTGATACAGCAGCTGAGTGTAAAAGACACAGAATGCGGGGATGGGCATAGGAATTTATATACTCGTCTGTCTAAAGTGGAGGAATTGCAACTAGGCCAACCGGATGGGCCAATCTGGTCAACTATTGCCATCATTTACTACATTACTATGCCTTTGGGTTTAGAGCTGGGGTCAAGGCTGCCAGAGACACAAGCTTGGACCTGACTTCATAGGAAGTGGAATAAGAATTGAATAGATATGCAATAGTACAATTATAGTCCACAAGGGCTGTGATGGGTGGCGGCCAAAGCTAACATATGAGGTCCGTGAGTAATGATGGAGACTGTCCAGCTGGTAGGAGATGGTGAAACTAGTGTTTAAGCAGAAGCTGTTCTGCGTTTTTGTCCTCCCGCGTGTCTCCCTTGGGAAGTGATTTGTCATTGGTGCATATCCTGCAATGATTTTTTTTTCTTTTTGTTGCATTCACAGGCATGTTCTGAAGACAATTGCTCTGGGTCAGATGGTGTCGCTGTTTATATGTGGGACTGCCGTTACCAGTCAGTATCTGGCGGGCGAATACAAAGTCAATACGCCAATGCTTCAAAGTTTTATCAACTATTGTTTACTTTTTATAATTTATACCACAGTACTGGCGTTAAGGAAGGGTATGTACAATGATCATACACTCTTTCCCATCATAATATTTTTATTCCCCTGTGTTTCATAATCCCCCAAAATATACTTGGGACACTTGCCTTATTCAATATGGAACCAATGAGTGGAATGTCGATTCTGCCAGTCTGTTTTGTCCCAGTCTTGCGTGCCTTAAAGAAATTTGAACCACACATCACTGAAGTCTGTGAGAATCTTATTTGTCACAATATTAGCAAAAGTTCTGCCTGTGCAGTGCCAGTGCCAGTCTCCAGTTTAACTGGATTTGCTTGTCCTTATCTAGACCTGATGTCTGCTTCCTGGTACCAGCGTGGGCCAAAGCTCTTGTACCTGACTGGGTCTGCCCATTAGCGCTGGCACCCCTGAGTGGATGAGTGTCTCCTTTTTGCCAGTCTCACTTGCACATGCTGCCCTCCTCCTCACACCCAGCTAGAACTTTAGAAAGGGGCCCCGGAAACCCTGTGTGGCAGCAAAATATATGCAAGGAAGTATTCCCCGTACTTTGTAGGTGTTTGTAGGGAGATGAGAGAACATAAGAACACAAGAACATGCCATGCTGGGTCAGACCAAGGGTCCATCAAGTCCAGCATCCTGCTTCCAACAGAGACCAAAACCAGGCCACAAGAACCTGGCAAGTATCCAAAAACTAAGTCTATTCCATGTTACCGTTGCTAGTAAACACTCTGGCTTCACAGATTCTGGGACAGTATCGGCACCAGTGTAGTGGCTTTGCAGATTCTGGGACAGTATCGGCATCCGTGGTGTGGCTTCACACACAGCGGGGCAGTGTCCGCAGCTGGGGGGACGGGGGGCTTCCACACACACGCTGTCGGCACCCGCTGGGTAGTTGCACTCATACTGGGATGCTGATGGCAGGGTCCCAGCTAGTTGGCAGCACACAACAGCAGCAATGAGTGCAAGTCCACAACACGGTTTCTTCCCCGTCTAACAGGACATGGCTTGGGCCTGGGACGACCTTTTATTTACACAGGGTGCCAAGGCAGGCTCAAGATGTCGGCAACTCCACCCACTTGCAGCAAACACACACTGTGGAAACATGATCTGTAAAAAAACAACCCCCGAAAAAACAGAATGTCACCGTTCCCGCCAAATGGGCATACCATAGTATGCCAAAATGTCCCAAACAGGCAAGAGAGAGGCTGAGCTTGCCAAACTGAGAACACTTACCCACAGCTTGAAAAGCAGTAGAGCTAAAGGAGAATCTCCGTTGACTGTAAGTGACTGTAGCAGTCCTATCCTTCTATTGTTTGTCAATGTTAATTTATTTAGGGTCATTACATATGCCCATTGTAATAGCATAACCCGGAGTACACAGGAAGAAGTCAGTATGTGCATAACCAGTTTCATATGTTAGACGTTTCCATCAGTTCGTTGGCAGAATTACTTCATAAGAGGAACTAAGGTTTTATGCTCCCTGTTTTAATGTAACTTGTCATTTCTACTTAGACGTTAACTGGTTTCCCCATGTTCTAATGTAAACCGGTACGATAAGACCTGGTCTTGAGTATCGGTATAGTAAAAGAAGTTAAATAAATAAATAAATAAATAAATAAATAAGATGGAGTCCTGCCATGGGACTAGAATTATTTATTTGTAGATCCAGCAACAAAAATGTCATTGCTTTAGCTAAGAAGATTCTCTGCTAATAGAAGTAGTGATAGAATAATGGAGGCTGATATTCCAAACAAGCTGAGCTTTTAAATTTAGGCACCTGTTTACAGTTTAAACTCAGGGGCTGAAATGTTCAGCTGAAAATAGACCTAAATTTTGCCTAGATTTAGACTCCTAAGTTAGTGCCTAGTGCTTAAAATCAATACTGTGCACCTAACGTTTTCACCCCATTCCAACTCCTCCCCTATTGCCACCCATTTTTTAATTAGCACTCAGCCCTAGTCAGTTTTCACGAGGGCCAATTTAGGAACCTAACTCCCCAAGTTAGATACCTAAACCCTTTTGCAAATATATCTCTGTGGTGTCTTCCAGCTTTAAACAAGCTGGTGAAAAACAGCTACATTCTTCCTGGGAGATGGGAAACTGCTATTTCTCCTGAGCTAGACCCACAGAGGCATGTAAAAATATATAAACAAAAATATATGCTGGAAACCTTGCGGCACACACAAAAAAGTGGGTCAGTCGGCAGGAATGCCGTCATCGAGGCTTCAGCTCTTGTTCCTAGTCTGTTTCCTTACCTTTCATAAACGTTCAGCCCCTGCCTCCAGCCCGCTCACCCACTAGCTGTTTCCCTACTGTGGCTCCAGAGTGAGTGGGCTGGAGGCAGGGGCTGAATGTATATTGAAGGTGAATGCATATGGAAGGTGACGTTTTGACCACATGTGCTGAGCCGATCTAAAGCGAAATGCCGAAATGTGCAGTGCTCCTTCCATAGCCAGCGTTAACACGGCTGCTCATTTCTCTTTAACTAGGTGAGGACAGCTTTTTACATATCCTGAGAAAGAAGTGGTGGAAATATATTTTCTTGGCGCTCGCTGATGTTGAAGCCAATTATGCAATTGTAAAAGCTTACCAGTACACCTCAATAACCAGTGTCCAGGTAAGAATTCCACCCGTTTTCCTCTCGCACGTCATGCTTTCTGTTTTTAATACTGTGGGTATTCAGTCCACGGTGGTTGATGGGAAAGGCTGCAGAGCCATGTATCCAAAGAGTATTTCAGTGTGCTTTAGGATGATGAATCCTCTGAAGCATATCTATAACCTACTTTGAGATTGGTGATTTGGCATCTTTCTGCTAACTTACCCCCTCATTTATCATTTATTTATTTATTTGGAGCTTTTTATATACCGAGGTTTAGCGGAAGCCTTCACCCCGGTTTACATTAGAACATAATTTATACATAGAACATATCAAGGAACATGGTTTTAACAAGTTATGACTATATCAGTTAAAGGGACAAGGTGTAACAGAGAATGGAGTAAATAACTGATGACTCAAGGGTCAACAGATAACATTTTAACTTAGGTTGATAGTATTAAATAATGTTGACGGGTTAAAATATAACAGTTATTAAAGGTTTAGTTAGGGATTCGCTGGACGGGAAGGGTATGTCAATCATAGACTGCTAACATGTTTCAAGGAGTTGGGATGATAGCGGAAAAGCAGGGGGTAGGAGGGAGGGAGGGCAAGGGGCAGGGGAGGGTGAAGGAGGGGGGGCGGAAATAGCTTGGGATGCGTTATGAAGTTCTATGTGGAAGGTGCTAGGCTGGGTGCAGGGGAAGGAGAGTGGTTGGAGGTAGGGAGGATAAGGGGATGGGAGGTAGGAGGGGAGGGGAGGTTGGGGAAAAGTCTGAAATGGAAGCTGAAGACGATAGATATTGAAGGTGTTATAAGATGGATTAGCCAATGCCATCTCTGAAAGTCTGGCTGAAGATCCATGTTTTCAGTTCTTTTTTGAATGATTTGCTTTCGCTGATTGAGGTCAGGTAGCGTGGAAGGGCGTTCCATAGGTTTGGTCCCGCGATGGAGAGGGCTCTGTTTCTGGTATTCGTAAGCTTCGCCATGGGATAAGTGGGTACGTCGAGAAGTAATTTGCAGGCGGCTCTGGTGTTCCGTTGAGGTTTGTGTAGTTGGAACATTTTACTGATCGAGGCGTTGTCCGTTTTGTGTATGGCGTTATGAACCATTGTAAGGGTTTTGTATTCTATTCTCTGCATGATTGGTAGCCAGTGGAGGCTTCTTAATATAGGAGTGATGTGATCCAATTTTTTTTTGCCAGTTAGAACTCTGGCAGCCGCATTTTGCAACAATTGTAGTGGCTTTATAGAGGATTTGGGAAGGCCTAACAGTATCGAGTTGCAGTAATCAAGGCTGCTGAAAATCAGAGATTGTAGTACAGTTCGGAATTCTTGGTGGTGGAGGAGAGGTTTGAGATGTTTCAGTACATGTAGCTTAAAGAATCCTTCTTTGGTTTTGGTTGCTATGTTTGTTTTTAGGTTGAGATCCTTGTCGATCCATATGCCGAGGTCCTTAGTTGAGTTTTTTAGTGGGATGGTGATGTTGTCAATTAGAAGTGAGTGATGGGAGATAGTTTGATCCGAGATGTTTCTTCCTATGAGGATGCATTCCGTTTTATTCATGTTCAGGCATAGTTTTAGCTGGTTTAGTAAGTTTCTAATTGCGTAAGGTGGTTGGCTGCTTTGCGGAGTGCATCTTCTAGTGAGTTGGTAATGGGGATGATGAATTGAATGTCATCGGCGTACAGATAGAAGGATATTCCGAGACTGGAGATGAAGTGGCAGAGAGGGATTAAATATATGTTATCAAATGCGTTAAGGGCTTATCGTATGCGAAAAGCGCTGTTAACACATACGATTAGCCCTTAATGCATGCGAAAATGCCTTTAACGCATGTGATAGCACCATATTGTATGGTGCGATGTAAATCCAGAAAAGAGGAGGAGTTAGGGGCGGGAGTGGGTTTACCATTTTGCGAAGCCCTATCGCACGGCTTTAACGCCGATTTTGCTATCACCATAGATACCCAAGATACGTATTTATATCTCTATGGGAGGCCCACCTAGTAACTCGAGGTGAGGTTTAGGTATTAGTGTAGGGGTTTAGGGGCCACTTTGACATTCAATGTGAGACTTGTGAACATTTGATGACCCTCGGAGTGAGGAAACTCACCCAAAGATGAGATTTGTGCAATGTTCTCTCAACCTAGCTTGATGTTACCCATGTATATAGAGTCCATCTCCAGTAGATGGTGGATGTGAATCTCCCTATTGGGGATTGCTTTAAAGTTTAGAAGGAGAAAAGAAGAAGGAAATTCAACTTGCTCTCCTGTGGTGATACCTTATGGGTTCCTCCCTCAGTTGAGAATTCCTGAGGTGATTTCAATGGTCCCTCAGATGAGTGCCTTGGTCTGGTAGCTGGTTTTTCAACTGGCATAGACTTGGCTGTAAAAAAAAAAAAAATAGTTGAAAGGCAAGCAGGTGCAGGAAGCTGAGCGAGGCAGTGAAGGCCTATGCCCTCTCTCCCCAAAGCCGGAGACCAATCTTGTACTCAGCTGGGATGGGTATTTAAAAAAAAAAAAAATTATGAAGAGATGGGGAGTTGAGTAGGGAACAAAGTCAGCATGGCTTTACCCAAGGCAAGTCTTGCCTCACAAATCTGCTTCACTTATTTGAAGGGGTTAATAAACATGTAGATAAAGGTGAACCAGTAGATATAGTATATTTGGATTTTTAGAAGACATTTGACAAAGTTCCTCATGAGAGGCTTCTAGGAAAAGTAAAAAGTCATGGGATGGGAGGCGATGTCCTTTCGTGGATTACAAACTGGTTAAAAGACAGGAAACAGTAGGATTAAATGGTCAATTTTCTCAGTGGAAAAGGGTAAACAGTGGAGTGCCTCAGGGATCTGTGCTTGGATCGGTGCTTTTCAATATATATATAAATGATCTGGAAAGGAATACGACGAGTGAGGTTATCAAATTTGCAGATGATACAAAATTATTCAGAGTAGTTAAATCACAAGTGGATTGTGATAAATTGCAGGAGGAACTTGTGAGTCTGGAAAACTGGGCATCCAGTTGTCATCCAGATGTCATTTAATGTGGATAAGTGCAAGGTGATACATATAGGGAAAAATATCCCATGCTATAGTTACACAATATTAGGTTCCAGATTAGGAGCTACCACCCAGGAAAGAGATCTAGGCGTCATAGTGGATAACACATTGAAATCGTCGGTTAAGCGTGCTGCGGCAGTCAAGAAAGCAAACAGAATGTTGGGAATTATTAGAAAGGGAATAGTGAATAAAACAGAAAATGTCATAATGCCTCTGTATTGCTCCATGGTTAGACCGCACCTTGAGAGGTCTAGAACGGGAAGATGTGAATCGGTTATTTACTCTTTTGGATAATAGAAGGACTAGGGGGCACTCCATGAAGTTAGCATGTAGCACATTTAAAACTAATCAGAGAAAGTTCTTTTTCACTCAACGCACAAACTCTGGAATTTGTCGCCAGGGGATGTGGTTAGTGCAGTTAGTGTAGCTGGGTTTAAAAAAGGTTTGGATAAGTTCTTGGAGGAGAAGTCCATTACCTGCTATTAATTAAGTTGGCTTAGAAAATAGCCACTGCTATTACTAGCATCAGTAGCATGGGATAGACTTAGTTTTTGGCTACTTGCCAGGTTCTTATGGCCTGGATTGGCCACTGTTGGAAACAGGATGTTGGGCTTGATGGACCCTTGGTCTGACCCAGTATGGCATGTTCTTATAAGGAGGATTGCCAAGTTTGGGAAGAAACCAGTTTAGAATTGCCTTGTGATGAAGCATTCAGCAGAGGCTCAGCTGCTTTTGTCCGCTATGGAGCAGTCAGTTTTTAGTCTGCTGGGTTTCAGGATCTGCATGTAGATCTGCATGAACTACCTGGGGAAGTGCCTAAGGCAGAGCTTTCCAAACTTTTCATGTTGGTGACACACTTTTTAGACAAACATAATTTCACGACACGGTAATTCAGTCTACTAGTAAACCAGAGGTTAAAGGTTAAACGAACGAAACATATTTCGACAATTATGTATGTTTCCTTAAATATATACATAAATAAAATGTTTCACGACACAACCTATCTCATGAAAACCTTAAATTTATATTAAAAATATATATTCCAAGATTCATGTTATTGTTATAATTTATGAGAAACAATAATAAAACAAATTGTCTGTCCCCCACACACTCATCTCTCTCCTCCCCCCAGCACATGTCTGGCCCCCACACACTCATATCTCTCCCCCTCAAGCACATGTCTGTCCCCCAGCACGTTTGCCCCCCACTCACTCATCTCTCTCCCCCCAGCACATGTCTGGCCCCCACACTCATGTACCTCGTCTTTTTGATTGTTGCCAGTTAAGTGCTTCACTCCCTTCCATGATCACCAGACACTGCTGCTTGCAGTCAGTACTCCTCATGGCCAGGCCTCATCGGCAGCAGCAGCCAATGCAAGGATGGCTGGGCTCGTTCCACCCACCAAGCCCCCCAAAAAAAACGCGATTGACAGCAAAAATCACCCAATAATAAGCAACCCATAAACTGAAAAAAAAAGTGAATCTCTAGAAAAAAAAAGCCCAAACTCGCATCAGAGTTGACCGGGCTTGCGCGACACACCTGCACACTGCAGGCGACACACTAACGTGTCCCGACACACAGTTTGGAAAGCTCTGGCCTAAGGGGTGTGTGTGTGTGTGTGTGTGTGTTGGGGTGGGGGTTCCTTACTTAGATACCTACAAGTAGGGTGTGCAGTTGAACTATTGACTGGGACTGTGATTTATTAGAACATTCTTTTTTTGTATTCAGTGTACCTACTGTGTGTTTTTACATGCAATTGGGTTTTACCAGTAAAGGATTTTGAACAACACTTAGAGTACTGGTGTCTTTTCCTATGGGACTTGTTGGAGAGGACCTCCAGAAAAAAGCATAAGGGCCTTTCCCCCTACGTGGTGGGGGGGGGGGGGGAACCCAGGAGCATATATGCTACAATGGCCTACAAACTCCCCTGTCACTGAGGAGAATTTGGAGCAAGGGTTACATTTAGTTGCAGTGTGAACTGGTTTTTGACTTGTGTGAGAGAGTTTCTGTCTGAGGAGCAATTTCCCAGCAGCAAACTCTCTGGTGCCTCTCACATATTGCCTTCAGAGGGAATACTTAGCAAATTCATCTGTAGAAATGGTCCACGGGTGGTAACTAGAGGTGGGTTAATACTGGTTGCCAAGATGGACAGTGAACGATAACAGGTGTCAAGAAAACAGATGAAAGGATCGCATACTCTGGGTTTCAGATGTATCCCAGCAGTGTGTTCCAACGTGGGGCCATGCAGACACCCAGTTGCAGGAGTGTTGATGCAAACTATTGATAAAACTGAAAGCCCATCTGATGAGCTGGGCACTGGTTTGGTGGTTCTGTGGGCGATAGGTTGATATTGTAATGTAAAGAAAAGCATATTTTGGCAAAAATAAAAAGGGGAAAAAAAGAACCCTAGTCGGAAAGGAAAGAAAATACAATCTGAAAATCAGCGGGAGGTCTCTGGGTGAGTAGATGGGCTGCATTGGCTGAATGAGTTAGGTTGCTTTGTGCTAAGATTTCTTATCTGTATCCGGTTTGTAGTGGACTGCAGAAGGCATAACAGTAATTATTATGATTAATAGAGAATCGCCTCAATTATGTGAGGAGGAGGAGGAAACTGCTTTTCAGTTTTTATTAGCCACAGAGGCTACAGGATAAGGGTTCGTTAACTAGAAGAATTAAATTGGGGCCAAAAGTGTGTGAAGCTGTCCAGAACCAGAGTGAAAAGGGCACAGAGTATCAGAAGTGGGGAACTTACAAGGCTCCTGAGCAGCAGTGTGAGGAATCCATGGCAAGTGTTAAAGCAAAAAAACCAAACATAGTTTCATAGAATCAAAACTAAAAGTAAACATTTTACTCAGAGCAGCTACGACTTCAAATACAGCAACTGCGGTATTCTAGTAGGCAATATATTTATGTATTGCCACCCATGGGCCTGCCCTCTTATAGTGAACTTCTTCTTTTTCTTTCTTTCTTTCTTTTTTTTGTTTGGTTTGGTTTTTTAATCAGATTTCAAAGCTGACGTCACCCTACATACACCCCTGCAGTGACCCCAGCTCTCCGGTATTATCAGTCTCCAGCAGATGGTGGACGTGCCTATCCCTATGGGATTGCTGTACTTTTTGTAAGGAGAAATTCTACTTTTTAAATTGAAGGAACAATGAGCCCCGCTGTCCTGCGGTGATATCTAAAGGTCCCTCCCCCAGTTGAAAATTCCTGAGGCAATTTCAGAGATCCCTCAGAGGTGTGTCTTGGACCGGTAGCTGGTTCCCGGCATGGACTTTGCTGCTTAAGCAGGAAGTCGAGTGCGGCAGTGATGGCCAAAGCCCCCTCTCCCCCCACAGCCGGAGACCGTCTCTGTACTCAGCCGGTAAGCGCTAAGCCCAGGTAAGTGTAAAAAAAAAAAAAAGAGAGAAGAGGATTTACCTTCCGATTCAGACATTTTGGAGGGGTTCGGCAAGACTTCCTCCAGTCTCCTTGCTTGGTGCGCCATACCGACATCTTTCCCAATCCTGTTGGGGTAAGGGGCTGTGTGCTTCCGAGCGGATTGAGCAACCCCTGGTGGGCTGTGCCCCGCTTTAAGTTTGGTCAGCTCACCATGTGGTAGGCTGCGGCGGCACCATCTTGCACGTGTCTTCTTGTGTGCTGTATTGCCCTCCAAAGAATGTTGGTATATGTAATGCGCATAACGTTGTGGGCGTACATATGCGCAGAACCAGCCAGAGGCACAGGCTGTGCGGGTGTGACTCGCTGTGCCCCACGTAGGCGCTCAAAATCTGTGCGCATAGGAATTAAGCGCGAGTCGATAGAATGCCCAGTTACCGCCACCAATGGCGCCGCAGCCAAAAAACAGAAGTGCCTTTCTCTCTGTGCTGCTTGTCATATTAGGGCTGCACAGTCTGACCTGGATTCCAATTTATGTCAGCACGGTGGGGAAGTCCAAGGAGAGCTCCTTCCATTCAAAGAATGGTTTAGCCACAGCCTTAACTGGAAGTACCCCAGATCTGAGTACTCCATGGGTGAGGGAAATTCAGTGGCTTCTACCCCAATTACCTCCTGGGCTAGGCCTGGACCTGGCTGCCTTCTCTTGGGTGGAATTTTTCCAGGGTCTATAAGCCTTCGTAAAGGTGCAGTCTACTACCTCACTTGCCCCTGTCTGGGTGGAACCTCAGCCGGTAAGCCTTCCCTTTCCCAGTCCTATTGGCAAACCTCGAGACATGCCTCGTCTTACCAAGGGCATCCCTGGTAGGGACCTAGATGGCTCAGATGAAGAGGATGATCTGGATCCCTTGGAAGAAGGGGAAATTCCCCCTGAGTTGGAACCATATCGAACCATGTTGTAGTTTTTTCATAGAGATGAAATGCCGGCCTTGGTTTCCCAGACCCTGACTATGCTGGGAGTCCCCGGGACCTATGTCGGAACCAAAGAAGAATCCCATTTTCATCTCCCTATGGGAAAGCCTCTTGCTACTTTCTGGTACTGGAAGCCATCCAGGAGTTGATTTACCTGGAATGGGATACCTCGTAAGCAAGTTTTAAAGAGGGACAAGTGTTAGAAGCTCTATATCCACTGGATCTGGCAGTGAGAGAGAGCATTTGTATTTCTCTAAAGTGGATGTGCTGATCTGTGCCATCTCTAAGCAAACAACTATCCCAGTGAAGGGAGGAGCGGCCTTAAAGGATGCACATGATAGATGGATAGAGTCCATCCAAAAACAAACCTTTGACGCAGTAGCAATGACCTTGCAGACTGCTTCTTGTTGTGCCCTGGTAGCTTGTTTGTGCCTACTCCTCTATCAGGAGGTGGATGACTCGGGGGTAAATTCCAGAGTGGTTATGGAACCGGCCGCGGGCTCAGATCTAGTCCATACTTTGGCCAGAGGAGTGGCCTCAGTGGTGGCAGCGGCCAGAAGACAGCTAAGGCTGCAAAATTGGGCAGCAGATGCAACCTCCAAGGCCAGTCTTACAAAGATGCCCTTTAAAGGATCTCTCCTTTTTGGAAGTAAATTGGAAAAGCTGGCCAGTAAATGGGGTGAATCTCCAGTTCCCCGGCTACAGAAAAATATGCGGAAGCAGTTACAGGGCCTCTTGCCTATGAGGGGCTGATCCAGGACTCCCAACATTTTCGCCCCTACAGAAACTCAACTTTTCAGAGGTCTCAGTCCTTTTGTAGTCAACAGCCCAAGAGAGGGGCAGGCTTGGGTTCAGGTTTGTCTCGAACTCCCCAGTGAAGTTTTGCTGACCCACCTTCGGAACAAGGAGATAGGGGGTCGACTATCCCTCTTCTACAAGCAATGGATCGAGATCACTTTGGACAAATGGGTATTGGAATTTCACCTCACTCCTTGGGACATATTCATGATGTCTCCTTGCTACTACCAGCACAAGAAGCAGGCAGTGGAGATTACTATTTTAAGGCTCCTCAGGATGAGGGCTATAATCCCAGTTCCTGCACCCCATGAAAAAATGGGGCGTTACTCCATCTATTTCATCATATCCAAGAAGAAAGGTTCCTTTAGCCCCATCCTGGACCTCAAGAGTGTCAACCGACATCTACGAGTGAATCATTTCCGCATGGAAACATTATGCTCTGTAATAATTAGAGATGTGAATTGGAACCGGAATCGGTTTGGATTCCGGTTCCGATTCACATCTTGGTTTTTTTTTTTCGTCCGGCCCGATCGCGGTTTTGTTTCGGCTGTACCCGAGCCGATAAACAAAAAACACACCCCGACCCTTTAAAACTAATCCCTTAGCTTCCCCCACCCTCCCGATCCCCCCCCAAAAACATTTTACAGGTACTTGGTGGTTCAGTGGGGGTCCCGGGAGTGATCTCCTGCTCTCGGGCCGTCGGCTGCCACTAATAAATATGGTGCCGATGGCCTTTGCTCTTACCATGTGACAGGGTATCCAAGCCATTGGCCGGCCCCTGTCACATGGAGGGAGCACCATCTTTAAAAATGGCGCAGGCCATCCAGTGCACCTACCATGTGACAGGGGCCGGCCAATAGCATGGATACCCTGTCACATGGTAAGGGCAAAGGGCCATTGGCGCCATTTTGATTAGTGGCAGCTGACGGCCCCCCACTGGACCACCAGGTACCTGTAAAAAGTTTTTTGGGGGGTCGGAAGGGTGGGGGAAGCTAAGGGATTAGTTTTAAAGGGTCGGGGTGGGTTTAGGGGTTATTTTTGTGTGCCGTTTTTCCCGCCCTCCCCCAAAACGATAAGAGAACCTCCACGAACAATATTGTGGGGTTTTCCTATTGTTTTGGGGGAGCCCCCGATTTCTGGCGATTTTTTTAAAAATATTGTACGATATTTTCAATCGTCCGAAGCCCGATTCACATCCCTAGTAATAATGGCCATAATATCGGGAGAGTTCTTAACCTCCCTGGGCCTATCCAAGTCCTACCTACATATTCCAATCCTTCAAGAACACTAACGTTTCCTATGCTTTGTGGTACTGGGTTGCCATTAACAGTTCCGGGAACTGCCCTTTGGCCAGCCACCACCCCCAGAACATTTTCCAAGATTATGGTGGTCATAGTGGCAGTGTTTGGAAAAGAAGGAATCCTGGTGCACCCATTCATGGATGACTGGTTGATCCGGGCCAATTCAATGGAATAGAGTCTCCAGGTGACCAAAATGAACTCTGTAGGGTAGTAAACCTGGACTCGCTTCAGGAACTCTGTAGGGTAGTAAACCTAGATAAGAGCAGTCTCAAGCCTTCCCAGTCCTTGGAATATCTGGGAATCTGGTTTGACACAAATAGGGCAAGGTCTTCCTTCTGACCAAGCAGATAAGGAAGTTGATGCCCAGGCGCGTCAGTTGATGAGCTTGATATGCCCGATGATGTGGCGCTATCTCCAAGTTCTTGGTTTGATGGCGGCAACCCTGAAAGTGGTGCCATGGGCAAGGACACACATGCAACCACTTCAACGCTCACTGCTGTCATGTAGGAACCCGCAGTCACAAGATTATTCGATTCGCCTTCACTTGCTGATGGGCATGTGTTCTCGGCTCCAGTGGTGGCTGCATGAAGCTCAACTGATTAGGGGTGTGCCCCTGTTCTCACCGAACTGGCTGGTCCTCATGACAGACTCGAGTCTCCGGGGCTGGGGAGCTCACTGTCAGGAACTGTCGGCCCAGGGACATTGGACCGAAGAAGAGGCCCTTTGGAACATCAATTGCTTGGAAGCCCGGGCAGTCAGATCGGTGTGTCTACAATTCAGTCACAGACTTCAGGTTCATGCGGTTGCATGATGTCAGACAATGCAACAACGATAACCTATATCAACTGCCAGGATGGAACCAAGAGCCAGCAAGTGTCACAGGAGATAGACCTCCATATGGAATGGGAAGAAATACATCTACAGATGGGTTCAGCTTCCCACATCACAGGAAAAGACAACATCAGAGCAGACTTTCTAAGCAGGGAGAGTCTGGATCCAGGAGAGTGGGTGCTGTCGGCCAAAGCCTTTCAACTGATGGTAGATTGCTAGGGCCTCCCATCTATCGACCTGCTGGCCACATTTCACGATGTGAAAGTTCCCCGATTCTTCAATTGTAGAAGATATCTGTGGTCTCTGGGGATCGAAGCTCTCATCAGACCTGGCCGGAAGATGAATTACTATACGCCTTCCTTCCATGGCCCCTTCTGGGCAGGGTCATTTGCAGAATCGAGCATCATAGGGTATTAGTCCTATTAGTAGCTCCAGATAGGCCCAGGCGTCCATGGTATGCGGACATGTGGAGACTCCTGGTGGAGATCTCCCTGTGCCCTCCACCGTACAGGGACCTGCTACAGCAAGGACCGGACCTTCACGAGGATCCGACTCGATTCTGTCTTACGGTCTGGCCCTTGAGAGGGCTCGCCTGATGAAGTTAGGATATTCTGCAGTGGTAATTGCCACCTTATTCCGCGCTTGGAAGTTCTCTATGTCCCTAGCATATGTGCGGGTCTGGGGAGTTTTTGAGGCCTGTTGTGAGGAACACAATGTCCCCCCTCGGGCAGTCAAATTCCCGCTAATTCTGGAATTTTTGCCAGACGGCGTGAATAAAGATTTGGCCTTTAATTCCTTGAAGGTACAGGTAGCGTCTCTCTCGTGTTTCAGGGACGAGGTGAACGTAACCCCTTTGTCGACTCCTCCGAACGTGGTCCATTTTCTGAAAGGGGTGAAGCACCTTCAGCCACCCCTAAGGTGCCTGGTTCCCTTGTGGAATCTTAATCTAGTATTGTAATTTTTGGCAGTCTTTCCTTGCATTTATAACCTTGAAAACGGTGTTCCTGATGGTTATATGCTCAGTACGTCGCATCTCTGAACTGCAGGCATTGTTGTGTTCGGAACCGTTCCTCCGGATGACTCCAGAAACGTTACAGCTTTGTACTGTTCCATCCTTCTTGCCCAAGTTTCATTTGAATCAGTTCATTTCATTGCCAACCTTGGATAAGCACAAGGATGCGGAGGAATACCGCCTCCTCCGTCATTTGAATGTCAGTAGACTTTTGGTGCCGAATCTGGAAGTTTCAGAGCCAGTCCAAAAGATTGACCGCCTGTTTGTCCTTCACGGTGGAAGGAAGCAGGGTCAAACCAACTTTGCTGGCTACCATAGCTCACTGGATTAAGGAGGTGGTCACGAGATCCTGTGTGGAGGCAGGAAAGCCATTACCTTCTCAGGTTAAAGCTCATTTCGCTAGGGCTCATGCGGTCTCATGGGCGGAAGTTAGACTGCTGTCTCCCATCAATATCTGCCGAGTGGCGATGTGGTCCTCTTTGCACACCTTCACCAGGTTCTATTGCCTGGATGTACAGGCCCGAGAGGACGCAGCCTTTGCACAGGCGGCGTTGACTGGACTGCTGAGAAGCATTTCTCTACTTAGCCAAAGAACATACCTGACACGGGGCAGTGGGAGTACAAGTTTCCTCACGTTGCCCTGCCAATGCGCCCCTACCCTGCTCTAAGGGGGAGAAAGCAATTCACGCTCCTTGCCTGTGCTCAGCCAGCTCTAGCGATTCTGCTGCTCAGTCTGCCAGATTTGCGAGGGTGGATTTCTAATGAAACGAAGACCTGGACTTGAGAGATCAGTTGATTTCATGCAGTTGCTTCCTGTCAGTACTGATCTGAGCTGACTTTAAAACTGGAGGCCTGGAGATAAAAGACTCTGTGTTAACTCTGTGTGAATTCTCTTTAGCTATCCAGTCAGAGATTTCTGCCCTTCTCAAATAAATGGTTGTTTAAGGAACTCAGATTGTGTAAAAAAAAAAAAAAGTTTTGAGTTTGGATTTCTGTAAAATCTGCAGGCCGGATCTGTACTTCAAGTGCAAGTCTATGAAAACAGACTTGCCAAGTTCACATCCTTTGGGACTGCTTTCATTTTAGCATATTCTGCTGATTTGCTACAATCTCGGCTTTATTATCTCCCTGGTCCTTTTCTTTGCCCGGAAAATCTGAGCCTCTTATTTTTTTTTTTTTTTCCACAAAGACCTTGACATTTTTACAAAACAGAGTCCCGCTTGAATTTGCCTGATGTGTTACATTCCTTGCTCATGTTTTTGTCCTTGGCTTTATCTTGAAAGCCCTCCCTCCTGGGTTTTTATTCCCCTCCTGCTTTTATTTTGCCTCTTCAGCTTCAAATGCTCGGTCACTTCTCAGATGCTGTACTTGCTTCGGAGGCCTCTTGCTTGCCATTTTCCTTTGGTCAATGACACTGGAGCAGAGAAACAGTCAATGTCAGTCTATAGAGGATGGGGAGAAGGAGAAAACATAGCAGATAAGGACTGCAAGGCCTGTGCAGCCTGTTCCTTCCTGATGCAATACCTCGGAGCTTTATCTCATGCTTTACCTCTGGCTGTATCAGAGCATCCCCTCTGTGCTTATCTAAGATCTTGTGAATTATGTTATTGATTGGTCCTCTTCTACCTTCTCTGGGAGTTATTTTTTTTGTTTTATTTTTTAAAATTTTGGTATCCATCATCCTTTGTAACTCTCTTTAACAGCATGAGTCCCATTGTCTAAGATCGCCCCATTTTGGACTATTTTCTTTGTAAAACTGCCTTCACTAAAACACTTTAGTGACAGATCATCCGTGTTTATTCTCCGGCCCTCTTAGAGACTGTATCTTGTCAGCATTTGTGCAGTTTTACCGGCTGTCTTTCTTCATTTGACTCTTCTTCCTTGGCACATCCCACATCACTTGAGGATGGCCTACAGTGATAACTCATTTAAAATCTCACTTAAATTGACAAGTTTACTGTGGAAATGGAGCCCAAACTCTGAGGTCGTACTTTTATTAATGAAACAAAGCTTGGAAAGAGTATTTTGTAACCCTGAACAATGAACACAGATAGTATTAAAATCTGTAGGTACTGGGTCTTGTCAGATCTGTCATGCCTCTTCTCGCTTCTGTCTTGTCTGGCTCTCACCTGCTTCTCACTATGAATAAAAGAAAGCTTACACTACATCAGCTGCCTGACACTTCTGTAGGGAACATTTCTACACAGTTCAGAATTAACTTTACACAGAACAGCTCCTAAAAAAATCACTTCAGTGCAGCATATTTCTGCTCCAAGAGGAAAAAGGGTATTCGTAAAACAAACTGAAAGTGAAGTAGTGTCTGATACTTGTTTGATCAGGAGCTCCCAGCTTTCTCTGTCTGTACCTACTTGCGGGTCCTGCAGAACTTAAAGGTAGGTCCGGTGCTAAAGCTCCATTGTGATCATGAAATCAGGAACATCAAAAGTGCAAAACAAGCCAGCAAGATGGAGGCTGGCCTGGTGACTCAGGTGGTAGTGCTACGCACTGGCATCAGAAGGCGCCTGGTTCCATCCCTGAGCTGAGTCTTCTGCTCCTCAGCTTAGCTGGGGCTAGGGTTGCTGCAGAGGTAGCATGACCCCCCCCCTGGAGAAGGAAACGTCATCGCTCTAGGTTAGCACCTGGTGGCCTTGTGGATATCACGCACAAGATTTAACAGGCCGATACTGTAGAGTGTGCCCAGCTGAGCGCACTGTTTAACCTTGGGCAGGCCTTAATTTCTGAGCAGCCCGAAAAAAGTGACCAGAAAAGCAGAAAGTACCGCTTTTCTGTACATCCTCCAACTTAATATCGTGGTGATATTAAGTCGGAGGAGCCAAAAGTTAAAAAAAAAATATACCGTATATTTTTTTAAAAAGTATGCCGGCAGGTTAGGTTAGGAAAACAGATGCTCAGTTTTACACCCGTCCATTTTTCCTAACCTGTGGCTGTGCACATTCGTAAAATTGAGCGTCCGTTTTCCTAACCTGCTGACATCCACCTCTCCTGGGCCAAGGAGGCGCTAGGAGCGCGCAATTGCCCCTAGCGCGTCTTTTTAGCGTGAACCCTCATTTGCATGCTGTATCGCGTGCCAGGAGAGGGGGCTGTGCGTGCGTTGAAAGAGTGAGCGCCAAAAATGGATGCGCTTTTTTAGCGTATTCGTACTGTATTGGCCTGAAAGGGCATAAATAAAAGTTTCTTTAAAGAATTGCTATGTTTGGTGATCTATGAATGTAAGTTTGTCCACCTTGAGTGGTCTCTGATACTTCAAGGTTAATAGCTACGGAGTCGTATATATGAAGATCACTTTACTGATATGTTCAGGCATGTTGCATATAAGGAACTGTATTCTTGTTACAGGTTGATTTGGGTCCGTGATTGCGGGGTTCTGGGGAGGGGAAGCTGATGTTTTGCCCCTGTGGTGACTGAACTGGGTATGGTGGGGGATTATGAACATATAGGGGAGGAAGTCTCCAGGTGATTGCAGATGAGGGCTTATAGCACTAGGATCCCAATACTGGTTCTAGTTGGGCCGGAGGCCCAGTGGCGTGGCAAGAAACCACCAGATCAAAAAAAAAATAATACAGCATGTTGGACATCTATTCTCTGTTGGGAGCTGGAAACCCCCATGACGTGTGCAAACACATTGTTTGGGCTGTCAAATGTCGGTACTGCACTCCACTGTATTGGTGGTACCGTGAGCATTTTAAAAATGCACAATCTTATTGTACTAATCTCCAAAGTGGATAGTTCAGGGTTTTGGCACACTGTCAGAAAATGTTGCCAACCCCTGCCTTAAGGCCATTTATCTGTTGCCTATCTTTGCATTCCTTATAGCCTCTCTTCTGTATCTTCTTCCCTATCTTGCCAACTCTCTCCAGTTCATTTCATTACTTTTCTTTCTAAACATAGAACATGATAGCAGATAAAGACTGTATGGCTCATCCAGTCTGCACAACCACATCTTCTGTTCAGATTTATAGTCCCTTCCTTTCCCTCAAAGATTCTGTTTTTCACATGCTTTTTAAAATTCTGATACTTTCCTCATCACCACCTTCATTCTCTGTAAAGAAATATTTCCATAGATTACTCCTAAGCCTACCCCCTTTCACTGTCATGCTTATGACCTCTTGTTCCAGAGCTTCCTTTCTGCTGAAGGAGGTCTGCCTCCTCTGCATTTATTCCTTGAAGATATTTAAATGCCTGTCATATTTGCCTCCTTTCTTCCAGGGCACGGTTAGATCTTTGTCTGTTCCCATAGTCTTTATTATGAAAACTATTGACCATTTTAGTAGATATCCTCTGCTCCAACTCTATTTGGTTTTTATCCTGAAAGTGCAGTCTCCAGATTTGTGCACAGAACTCAAAATTAGGTCTTGCCAAGTTATACAGAGGCAGTATCGCCTCTCTTTTCCTGCTGGCTGTTTCTCTTCCCAAGCACCCTCCTGGTTTGCCACCTTAAGATCATCAGATACGATCATCCTAGATCACGCTCCTGTTTTGTGCAGAGAAGAACTTCATCACCCACACTGTACTGCTCCCTCAGTTTTTTGCAGCCCAAATGTATGACCCTATATTTTGTAGTATTAAACTTTAATGGACAGACTCTAGACCATTCCTAAAGCTTAACTAGAATTGTCCTCATGTTTTACACACATTCCAGGATGACTACCTTATTGCAGATTTTGGTATCATCCACAAAAGGCAAACATTTCCTGATAGCTCTTCTACAATATTGCTTATGAAAATGTTGAAGAGAGCAGAACTGAGCACAGATCGCTACATCACACTGCTGGTAATCCTCCTTGGACTTAACTTCATTTATCCCTACCCTTTGTTGCTTCTCACTAACCTAGCTTCTAACCCAGTCAGCCAGTTTAGGACCCATACTTAGGCCATTTAGTTTGTTTGTAGGTCACCTGTGTGCAACTGTGTCAAGGGCCTTCTTGAAATCCAAGAACACTACTTGAGGTGCTCTTCCTTGATCTAACACTGTGGTCAACCAATCAAAGAAATTTGATTAGATTCATCTGAAAAGACTCACCTCTGGTAGGACTATGCTGCCTTGGATCCTGTAATACACTGGATTCTAGAAACTGCACTATTCTCAGTTTTTAGCAGTGATTCTATTAATTTACTCACCATTGAAGTCATTCTGGCCCACCTTTGGTTTTCAAATTCCTCCTTACTTCTGCTTTTGTAAAGAGGAACCACATCTTCCTGTCTCTACTTCTTTAGAACCACTCTCTCTGCTCTAAAGAAGCATTGAAAAGGTCAGTCAGTGGAGCTGCCAGAACGATCCCACATTCCCTTAAGGCCCTCTGATATATTCCTTCTGGCTCCATTACTTTATCTATTTTTAGTTTTGCTAGTTTTTCGCGGTCTTCTGAAAATTGTTTAAAGTATAACTTGTTTCAATTCCTGTTTGTGGCTGTTTTCTGTGGTCCTACTCCAAGCCCTCCCTCTACTGAATACTGAACAGAAACGTTTAAGCAATTCTTCTTTCTCCTCATCAGCTTCTGCTTATTCCTCCACCCTTCACCTTTGCCTCTTTCGATCCTATTTTTTGTACATCATTCTGTCACTAACATATCTCAAAGTCTTGCATCCCTGGTATGTTAACTATTTTTTCTTCCATTTGTGCCTTTGCTCTCCTGGCTACTCTTCCAACTTCTCTTAGCTTTTCCAGATATCTGTCATCCTCTTAATGCAATGTTTTGTAACCTATGAAAACTGATTTTTTTCTCTTACTTTTTCTGCCACTTCTTTAGAAAATCACAGTAGCTTTTTTTTCTCTTACCTTTTTATTCACTAACAAAAATGTTTGTTGCACTTAGTGTATTTGTTTTTTCAGAAGACACTTGACAAAGTTCCCCATGGGAGACTCCTCAGTAAATTACAAAGCCATGGGGTAGGAGGCAGTGTTCTATTGTAGACTGATAACTGATTAAAAGGCCAGAAACAGACAGTAGGATTAAATAGTCAGTTTTCCAACTGGAGAAAGTTGATTAGTGGAGCACCATAGGGATTGGTACTGAGACTGGAGAAAGAAATGAATGAGGTGATCAAATTTGCAGATGACACAATGGAAAAGGGTAAACAGTGGAGTGCTTCAGGGATCTGTACTTGTGTGTGGACCGGTGCTTTTCAATATATATATAAATGATCTGGAAAGGAATACGACGAGTGAGGTTATCAAATTTGTGGATGATACAAAATTATTCAGAGTAGTTAAATCACAAGCGGATTGTGATACATTACAGTAGGACCTTGCAAGACTGGAAGAATGGGCATCCATATGGCAGATGAAATTTAATGTGGACAAGTGCAAGGTGTTGCATATAGGGAAAAATAACCCTTGCTGTAGTTACACGATGTTAGGTTCCATATTAGGAGCTACCACCCAGGAAAAAGATGCGGCAACAATTCTGGTTGCTGCATCTCAAAAAAGATATAGTTGCGATGGAGAAGGTACAAAGAAGGGCAACCAAAATGATAAAGGGGATGGAACAGCTCCCCTATGAGGAAAGGCTGAAGAGGTTAGGGCTGTTCAACTTGGAGAAGAGACGACTGAGGGGGGATATGATAGAGGTCTTTAAGATCATGAGAGGTCTTGAACGAGTAGATGTGAATCGGTTATTTACACTTTCAAATAATAGAAGGACTAGGGGGCATTTCATGAAGTTAGCAAGTAGCACATTTAAGACTAATCGGAGAAAATTATTTTTCACTCAACGCACAATAAAGCTCTGGAATTTGTTGCCAGAGGATGTGGTTAGTGCAGTTAGTGTAGCTGGGTTCAAAAAAGGTTTGGATAAGTTCTTGGAGGGAGAAGTCCATTAACTGCTATTAATCAGTAGGGATTAGCCACTGCTATTAATTGCATCAGGAGCATGGGATCTTCTTGGTGTTTGGGTAATTGCCAGGTTCTTGTGGCCTGGTTTGGCCTCTGTTAGAAACAGGAAACTGGGCTTGATGGACCCTTGGTTTGACCCAGCATGGCAGTTTCTTATGTTCTTATTATTAAAAGTTGTTAAAACAGCAGTGTATTGCGAGGCACTGCATAAGGACCTTGTGAAACTAGGAGACTGGGCAACTGAATGGCAGATGAAGTTTAATGTGGAAAAGTGCAAAGTGATACACATAGGGAAAAATAATCCTAATTATAGGTACACCATCCTGGGTTATTTACTAGTAAAATCCTTGTGGACAATATGTTGAAATCCTCTGCTCAGTGTGCAACAATAGTCAAAAAAGCAAATAGAAGGTTTGAAATGATCCAGAAAGCAACGGAGAATAAAATTGAAAATACCATATTGCCCCTGAATTGAGCCATATTGTGACCGACTCTTGAGTATTATGTACAGTTCTAGTTACCCCATCTCTAGAAAGATATAGCAGAAATAGAAAAGGAGGGCAACAAAAATGATAAAGGGGATTGAACATCTTTCTTATGCTGAGTGTTATGGTTTTGAGGTGTGTGGTGGATTCTTATGTGCTGCAGTGATGGCCACTCTCACGGGGAGGAGCCCCATGGGGAACTGCAGTACCAAGCTAGATTCAGATGCACAAACACAGAGAGAGTTTATTGTACAGCTTGTAGAGTTCACCAGAGTGGCAGTAGTGAGCAGATTCCTGCAGCAGCAGTCTTGGGTCCTTGACTGAGGAGACCTGTCCCACAATGGTGGTATAGGGAGCTCCGATGCAGATTTTCAATGAGGAGCTGTAGGTGAGACAGACTGGTAGATGTTAGATTACACTCTTGTAACTGTAATGGTGGAGTTCCCAGCAGGTAGAAGTAATGATATCAGGCACCAAGGTAGACAGCTCAGGCCCTCGAGGAGCGAGTACCAGGATACTGGATAGGCACTTGGAAAGAAGCATAGAGACCCCGAGGAGCGGGTACCCAAGTAGTAGAACCCCGGAGGGTAGAGAGAGAGAGCTTCTAGGAGCAGCAGGAAGCGGCAGAGTAGCTAGAACGGAGAAGTCCAATTGTTGCTAACTCAAAGTCAGTTAGCAAATGGACAGAGGTGGTGAGCTTCCGGGGCCGTCCTGGGAACTCCCATGCTGGCTCCTTTAAAACGACAGCTGACGTCGCCGTGCAGCTTCGGCAGCGTCTCAGCCGCGAGGGAAGGCATCTCGGCCCTGGAGCAGGCCCGAGGGAAACCAGCCGCATCCTTCAACCCCGCTTCGGCGGCCCCGAGACCAATGAGCCGCCGCGGAGGTGGGTAAGCAGGCTTGACCCCAGCCTTGAGGGTCGAGGAGCATAACAATGAGAGGCTATTCAGGCTGGAGCTCTTCAGCTTGGAAAAGAGATGGCTGAGAGTGGGTGGAATGGGTAAATAAAGTATGGTTATTTACCCTTTTAAATAATACTAAAGTAGCAAACTATAAACCATATTCCTGCCCCCACAAGCTTATCATGGGTTGAAGCTGCTTATGGGTTGGAGCTTTACAATGCGGATCGAACTGCATCTGGATCTGAGAGATGCATTACAGACCTGCCAAAAAGGGTTTCTCAACCCTGCAGAGACTGCAAGCCGCCACAGCCAAGGTGTGAAGGAATATAAAAATGTCAAAACCCCTATGTGCTCTCCTGTGAGTGACAGACGTTCTGCAAGAACTAGCACTCAGTATTAACAAATTGGGAAAAGGGCTGTACTGTTTAGCTTGTCCAGAGAACAGCACTACATAGCCAGCAAAGAAGGAAGCCAAAGGAATGCTGGGAGACCATTTAAGGAAGAAAAGACGCAATTTGGCTGGCTTTGTGTATGAGGAGCAGGGACAGCCAGGGGCCAGGAAGAGAGGAGTATATCTGGCAACTCTGCATTCAGTTCTTCTCCAAAGAACTAATTATCAAGAGGGAGAGACAGAAGTCTGCACTCTGAGGAAATAGAGAGACAGACATCTGTGCTTGCTTCATAGCTGAGCTACATATAAAATCCCAACAAGAGTCAGAGTAGCCAGGAGCTGAGAGACTTCCTTTCCAGAGATACCCACTTTTGCGCCTTGTGACATTGGGCAAGTCACTTTACCTTCCATTGCCTCAGGGACAAACTTAGGCTTGGATTTATCAAAATGCACTAAATATTGCATGCGATAGGAAAAGGGGCGAGTTTATGGTTATAGGCAGTGTATTGCAATTTGCACTAATACCTATGTGAAGCGCTAACATAGCACAAATTGCAATAAGTGTCAGAATTGTTGTATTTCCTACATACAACCACTGGAGGGACCATGTTTAGTAGTTTTAAGCTCCTGGAGAGCCAGCCTAGCTGACAGGGCTCTTTTACAACCACGGGGGGGGGGGGGGGGGGGAGCACCTAGCCATAATGCCCTCATTCTAGGTAGGTATTTATATCTCTTTAGGAGGCCTACCTGGTAACCCGAGGTGAGGTTTAGGTATTAATGTAGGGGTTAGGGGCCACTTTGACATTCAAAGTGACACGTACGAACAGAACAGTGCTCTCTTGTGAAGATTTGATGACCTTCGGAGTGAGGAAACTCACCCAAAGATGAGATTTGTGCAATGTTCTCTCAACCTAGCTTGATGTTACCCAGGCCTCCTATAGAGATATAAATACCTTCCTAGGATGAGGGCATTATGGCTAGTCTCCCTCTCTCTCTCTCCCTCAAACAGCATTTGCAAAAACATCACAATGTGTGATAAAACCCTATCGTATGGCTTAACGCAAATGAAAAAGGTGTAGTTAAAATTCATGTTAAAGCTGTGCGATATGGCTTCGCAAAATTGTGAGCCCACTTGGCCACAAATCCCGCCCCAAACTCCTCCTATTTTTCTCATTTGCATCGCACCATGCGTTATGGCGCTTTCGCATGCGTTAAAAGCCGTAACGCATGTGCAAACGCCATATAGCACTTTGATAAATGACCCCTTAGATTGTAAGCCCTCTGGGGATAGGCAAATACCTACAGCACCTGAATGTAATCTGCTTTGAAGTGCCGAAAAAGTGCAAAAAGCGGAATATAAAATCTAAATAAATAAAAATAAATAAATAAATACCCAGGACCTAGGAGGACGTGGCTGGATCAACTTCCTAAGAGACTGACTTAATCTCTGTTCAAAGTTTAGATTACTTATCTTAGCAGAGGAGGGAGAAAGTTTATTTCCTTGCCTTTCAGCCGAAGTCAAGCCTAAACCCTTGCCACAGCCACACGCGATAGGGCAGGGAAAGAAAAGCTGATGGACTATGGTCTTTCTGTAAGGGACTGAAACCAGACCCGCTTTCTATTTAGTACCAAGTAAACTATTTGGGGAAGCTCCCTAAGAGATAGAGAGATTTTTCCACACACTGCAGTGCTCATCTATTTGGTTTGTCATCTAGCCAGCTCCACCATCAAGAGGGGGGACTCCATTTTCTTGATTGTTTGTTTGTTTGTTTTTTCCCTACACAATTTTGTGTTTGGGACCGAGTCTGACCCAGCATGACAATTCTTATGTTCTTAATATCTCCTTTTAATTTTGCCCTTTGGTCTTCTACTTCTAGCTTTTCCCATCCACTTAAGGACTTCTTGAGGTTCTCCCTTATCTTGTGTCCAGGGCATTCAACTTTTGATTGAACCACCTCTGCCTGTGCTCTAACACTGAACCACATCATCTGCTGGTCACTGCATTCCAGATGATCCCCCACCAGATGATCCCCCATTTGTAAGCATCAGGTCCAGGCATGAACAAAGCAGCCCTAAAATTGGTGACATCATCCCATGGTGCTGACTTGGAAAAATACTCTCTCAGAGCTCAGAAGATCAAGAAAGTCTTTCTGAGCATACATGGGAGTAATTGTGCTGCCTCTGTCATGTTAGACATCTCAGTCTCTTTTTCATCTGCCTGAGCATTCAGTTAGGAAGCTGTTGTAGCTCTCTCTAGCAATGTCAGAGGAGTCACCAACTTAGAAATTCCATTCCGCCTATGAAAAAATTCCATTCCTTTGTCTAAAGGTTTTGGTCAGATTTTGTAAAAAAAAAAATGTACCTCCTTCCACCTGTAAGCAAGAATTTCTCTCAACCCATTTTGGAAAGATTTGCAATAGAAAATCAATCTCAATCTCCTATTACCCTATATCAGAAAATTTCTCCAGAAAAATCTATTGCTGCTTTTTCACCGATAGAGATCTATGCTTAAGGATTCATCTATAGTTATATCTGATTTTGAAGATTCAGGTTTCTCTGACCATTTGGATTCTTTTCATTCTATATAAGGTTGTTTTGACTTGCCATCAGATCCTTCACCAAAACCACAGTGGTAATACACCACCCAAAGGCATTTCTTCAAAGAATCAGATTTCTTCAAGAATGTCTGAAAATATTCCTTTTTCCATTAGAGGAAAATTCACAACAACTGGAAGAATTCAAGTATGCTTAAATTTTTTAAGTCAGCAAAATAAGTAAAAGCAATTCCCATATACAAGGCCTTACAAGACCTGCAGATGAGAATTTGGATGTCTTTCAGTAGCAAAAGATATTGATATAAAATACAGCGTTCAGCCATGGCCTGGATATACTAGGGTGCAGCTCCTTCATGATTCTATAGTATTTATTTTATTTATTTAAAAGTATTTATATACTGCTTATACAATGAAATTAGATCAAAGTGGTTTACAAAGATACATTCATAATAACAAAATCATATATAAAAATAAATAAACAAAACAACCATAAGATAAGTACAGAACATCAAAAAACAAGAGAAGCATGCCTTGAGAAAAAAGCTAGTAGCAACTCAATTCGCTGTGGTTGAATTATAGGCAATGGAAAATAAATGGGTTTTTTTAGGTTTTTTTTTAATTCCTTGGTGTGTATTAGTTGCCTGAGGAAGTCTGGAATAGAATTCCAGAGAGAAGGGCTATCAACTGAGATCAAGCCAGGCCACTCTATCAGAGGGTATCTCGAGCATACACTTATTCATGGAACATAGGTGTCTAATGAGTTGGTACACGCAGAGAGAAGTATTTATGGTATTTTATTTATATATACAGACATTCGATCTGAGATATCACATCGGTTTACATTCAGGTACTGTAGGTATTTAGCCAAATGGTAGATTGCTTGTGTATGAGATTGTGAATAATGGAAATAATTTGGTATTGTATCCATAAAGGAATGGGAAGCCAATTAGAAAGCAGAGGACTAGTAGTTGAATCTGCAATGAATCAAATACTTTTGCCAGTGCTATATCAGGGAAGGAATCCAAATTATTGGATATCGTTGAAAGAAAGCAGTTTCAATGAGCTATGCTACAATCACGGATTGCAGCTCACTAATTGCAAATGGTGCAGTATTTATATAACACCTTTCAAAACATTAAGGAGTCTTCTCAGACTTTATAGCAGGAGGATGAGGAAAAATTAATGTCTTTAATTAACAAAGTTGAGGAGTGTTCCAAACATATGACTAGAGTGGTTGATGATTCAGTTGACACATAACAAACATAAGACTTGCCATACCTGGTCAGACCAAAGGTCCATCAAGCCCAATATCCTGCTTCCATCAGGGAGCAATCCAGGTCAAAAGTACCTAGCAGGATCCTAAGGGGTAGATAGATTCCATGCCCCTTATCCCAGGGATAAGCAGTGGATTTCCCCAACTCCACCTTAATAATTGTTTTCTCCAGGAACTTATCCAAACTTTTTTTTAAAGGCAGTTACACTATCATATGTCCCCTCAGACATCTCTTCTCGAAGCTGAAGAGCCCTAACCTCTTTAGCCTTTCCTCATAGGGAATCGTTCCATCCCTTTTATCATTTTGGTTGCCCTTCTTACTACCTTTTTCTAATTCTACTATATCTTTTTTTTGAGATGTGGTTACCAGAAACGCTCAAGATGAGGTCACACCATGGAGCAATACAGAAGCATTATGATACTCTTTGTTTTATTCTCAAATCCTTTTCTAATAATTCCTAGCATTTTATTTGCTTTTTTGGCTGCTGCTGCTGCAAACTGAGCAGAAGATTTCAATGTATTATCAAAGATGATGACTTGATCCTTTTCCTGAATGGTGACTCCTAAAGTGGAACCTTATGGTTGTGCAGCTGTAATTCGGGTTACTTTTCAATTTGTCTACATTAAATTTCGTTTGCCATTTGCATGCCCAGTGTCCCGGTTTACGCAAGGTCCTCTTGCAATTTCTCACAATCCTCTTGTGATTTAACAACTTTGAATAATTTTGAGGACCATATTCAAAAGCCATTTAGATGGATAATATAATAGTTACCTGTCTAAATGGCTTACCTGGCTGTATTCAGCACTTATTTGGCTAAATTCTAGCTAAGTAGGATGGGGGGCGTTCCAGGTGTGGGCAGGAAGTGTTCTGGAGAGGAGCGGAGTTAGATGCATAAGTTAAGCAGCTAACTCTGATATTCAGGGTTAACTGGTTACCTTCTGCAGCTAACTCTGGTTGGGCCGTAGAGCTACCCTAAAGTTAGCCGGTTATATATAAGCGTCTTACTTTAAGATAGCCTGGTATATTCAATGCTGTGACTGCCTCGCTTGAATATACCCTGAATTACTGGCTAACTAGCACAGCCACATAGCAGCTGAATATGGACCTCTTTGTGTCCTCGGCAAATTTGATCACTTCTTTCGTTGTTCCCATTTCCAGGTTGTTTATAAATATACTAAAAATCAGTTGGCCCTGAACAGATCCCTGGGGTACTCCCCTATTCACCTTTCTCCATTGGGAAAATTTACTATTTAGCCATACTCTCTGTTTTGTATCTTTTAAACAGTTTGCAGTCCACAATAGGACACTGCTCCCATGCAATGATTTTTTTAATTTCCTAAGAATTCTCTGAGGGTCTTAGATCATCTTCAATACTAATTTCAACTAGAAGGCTTGCATGGCTAAAAGCCTTTGGTCTTCATGAAGACATCCATGACAAAATAGCAGATGCTTCATGCATGAGGATAATTTTGTTTGGAGAGAATATAAAGGAAGCAGTGGATGTTATTAAGGAGCATTGTGCGATCCTACAGACACTCGCATCTGCTGCAGCAGTTCATCTAGTTCAAAAAAGATAGCAGCAGGTATTTCAACATCCTTATTATTCTGCTAGAAAGGAATATTATATATATATATATATATATATATATATATATATATATTTTTTTTTTTTTTTTTTTTTTTAATTTATTTTTTTTTTTAAATAGGCAGAGACCTTACCATTATCAGTAACGAGCATCAAAATCTGCAGAAGACTCAACAAACCAATCTAGAGACACTCACCAGTTACTGCAGAAACCTAATCAAGATTTTTGACTACCAGTCTCTATCCCAAAGCCTTCCATTGGGGGGAAAGGCTTCAGTTTTTCCTCCCACAATAACCTACAATCAGACCAATGGGTTTTAAAGATTATCAAGGAAGGTTATCGTTAAACTTTCATTCCACCCTTGTTCTCTCCTCATTTTCATCATCATTCCAATGATCAACTTGAAGTTCTCAAACAAGAAATAAAATCCCTTTTGTAAGCACAAGCAATAAAACTCATTCCACCAAATCAAAACAGGAAAGAGTTGTATCCTTGTGCTTCCTCATTTAAAAAAATCAGGAGGTCTCTGACCAGTTTTCAGTGAGAAAATTAAACACCCGTCTAAAGAGAGAAATTCAAGATGACCTCTCTAGGCACTATTTTGCTTCGGCTGGAGATAGGCAATTGGTTACATCCTTAGACCTCAAGGATGCTTACTTACATATCCCTGTTTACAAGTCACACAGGAAATACCTTTGGTGTCACAGCAGCCCTCAGAGTCTTCACGGTATAGTAATAAATGTGAAAAATGTACAAGAGTGTGATTTCTTATAAAAGAAATTTTGTGCAGGAAAATTTAACCAGCTAAAACTTGATCTGGATATTCGATGGAACATGCCTAGATAAAATTAGGACAAGTATTTTGTTTGACCAGAGTTACCTGGCTAACTTTGTTCAAGCAGTGCTGAATATTAACACTGTCTGGACAAAGTGAAACCAATAGCCTGGGAATGCCTCTTGAGCTGCCTTTTTCTACCCTGGAAATTTTGTTCAGGCAATGAATTGTCTAGGGAAATATTCAGATCTTGGGGGGGTTTTTCCAGGTGACTCCAGACACACCTTTTGAATGTTGACTTCCTCATGGCAAAAAGGTTGGAACACTCTAGAAACTTAAGTGTGTATGTTTTGTCTTTGGAAATGTAGCTTCTGGATTGTGTTGGAATTCCAGTATTGATGGCTCTATCCTGGTTCATTCTTCGCTCAAGATACCGAGTGATCCATTTTGTTGCTGTTGCTGTTTGCCTGTCGGGTGTAGGGGCCATGGTTGGTGCGGATGTATTAGCAGGAAGAGAAGAAAACAATGGTAAGAACAATTATTTTCTTTTTAGTTAACATGTGACAGGGATTAACATGGTTGAAATTAAATACATTTATATGGAGAGATAAACTTATCAGTTTGTGAAATGACATTTCTTGATTTTGGGGTTATTTTGCTTTCTTTCTGTAGAATTCCCCTCTCTTCAGTATTGGGTCTCTCCAGAGCTTCTTGTTCAAGAGGAGTAAATGCTATCAGAAAATGTATGTAGTGCTGCTAGTAGCTTCCATAGGATGGCAAAAAGAGACAAATTGGCCCATCTCATCTACACATTTATTTCCATTCACACTGCAAGGATCTATCCCAGTGGCCTGCTGTAGTAGCTTGACTGTTAGGCTATTGCTTCTTATCCAAGTCAATTTTTGCTTGCTTCCTCATTGGTTCTCTACCATTCTGAATAGATGAATAGACAAAATCCTATGTTTAATACCCAACTACCCCCATATCTTACCACCAAGGTTTGTTAATAATCTAGAAGCTTCCAAAACTAGCAAGCTGTTGCCTGAAGATCTGGCCTTCTAGGTTCCTATGATCCTGCTGGAAAACGCTCAACCACCACCAACCTGCCAGCACCAACTGCTCGATCTCTGGGGAGCTGCAGCCTTCCTGCACCAACCCAACCACTGCATGGCTTACTCAGCGCTGTCCATTCTGATGCAGATTTTGATGCCATTCTCAAAAAGACAAACTTTTCCTTCCAACCCTCAAAAAGATATTGAAAAGAAACAGCCCCAGGACAAATCCCCGAGGCCCTGCTCTAATCCCCTTTCTTTCTTCAGAATGATTTCCATTCACTACTACCCTCTCTTGTCTGTCATTTGACCAGTTTCTAATTCCAATTTGAGATTTTGTGGGCCTCTCGCCAAATGGCAACACACCGTACTTTCCCAGTCCAGCCAGGCTTCCCTTCCTTAACAGTAAACACGGCTTAATTCTATATCTGTAATGCAGTATAAATCACCCCTCTCTTTCCAGCAATTCCTCTGTAGCACAATACAGTCCTCTTGCTCTTCCCCTTTCTTTCTCCACCTTGTATGCCTCCATCTACCCCTCACCTTTTATTCTTCCATCTCCTCTATTTCGTGTCTTAACTTTAGCCTCCCTCTCGCACCTTTGCCTTGTCCTCAGCCTCACATCCCACCATTGCCCCCTTTTTTATCTCTCAACCTTTCTCCACTCTTCTTCCATTTCTCCATCTCATATTCTTTCACTACTCTCCTACTCTCTATATCCCTTTGTCCATTGCCTCAAATACTCTTCCATCTCTCTCCTTCCTACCCCATTCCTTCTTTTTTAAATTTATTTTATAATTTACAATTATTTTACAAGCAACAACCTGCTACAAAAATGATAGCGTATACAGCTAAAAAAAAAAATTCAGTAATAAACTGAGTGGCCAATATTCAGCTGCTGTACAGCTAGGTTTTGCAACCGGATAAACTTACCTGGATAACTTGGCAGAGATATTTGCGGTGTAGCCACGCTGCTTAATATATTCATTAACTTACAGTTTGCCAGATGAGTTTATGTAGATAACTTTAGGGCAGCTAAATAGCAGTTTTACACTTACTCAGCTAACAGGGTCATTTATCAGTTCGTATTGGCGCCTTAACGCTAGCATTAAGGCCCTAATGCATGTGTGTTAAATAGTGCAACGCACGTTAGTATGCAAATGTATCATTTGCTATGCAAGTGGGAGGAGTTTGGGCAGAGTTAATGTTAATGAGCAGCTCCTAACGTCAAATGCGATAGAGTAATACACAGCAACGTTGGTTTTAATGCCAGAAATAACTACCGTATTTTTCGCTCCATAAGACGCACTTTTTTTCCCCCCAAAAGTGGGGGGAAAACGTCTGTGCGTCTTATGGAGCAAATGTAGTGTCTCTCCCTCTCGCGTGCCGTCCCCCTCCTCCTCCTTCCAACTCAGCCCAATCAGCATGGTGGCGCAGGTCAAATGTCAGCTGTTTGAACTGGAGGGGCCTCCGTAGCCCATGTGGTTCAAACAGCTGATGTTTGACCTGTGCCGCGCTGACCTTCGCAGTAAGGACGGTATTCACATCCCGAACAGAAAGGAAGAAATGCCTCAGGAGCAGCAGGCCGGCAGGAGCCCAGCTGACAGAAGAAGAAGATGCACCCCGGGAACAGCAGCCCGACAGGGAGCTCAAGCTCTGCTGGCAAAAGCCAATCTATCTTGTAAGTAGAGAGTCAGCAGGATATCCAAGTCCTGTCGGGCAAATGTACAAGCATCTTCCTTCCCACCCGCAGCAGAGGAGCCCTAGGGTTTGAGAGAGTCTGTTGAGTGGGGTGAGGGGAAAGAGCCTATGTATGTATGTATGTGAGGGAGAGAAAACCAGTGAGTGTGAGTACATGTGTGGATGTTCTCTGCCTTACTATAAAAAACAAAACCGAAAAAATATCCCACGGACGGCCACCAGGGGGAGCTCCGTACGGAGCCCGTCATGGGGACAGAATTTTTTTTTCTTATTTTCCTCCTCTAAACCCTAGGTGCGTCTTATGGTCAGGTGCGTCTTATAGTGCGAAAAATACGGTACATCTTTTTTCTGTGCATTGTGCCTGCATTAGTGGGAAAAGATTTTTATTGCACATGCGGGGGAGAGAGAGAGAGACTCTATAGAGAACAATATGTCACTACTATTATACCATTGTAAGAGGGGGAACTTTTAACTCCGAGTGGGGGTGGGGTAGGTTTGGGGGTGGGGCAATTTTATATACACAGTAGGAGGTAAGAACAGCAAAGTTGACATCACTGAAGAATTTCTGCTGTTGAATCAATGAAAGGTACAGGAGGAGTTGATTTGTATGTTGCACTCTCTACCTACCTTGTTTGAAGTAGTGAAACAGTTTTTGACATGTCACATGTGAAATCATTATTCTTGTTCTCTTAAGTTTTTGATTTTTTGATTGTGGCAGTTTTGTAAGTACTAACAACATTATAGCTTCAGCCTTGTACTTATTTTCCTAGAGAAAAAGACATTAAGGGGGGGTCATTTTTCAAAACAAGATGGGCTGTTATCGCGTGCGTTAGGGCCTTATCGCACATGATACCAGCCGCATCGCAGTGGTACAATTTAAATCAGGGGAAGAGGAGAAGAGTGGGTGGGGTTTGGGCAGGGTTATGGCCCGGCAGTGCTGAGGGTGATAATGTTTTCCACACTATTGATGGCAGTACTGTGGGAAATAACAACACCTTTTCCCACGGCGCTATCAGGGCAAAAGTGTGTGGCCTGGCTGCAACTGCGGCAGGCGAAAACATACCACCATGATGCGGCCAGCTGCATGCTTTCACCCCACCCCTCTTTTTCCCACGGGCCATCATTCTATTATATTGACAATTCGCCAAAGCATTCATCTTCAAAGCATTCATCTTCTATTCATATTGACAATTCGCCAAAGCATTCATCATCAAAGCATTCGCCAACCACTCCCCATCCGTCAGAGACCTAGGGGTTCGGTTCGATAACCACTTCAACTTAAAATCTTTCGTCCTCAACACAACCAAAGAGTGTTTCTTTAAACTACAAGTACTCAAAAATCTGAAACATCTCCTGCATTTTAACGACTTCCGTTTAGTAGTTCAGTCAATTATCCTCACAAAGTTAGACTACTGCAATTCTCTACTGCTAGGTCTCCCAGCGACAACTACCAAACCCCTTCAGATGGTCCAGAATGCCACGGCAAGGTTACTCACCAACTCTAATAAAAGAGCCCATATCACACCCATCCTTCATTTCCTTCACTGGCTTCCCATAAAATCTAGGATTACCTTCAAAGCATTGATGATGATCCACAAGGACATTCACGGCATCGCCCGTCTCAATCTAAGCTCTCAACTCCGTCTGCATACATCAGACAGACCAATCAGAAATGCATATAAAGGTTCATTATATGCCCCACCGGTCAAAACCTCACTAAGAAAGCGTGCAATCTCGACAGCTGGACCCACCCTTTGGAACTCTCTGCCACCGAAGCTTCGTCAAGAACCTTATCATCAAACATTTAAGAAACACCTCAAAACATGGCTTTTCAGACAAGCCTTCCCGGATTCCCAAGACCATTTTGACACAGGTCAAAGGACATAACAGAATATAATTGGGATTTAAGATCTCTCCTATGTCCTTCAGGGTCCCCTTTACGCTCCATTTGATTTGTTCATTTGCTCTCACATTTACACTTGTTCTCATATTTATACTTGTTCACTTGTTCTCATATTTATTCTCATATTTATACTTTATTAGACCCTATCTTTTAATGTAACGCCTTAGCTGCCACTGTTATGTTGTTCTATATTTACTCTGTTAGAAGCTTTGTTTTAATGTAATGCCTTAACCGCGATTGTTCTGTTAGATTGTAAACCGATATGATTTGTCAATTGTACAAGAATGTCGGTATATAAGAATTCTAAATAAATAAATAAATAAATAAATTTATAGCGGAATGATGAATCCCAGAGTAAGTTAGATAAAAGATGCTGAACTGCAAGGTTATAGAACAGTTTTGAACAGAGACAAGGCCAGTTTACATTCTGTCTAATTGCGAGCCATAAATAATCTAATTTATATATGAGACAAAGATAATTAGCATGGAAGCCAAGAGCAAATTACCATATGTCCATTCACATTATTTGTTTATAATAGAAAAAACAATCACAGAAATTTGGGCAATTATATAATCTAGTTTAGGGTGGGTGAAACAAGTGTAGAAATCCTATATATAATCTTGCTAGTAGTAAAATCACTTGAGAGAGAGTGTTATATTAGTGCTTTGCATAACATGCTGCCTCTCTCCAAGGTATACCTTATATTTTGTAGCATTTTAATAAAGGGCGTTTTTCTCCACAGCTGTTAGCTTTAAGCATTTTTTATTTCAGTGAACCACATCACAGGTAATAATGCATGTTTACCACAGTGAATGTGAATAACCATTTCTCCTGACATAACACAGCAGATTGTACTTTGCAGGGCCAGAAAACTAGGGCTGCAAGATATGTGCTTTGTTTTTGTTGGGTATGCTTGTTATTTTGCAAATGAAAATACATTCTCTGCAAACCTCATCTCAGATCCCTCTTTGTGTCCAGGAAGTAACATGCTGGTTGGAGACATCTTAGTTCTTGTGGGTGCTTGCCTGTATGCAATTTCCAACGTTTGTGAAGAGTACATTGTGAAAAATCTGAGCAGAGAAGAGTTCTTGGGGATGCTGGGCGTGTTCGGGACCTTCATCAGCGGTCTACAGCTGTGAGTTTCTTTCGCCACTGTCTCCTGTCGCATCTCCAACTTCAGTGCAACTTCGCTTTAGTCAGAAGAGATCCCAGACCCTCTTTGTCCTGTACAGTATCTTGACAGTACATGCAGCAAGCGGTAACTCTCTCCCTCTGTTCAAAATGGTACTGTTAAGTTTTTGCATTGTAAAAATCATTGAGAAAGTCTGCTGCATTTCCTCTGCAGCTCTGGATGCAGCTGTGTTAGCAAGGAGATCATAAATTACCTGAAATCCGCTGGATCCTATTGGACCACATTAGCTATGATGGGATGTGGGTGATATTGCGCACTGCATGAGCCAGTTTGAGTTCATTCCATGTGAGGTCATTTGTGACACTGAAGCATGGTTGCTTCCGGGAGTGAAGGGTAAATGCAACGGAGTTGTTTAAATAGTTTAAAAACTGATGACTTGCTAGTAAAATGTTGAATTGATGTAGATATATATCAATGCCTATCCTGGGTATTTTTTAAATACTGCTCTGTGCGCAGAAAGTGCAATCTTTTGGCTGGAGCCTGCTGAAGTTCAAACACAACAGGTGGGATAAGAGTAATAAAAATACAATTACTACCTTCTCCCTACCTACATAAGGAAAACAGAAGTTGAACATGGAAATACTTTTGGGTTCAACAGCTGCAAAATTTGCCCCAACATTTCTGTATCACGTATCAGAAATTGCAGAATTAATGAATCAATATTTACTAGTGCAAGTATTTTTTACAAACATCACTGTAGGCAGTATGAGTTTGAGAAGGACCATCATCAAGCTCAATCAGCAATGAACTGGTAGATGGTTGGCACTGTTGCTGCTTGCTGCTGTTCTCGATGCTGTACAGTGCTTGAGGTACATTGAGAACAGAGTGTTCCACCTGTGTATTTTGTCTGTCGCTGATGTACTAATGTCCCAGGAGATATGACCACTTCAGGGTACTGACTGATGAGGAAGAGGAATCGAGAGGGGCATTTGGTAACGTTCTCCTATATAGCAACTCCAGATTCAGCATGTTTCTTCATGTTGCAGAGCCTTGTTGACTCACTAATTATGTTCATAAGAACAGAAGACTTGCCATACTGGGTCAGACCAAAGATCCATCAAGCCCAGTATCCTATTTCCAATAGTGGCCAAGCCAGGTACACAAGTACCTGGCAGGATCCCAAGGGGTAGATAGATTCCAAGCTGATTATCCCAGTACACAAGTCACAAGTATCTGGCAGGATCCCAAGAGGTAGATAGATTCCAAGCTGATTATGTCCAACAACTGCAAAACTAGTTCTTATAACTACAAACTATCAATATGAGCTTGTGTCACTCTCACTGTAAAGCTATAAATGCCTCTATTCTGCTTGCAAGACTGGGAATATAAGCCTTAGGTTGCCATAACACACTTTGAACTCTGCTAGGAAAGCATGAAACAAATAGATTACGATGATTCATTTACTGTGCTTGTGATGTATTAACTCTCATGTTTTAGACATATTAAAGAAAATATAACAAGAAAAATGTATACAATTTTTGCTAACATACTTTTTTAATTATTTCCATTCAGAATGATTGTGGAATATAATGATGTAGCCAGTATTCATTGGGATTGGAAGATTGGTATGTATGAAATTAGTTCACCTATCTTAGTAGAGAGATGCCTGATGGTATAGAGCGAGTCACAAATAATGGACTGACTGTCCTATATCAAGGAAATAAAGGTTAATACAAAATAAAAAATAGGATACCTTATTATTGGACTAACTTAACTTATTTCTTGACTAGCTTTTGGGGACTAATACTCCTTCCCTCAGGTCAGAATGGAATGAACAAAAGATGACATTACCAGAAAATATACCGTATTTTTCGCTCCATAAGACGCACCTGACCATAAGACGCACCTAGGATTTAGAGGGGGAAAATAAAAAAAAATTTAAAAAAAATTTGTGCTAAACCGGCTCTGCGTCTGGGCGTCTTATGGAGCAAATTAGGGGAGTGCATAGCTTTTTTTTTTCTCCCCATTTTGTTTTCGGGTCTGGGGAGGGCCATTTCGGTCCACTCCCCAGATCAGAAAACTTTTCTTTCTCTGGGAACCCCTCCTCCCCAAAAAACCCCCCATCCCAACCCTTTAAATTATTAACAACCCCCACCCTCCTGACCCACCTCCAAGACCTGCCGACTTAATTTACTACAACCCCCCACCCTCCTGACCCCCCCCCCCAAGACCTGCCAAAAGTCCCCTGTGGTCCAGGAGCGGTCCGGGAGCGATCTCCTGGGCTTCGGCCGTCAGCTGCCAGTAAACAAAATGGCGCCGACAGCCCTTTGCCCTCACTATGTCACTGAAACCGACCAATAGCAGCGGTAGGTCCCAGTGACATAGGGAGGGCAAAGGGCCGTCGGCACCATTTTGATTACTGGCAGCCGACGGCCCTTTGCCCTTACTATGTGTCAGGGACTACCGCTGCCATTGGTCGGTCCCAGTGACATAGTGAGGGCAAAGGGCCGTCGGCGCCATTTTGATTACTGGCAGCCGACGGCCCAAGCACAGGAGATCGCTCCCGGACCGCTCCTGGACCCCCGCTGGACCACCAGGGACGTTTGGCAGGTCTTGGGGGAGTCAGGAGGGTGGGGGGGGGGGGTTTGTTAGATTTTTAGTTTTTTTTTATATTCGCTCCATAAGACGCACATACATTTTCCCCCCACTTTTGGGGGAAAAAAGTGCGTCTTATGGCGCGAAAAATACGGTAAGTGAATCATGAAAAGCTTTCCCTTGATAGTGGGAAGGAGGGCTGAAGGGGAGGGGTAGCTTAATGCTTGATCAGAAGGTGACAGGTAGTATAATTTTATGGCTCGTAGTGGGTTAAGAAACCTAGGTCTTTGGGTCCTTTTTCGTCAGTTCTGAAGTGTCTGATCATTTTAACTTAAGCCTTTCATTCCTGAATTGTTTTACATTTTCCTTTAACTTAATCATAAGGTCATTGATGCAGTAGGCTGGTATCCTGTATCGGAATGTCCTCAATGTTGGCGATAGATGCTACATATACTCTTTATTATACAGCTAGGGTAAAACCCTGTCACAAAATGACGGGAGGGAATTGCATGCCTCTCCCTCCCCAGGCCTCCATCTCATCTCAGAATCTCCCCGGGACTCCTACATTAGCCAGGTCCCGCCGCCTGCAGAGGTGCAGCAACCACACTCCTGTCTGAACTCACCCTGAACATTTTCATGGGAATGGATTGATTTTTAGTCTTTTAGTGAAGCACATTTAAAATGAAAAATACTGGAGTAAGATGCTAAGCTATAGAATTGCAGTATGAGAGCTATAATTTTAGCTCTCATACAGGTTTTTGGCTGGCTTTGCTCTATTGAATTAGTCTCCGTTCTTCAGTCCGTCAGCTGGCTTATAATTTTGCACCGCTTTTATCTTTTGCTCTTATTCCTAGCTAGCCTTTCCTTTTTTCTTGATCATACTTGATCATATTTTTTACACCTTTTTAGGAGTAAAAGGATGTGTATCTTTTCTGGCTGCACTCTGTTTTTAGAAGTCTTCTGTTCTGCATTCACTCTTCTACTATTTGTGCTATATTCAGATGCTCCACGACAATCAATCAACCAATGTATTTCTAGCTTTCTTTCTATAAGAATGCTCAAGGTGAATTTACAGCATACAGCTTAAAAATACATTTAAGCACAGGAAAAAAATCAGTAGTAAATCAATAATACAGATATAAATTAAAACAATCAACATTAAGGGAAAAGTAAAATAGAAAAACATAAATAGAGTACCATTGACATCCTAAAAAGTTATATGTCCAAACATAAGATCTGCCCTCACTCTAGGACATAAACTAAAAAATCTAAATAAAATTATAAACTAGTCTGTTAACACCAACTTCAGTGGGAAGGTGTCTAGAAGTGCTAACAAGAATCCTTTCAGCAACACTCTGGTAGACTTTCAAAACATTTAATAGTAATGACTCTTCAGGAATTAACTAAAAGCTTAGAATGAAGGGAGATTTTACATTTTAGTTAGTAGATAAATCAAATCTCTACCTAAAATCTTTATTTCTTTATTTTAGATTTTTATGTTCTGCTTTTTGGTACTTCAAAGCAGATTACATTCAGGTACTGTAGGTATTTCCCTATCCCCAGAGGGTTTACAATCTAAGTTTTTGTACCTGAGGCAATGGAGGGTAAAGTGATTTGCCCAAGGTCACAAGGAGTGACAGTGGGACCTGAACCCTGGTTTGTAGCGCGCTGCTCTAACCACTAGTGTTGCTGCTGTAGCATAACCATTTGCACGTGGGACAAAAGATGCCATAATGTAGAGAGAAGTTGAATTGGAATTTGCGTAGTTAATCAGTAAGGGGTCAATTATCAGAGAGTGCTGAGCATTGAAGATAACCAGTTAATTTTAGCCAAATTTTCAGCCAAACCTAACCAGCTAAGTTTTCGGCTGAAGGTTTCCCTAAATTTAGTCCGTGAAAATTTGGCTAGACTTTAGAGAGGTATTTGTGCGGCTACCAACTGCTTAATCTTCCACAGGGGAGGATGATTTTCATAAGGACTTCTACAGGAAAGGAAGTATAATGCAGAGATGGCCTTTTACAAAATTTACTCAAATGTCATGCTCGTGCGTAAGCTCCCTTGAACTGAGTGGAGGTGTTCCTGAGGGTGGAGTTGGGGAGGGGGTTTGACCTTACTTTTTACAATCCAAGAGTGCACATATGTGCATTTTTCAGGAAAAATGTGGGTAACTGGAGCAAGTGGATTTGGTGGAGTTATTTTCAAAGCAAACTTATCCGCGCAAGTCCACCTTGAAAACTGGTGTAACTTGTTACCTATATTTGTGGACTTTTTATGCACGATATTACAAAATTGCCCCCTTGGTGGTGAATATTTGTATAAGCAAGCTGTCAAACTACCCCAGGAACATTTCCAGTGGCGCCCAGTTTTTAATTGGCTAAATGTATGCACCTTGTGCATTTAGCCAGCCAGAGAGGAGCCATTTTTTAAATGGTGACGTTTCACCAGCTGACTCTTGAAAATTAGCCAGTTAAATGTTTTGAAACCCTAGCCCTCGGTTTTTATTTGGGGCACTTCTGGTAAATATTAGCCCATGGAAAGGCTTGCAGCTTGCTCCACTTGTGTTGGTGCATAGGTTTCAGTTGTTTGAGAAACTACGCTTTTCAGGCTCCGCTGTGGTTGTTTGACCAACTTTGCAACTTTCCTTTACAGCACTGCTGTTCGTAGCCTTTGCCCTGTGCATGTTTGGTCTCTACAACCTCATGCCCATAGTTATTAAAGTCACCAGTGCAACTTCGGTCAATTTGGGTATTCTGACTGCAGATCTCTACAGCTTTCTATTTGGACTCTTCCTCTTTGACTATAAGGTAAGCCAGTTTGCCTTGCTGATTGTGGTGAAATGATTTGTATCTTAAACAGTGCCTTCTTGACAGTCAGCTTGCTATATTAGGAAACTGATGTGAGACATATTTCCCATTACTTGATGGTGTTTTACTAGAACGTAGTCATGCAGTGTTGATGTGAACGACATTTTAATCCTCTTCTATCACTAGATTCTTCCCATATCTCCACAGTTGTGCCAGAATTGGCCAGAATCTGGGTTTAGCTGCACACTCTCTACCTCTGCAGGCTGGCAGTGTGGCAGAGGGGTTAGACACAGACCTGTGAACCTAAACACCCTGATTCAGTGTCCAGCTCTCACGCCGACTTCAAGAAAATCAATAAACCTCCCAAGCGATCAAAGTTAAATTGTGAGCTCTTTTGAGCAGGGACACACTGGCCACATCTATTATCTGGTTCAGAGTTGTGTGCACTGAGGGTTAAGCAGCAATACAGGGACGATTTTTCAAATAACGTGCGTAATTGCAAAGTGTGCAGGTGCTTTTAGCTTGTATACTTTACACTGATTTTCAAATAGTGGATACCCAGATCATTTTTCTTTGAAAATTTAGCATAAAGTATACTTGCACTGAAAGCATCTGCTTTCTTGTAGCTGTGGGCAGCTGGGGAAGGTAAATTGGCGTGCATACTTCTGAAAATGTCACGTGTACCAGATCTAAACATGCCCCAGGAATATTTCCTTCTGCTCCAGCTGAAAGAGCACGTGCTATGGAAGCCTGCACGTGCCTTTAGTCAGGCTAAGGAAGGTCATTTTCAGACAGGGCATCTAGATATGTTTTATTCTCAGAGGACAAGCAGGATAGTAGTCCTCACACATGGGTGACATCATCAAATGGAGTCCAATGCAGAAAACTTATGTCAATGTTTCTAGACACTTTCTAGAAACTTTGGCTAGACACACTGAGCAAGCCCAGCATGCTCTATACCACGCATCCACACGGGGTCCCTCTTTTTTTCCACAGAGCTGTAAGCCTCTTGGGTTGATTGACCAGGGAAGGACCAGCCGAGCATCAAGGGAAAGCCTAAGAAGTATCGGCACCGGTCCCTGTCGATGCACAGTGTGGGGCACGGGATACACTGGCTTTTGCCACGATGCCTCCAAAGTGATCTCATGGAGAGGAGTGTCCATCCTCCATCGATGCCCAGGGTCTGTGACCGTCTCCATTGGTCCTGGTGCCAGTCGCCAATCCCCCTTACAGGTCCAAGGAAGATCTGGCCACCCCTCCTCCTTCCCAGTTGGTCTTGGCATCGGTAATGTCCAAGGAGGAGCTGGAGCGTCAAGTCCAGCTGGCGGTGGAGCTGGGCGCTGCAGGACTTTGGTCCCATGGCACCGACGGCACTGGAGCTGGTGCCGCCTGTCCTCGTATCGCTTCTGGAGAAATTCAGTGTGATTATTGGTGCATTACCGACCCAGCTGGCATCAGTTCCCAGGACGGCACTGGTGCCCAGCGGGGCACCGAGGCCTCCCCCTACCAATACAGTGGTCTTTGCTGGTTCCTCTAAGGAGGAAGCTCTGCCGAGGCCACTGGAGATACCGAGGCCTATAGTCCCCCGTCCAGTTCCATCGGTGCCTGCACCTCTGGATGCTGGCCAAGCACTTAGGGCCCATTCCCCTGTAGCATACAGTGAGAATGAGGGTCCCTATGATCCCTGGAGGGGATGAACAAACTGAGTTGTCCTCTTCCAGATGAGCGAAGGAGGTCTCTGCCTAAGGACCTAACCTTCGCAGCTTTTGTGACGGTGATGGCGGAGGCCATCCCATTCCAGCTTTTAACTGAAGAGGATGCCAGGCATAAAATTCTTGAGATCCTTCAATTTGTAGAGCCTCCCAAGGAGATCATGGCGGTCCCGGTACACAAGATCCTTAAGGAGTTGCTGCTGAGGATTTGGGAACACCCCATCACAGTGCCTCCCGTTAATAACAAGGTGGACGGGGTTTACCTTGTCCAGAAAGCTGCCAGATTCAATAAGTGTTAGCTGCCTAGCCAGTCAGTGGTGGTCGAATCTGACCTCAAAAGGGCCAAGCACTCTGAGACCCATTTCTCGGCACCCCTGGTGAAGGACCTTGAGCGATGGATGCTCTTGGGAGGAAGATGTTCCAAGGCGCCATGCTTATTGCCCACATCGCTGCCTACCAGCTTTATATAAGCCAATGGTTGTGAAACTCAAAGAAGCGGAGGAATATTTATTTATTTATTTAAAAATTTTGATATGCCGGACCTTGGAACTCCCTTGACTGGTTTCTCCACAGGAGATGGCTGCTCAGTGGGCATCGCTCCAGTACCTTCTGGTTTTGGCCTGGATCCTTCGGCCTTTTCTTGGGTAGAGTTTTTTTTAAGGATTGCAATAATTTCTTCAGGTGCAGTCCTCAGCTTTGACCAATCCTGTCGGGGTCAGATCCACAATCAGTGGCCCCTCCCTCTTCCAGTCTTATTTTTAAGTGCCGAAACATGCCTCGGTTAGCTACAGGTATCCCATATGGGAAGCTGGATGCACCTCCAAAGCTAATCTTACAAAGATGCCTTTTAAAAGCTCGCTCTTGTTTGGAAGCGAGATGGAGAAACTGGTCAGTAAGTGGGGCGAATATCTGGTTCTTCGGTTGCCAGAGGATAAGAAGCAGTTGCAAAGCCCTTTGGTATGAGGGATCATCTCCCAGGTTCCAAGCGTTTTTGTCCCTATAGAGGGTCGACCTTTCAGAAGACTTGGCCTTTCAGTAGTCCTTTTATCCCAGGCAGCCTAGGCGATGAGCGGGCTCGGGTAGCGGATCCACCCAAGCCTCCCAATGAAGGTTTGCCGACCCACCTTCGGGAACAAGAAATAGGGGGAGGCCTCTTTCTCTTTTATCAGAGGTGGGTCAAGATCATATCAGATCAGTGGATCCCTGGGGTGATATGAGAAGGTAATGGAATTTCGCAATGTTCCTCTGGACATGTTCATGGTGTCTCCTTGCCACGCCCTGCAGAAGAAGCAGGCAGTTGAATCTATGCTATTAATTTCCTCTGTCTAAAGGCTGTGGTCCCAGTGCCTCCGTCTCAAGAAAGTATGGGGCAATATTCCATTAATTTTGTTGTGCCCAAGAAGGACGACTCATTTTGTTCCATCCTGGATCTTGAGGGATTCAGTCATCATTTGCGGGTGACTCATTTTCACATGGAAACCTTGTGTTCAGTGATACTGGCCATGCAGCATGGGAATTTTTTTACATCCCTGGATCTTGTCCGAGGCCTACCTTCATATTCCCATCCATTTGGAGCACCAACGTTTTCTGTGTTTTGCGGTGTTGGGACGCCATTATCAGTTTCGAGCACTGCCCTTTGGTGCAGCCACTGCTCCCAGAACCTTTTCCAAGGTTATGGTGGTAGTAGCGGCAGAGTTGAGAAAAGATGGGATCCTGGTACACCCGTATTTGGATGACTGGCTAATTCCAGCCAAGTCTCTAGAAGAGAACCGCCTGGTGACCCGCAAAGTGATCTTCTTGTTGCAGGAGCTTGGTTAGGTGGTGAACCTGGCCAAAAGCAGTCTTCAGCCTTCTTAGAGTATCTGGGGGTTCTGTTCGATACGAGACAGGATAAAGTTTTCCTGCCAGACGTTCAAATTCAGAAGTTGATGTCGTAGGTGCGTCTTCTGGTGATCACTATACGCCCGACAGTGTGGTCCTATCTACAGGTACTCTGATGGCGGCAACCCTGGAAGTGGTACTGTGGACGAGTATGCATATGTGTTCTCTTCAGTGCTCCCTGCTGTCTTGCTGGAAGCCACAGTCTCAGGACTATTCAGTTTGACTCCACTTGCCGATGGAAATTTGCTCTCATCTCCACTGATGGTTGCAGGAGGGGATCATCTGAGAAAGGGGATTTCCTTGACATCTCCAAACTGGTTGATTCACACAACAAATGCGAGCCTTCATGGTTGGGGAGCTCACTGTCAGGAGCTGATAGCACAGGGGCACTGGAATGCCAAAGAGTGTCTCTGGAGTATCAATCGCCTGGAAGCCTGGGCAATCCGGTTGGCATGCTTGCGGTTCAGCCACAGACTGCGGGGCCAAACAGTTTGAGTGATGTCAGACAATGCATTGACAGTGGCCTACATCAATTGGCAGGGAGGAGCCAAGAACCAGCAAATGTCGCAGGAAATAGACCAACTTATGGAATGGGCAGAAGGGCATCTCCAGGTGATCTCAGCCTCTCACATTACAGGAAAAGACAATGTAAGTTCAGACTTTCTCAGCAGGGAGAGTCTGGACCCAGGAGAATAGGTATTGCCAGACAAGGTATTTCAGCTGATAGAGGATCGCTGGAGCCTTCTGTTCCTAGACCTGCTGGCGACTTTTCACAATGCAGAGGTTCCTCGGTTCTTCAGTTGCACAAGAGGTCCGTGGTCCCTGGGTATTGATGTGTTCATACAGGTCTGTCCGGAAGACAAGCTGCTCTATTCCTTTTCCCTGTGGCCCATGTTGGGCAGAATAGTTCTCAGGATCGAAGGCCACAGGGGGGTGGTGCTCCTGGTGGCCTGGGATTGGCCCAGGCGACCATGTATGCAGATCTGCGAAGATTCCTGGTGGACACCCCCCCTTCATCTTCCACTGCACCAGAATCTGTTGCAGCAGGGACTGGTTCTTCGTGAAAATCAATCTCTATTCTGTCTTATTGTTTGGCCCTTGAGAGGGCTCACCTGTTGAAGCATGGATATTCTTCTGTGGTGATTGCCACCTTGCTCTGCGCTTAAAAATTCTCCACTTCCTTAGCCTATGTACGGGTTTGGAAAGTGTTTGAGGCCTGGTGTGAGGATCATAGAAACATAGAAACATAGAAATGACGGCAGAAGAAGACCAAATGGCCCATCTAGTCTGCCCAGCAAGCTTCACACATATTTTCTCTCATACTTATCTGTTTCTCTTAGCTCTTGGTTCTATTTCCCTTCCATCCCCACCGTGATGGAGCTGCATCCAAGTGAAATATCTAGCTTGATTAGTTTGGGGTAGTAGCCGCCGCAATAAGCAAGCTGCACCCATGCTTATTTGTTTTACCCAGACTATGTTATTAGCCCTTATTGGTTGTTTTTCTTCTCCCCTGCCGTTGAAGCAGGGAGCTATGCTGGATATGCGTGACGTATAAGTCTTCTCCCATGCCGTTGAAGCAGAGAGCCATGCTGGATGTGCATCGAAAGTGAAGTATCAGGCCCATTTGGTTTGGGGTAGTAACCGCCGTAACAAGCCAGCTACTCCCCGCTTTGTGAGTGCGAACCCTCTTTTCTTCTCCCCTGCCGTTGAATCAGAGAACTATGCTGTATATGCATTGAAAGTGAAGTATCAGGCTTATTTGATTTGGGGTAGTAACCGCCGTAACAAGCCAGCTACTCCCCTCTTTGTGAGTGTGAATCCTTTTTTCCACATTTCCTCTTGCTGTTGAAGCTTAGAGCGATGTTGGAGTCACGCCTGTGTATGTTTATTTAATAAGGGTATTGACTCCAGGCAGTAGCCATCATTCTGGTGAGTCACCCACTCTTCATTGGCAGCCTCTTGACTTTATGGATCCACAGTGTTTATCCCACGCCCCTTTGAAGTCCTTCACAGTTCTGGTCTTCACCACATCCTCCGGAAGGGCATTCCAGGCATCGTGGTGTTCTTCCTCATTCATTTAAGATTCTGCTTATTTTGGTGTTTTTACAGGATGGGTTAGATAAAGACTTTGCCCTTAATTCTTGAAGGTGCAGGTTGCAGCTCTTGCCTGTTTCTTGGGCCAGATGATTGGTGACTCCTTGTCATCTCATCCTGATGTGGCCAGTTTTCTGCAGGCAGTGAAGCATCTTCGGCCTCCCTTGAGGTTATCGATTCCATTATGGAGTCTTAACCTGGTATTGGATTTCTTGGAAGACCCTACATTTTAACCGCCGCATAGCCTTTCCTTGCAGTTGTTGACCTTGAAGACTGTGTTCCTGGTGGCAATATATGTTCTGAGCTGCAGGCCTTGTCTTGCTGGGAGCCATTCCTTCAGGTGACTCCAGGGGGTGATACAACTGCGTACTGTTCCCTCCTTTTTGCCTAAGGTGGTTTTGGATTTTCACTTAAATCAGCCCATTTCTTTGCCATCCTTGGATAAGAACATGGATGCAGAGGAGTATCGCCTCTTGCATCCTTTGGATGTCAGGAGACATGTCGTACAGTATCTGGAGGTTTCTGAACCTTTCCGTAAGATGGATTGCCTGTTTGTCCTTCATGGTAGGAGGAAGCAGGGCCAACCAGCTTTGTGGGCTACTGTGGCTCACTGGATTAAGGAAGAAGCCATGGCTGCATAAGTGGATGTTGAAAGGCCGTTGCCTATTCAGATTAAGGCTCAGATAGTGTCATGGGCAGAGGTTAGGTTGTCTCCTGTCGCCATTTGCCGAGCTGCGATGTGGTCCTCCTTACACACTTTTTCCAGGTTCTATTGTCTGGATGTGCAGGCCTGGAAGGACGCAGCCTTTGCATGTGAGGTGTTAACTGAACCACGGGCAGCCTCTAGCCCTACTCAGCAGTAGCTTTGGTACATCCCACTGGTCTTGAGTCCATCTGTCTATACACTAGGAAATGGAGAAATTACTACTTACCTGATAATTTCATTTTCCTTAGTGTAGACAGTTGGACTAAGCTTCCTGCCCTAGCTGCCAAATGATTGTGTCAGTGGTGGTCCTGTGGGTCTCCAGGCCCCAGGGGGATTAATAAGTGTTCATCCAGTCCCTAGATTGGGGTACATACATTCTTACTTGAGTTCAGTGTTTCTTGTTGGTTGAGTACAGTAATGGTTGATTTGTTTTTAATCAAGTTTTTTGTTGGTCTGTCCACAGTGGCTTTTGAAGAGAATATTGGCAGGCTGGGGTCACTGCAGGGGTTATATACTATGATGTCAGCTTGCTCTGTCTCCATCTGCTGGCAGGGGAGCATAACCCACTGGTCCTGAGTCTGTCTGTCTGTCTACACTAGAGAAAACGAAATGATCAGGTAAATAGTAATTTCTCCATTCGGTACAGCACTTCCCTGATTTACTTCGATTCCTGTTAGAGGCTAAGTAGGAGGAACTCTGATTCTTATCTCACAGCAGAGAAAGGAGTATAGGGCTCAGGTGTGCATCTTGCTCAGCAGTCCTACTGACCTTTGCCACCCTCTCTTGATAAGGACCGCATTAGCAGCATGCTCTCCTCCATTCACCACTGACACCCTCAGCTTTTTCAGCTTTCTGCTTTTCCCCACCCCCTATGTCGCGATCAACAGATGCTTTCTGTTTTTGGCCTTTGGCGAATAGCTACAGGAGCAGTTCCATTGGTTTTAAAGGACCATGTAGGTACCCTTTTCATGATAAGCTTTGCATGTCAAGGGACAGCAAAGTGGTTAAAGGACATGCCATAGTGGGTCACCATATGTTGATAAATCTGCTTTGCAGTGATTGGCATTGCCATGAGTGTTATGTGACCATTTGGTTTATACAGAACCCTTGTGATGCTTGATATTTGAAAGGATTTCTTGCAATATTTTTCTTTTTTAACTTAATTCTTTTGTGAATACTTTGAGAGTAATAGTTATGTTACATAACTGTGCAAAATGAGCTAAGGATGATGTTTTTGAAATTGCAAGTAAATTATTAGTTACTTTACAACAGCAGTGCTTGTTTTGAAAGCTGTAAAAAAAATTAAATGAAATAAAGGGGGACAGAGAAAGATGTGTACTGAACATTCAGATGATGTCTTTGCACTGATCTGATGAAGGGAGTCTAACTCTCGCAAGCTGGTCACAAAGGTACTGCTAGCCCAATAACAAAGGAACTTGTGTGCTGACTTTGGATACTACATATGTAGATGTACTAATAGGGCAACTACCCTTCTTGGTTTGAAAAGATTTTTGAACTGTTTGTTTGCTCTCAGTTTTCAGGCCTGTACATCCTGTCCTTCATCGTCATCATGGTAGGGTTCCTCTTGTACTGCTCCACTCCAACCCACAGTGCGGATGACTTGCCCCAGTCTGACCACGCGGGCATCACCAACACTGGACTAAAATTGGAGGAAAATGACCTGGAGGTGCCTGTGGCCTTGAGGTATATTCCAGGAGAAAGTGCGACCGACGTGAAGTAGAAAACGAGAAGACTGAAGAGGGAGGGAGAGCTAGGTGGATCTTTCAAATCAGCCATTGAAAGCCATTAGGGATGTCTGTGTCAATTCTGTTTAAAGACAAGCAAAGACTTTTTTTTTTTCTTTAGTGAAACCAGGACTATTTTATACATTTTTGCGTGGAACATGAAGATCCTTTGTAGGGCAGAGCCTTGCACAGGTAGAAATGTTTTTATACATTTGATCATAAAGTATCAGAAAGAGGAGGAGGAGCTAAAGGAATGGATCTTACACCACTGTGTGGGGCTGATGTTGCTGTATATTGCTGTCTTTGTTAAGAGGCGGAGCTAATGTACAGAGAGGACACTGCAGTGGCATAAAATCACACAAAAAATACTTTATCATTCTTTTTATAGTGTTTAAAATATCAAGATTTGTTTAAGGTATAAGCTTTGTTTTAAAAGAAATAACTTATTTTCTTACTGCAGCTTTTTAGTTGTACTGTTTACCACTTGCTGAAGTGAACTGGCATCTAATTTAAACCTCAAGTGACTTAGATGATTTTTTGGGACATTTTTAGTGGAGTTTGAACACACAAGATATTTAATCTGTTTTTAAATTATGCTGCAAAGCTGGGTAGCAAGCATTACGACATCATCAGCTATTTGATCTCATCTGTGAATCGTTCCTTATTTTAAGGTTTTATTTTGTTTTGACCAAGAGCATGTTAACGTTCATCACATGGATATCCGTGAAAAGTCATTTAAGCAGTGTCTTTTTTTTGTTTTTTTTGTTTGTTTGTATTTGAATATTGCAGCATTTTTAAAAAAGTTAAATACAGTTTGTAACATGTCCAGATCCGTTTGGTTGAGTCTCGTTATTTCCAGATTTTATTTGAATACTTAAGGAACTGCATACATTAAAGAGTGCTATATATCAAAGAAAACTTACCCAAAGCAATAATTTTGATTTCCATGGCATTATTTACTTCTGGAGGGGAGTGGCTGCTATCGACTGGGAGCAGGGAGTGTGTAAAGGGGGAAATGGAGAAGGAACAATGTTCTTGATATGGTCAAAGGAGGCCACTGAAAATCGCAGCTCGAATGCAAGAGCAAAAATTACAACCTACCAAATGTATAGATTTATTGCTAGATTTCTTATATATTCAATTGAATTCCAGCACTGGAAAGGGTGGCATACAGCAGCAGAAGCATCTTTTACCACAGCATGGTGCACCCCCACATGGCAAAAAGATAAGAGTCTGAATAACAAAACACTGTAATAAAGTATTCCAGTGGGCTTTAATGCATTGTAGGTTATGTACATAGCAGTGGCCCTGTCTGCATTACAACGTAATGCACTGTGACTCCACTCTGTCAGATAGTTTCTGCTTGTGGACACTAGGTGGGGCTGCAAGAACATTCTTCTGAAGTCACTAATGTGATAATCTGGGGATTCTTGTATTATCTAAGGTAAGGACAGCACTGTACATTAACTAAATTCAGACTGACATGTTCATTCACTCTGAATATTGTTTTGACAAAGTTAACCTAAAGCCCCCCTATAGGTGATTGTATTTGGTATAAAATGCACATGGAAAGAAAATCACAAACGGCTATAGAGCTGTGTGCTGTGGCATGGAAGATTTAGGTTCAGATACCTTCCACCACCACCCCTTCTATGAAGTTGATGAGGATGGTTGTTTTGGAAAGTAAAATGGCTGCTTCTGCTGATGGTAATGTAAACACACTAGTTTGATTCAAAAATCAATCAAATTAGTCCTATGTATTATTACAATTAATCCTAGCAATAAAACTCTCCAGACCATGTAAACCATGCCTATCAGATACTTGAGGCTGAAGCTGCAGTCCCTGTGCCTGAGCAATAGGTGAGTCAAGACAAAGTGCTTAAGCATCTGGAAGAAGCTCTGCTCTTCATTGATACTTACTGTACTGGAGAGAGAAGCAAATCTAAGGTTCATTCTCATTTCAAATTCTGTGCCACAATTAAGCCAGTCCCAAAGGAAACAACCTCTAGGTCAAGAATGGTCAACACTGATGTTTACAGACATCCACATAAGATGTACATGTGTTAAAGTTGTCTTCATTTTGTCTATTGAAAAAATGCTTAGTACATAGGGCCCTGATCCACTTGTATAGTTTGATTATCCATTAAACCAGACTTAAGTTGGTGCGCTGAAGGACTAGTGTTGGCCATCCCTATTTTAGATTAAAGGGGAAGTCAGTTATGTGATGCAGGATCAGGGAAGAGATTTTACAATTAACATTCATGGATATGCTTAACCTAACCTTAGATATATCTTATCCACTCCACTGCTATTCTAAAGAGCGTGGTCAGATCCCACATCTGTCCAGATTGGTTGTAGAGTAAAATGGATTCATGCTTCAGCCTTCCAGGGCCAGTGCAAGGTATTTAGGCGCTCTAGGTGAGCCTTCTGCCTTGTGAAAGCCATCCCCCCCCCCCTGTTGCGCCACCTTCCCGGGCTTGGCCCCGACTCCTGCCTCATTCGTGCCCGCCGAGTGTGTGCTGCTCTGGGCTGCAAGCAGGATGGGCACTGCTTGTGGCCCACCAAATCTCTACTCCTCTTTGCCACGAGCGAGATAGACTCCGCTCGGGGGCCCCACATGGCTACTCTTCAGCTCCACCTAATGATCGGCGCCCGAGGCGACTCGCTAATTCGCCTAATAGGACACGCCCAGCCCTGAGCCTTCCCTGTTTTGCAAGATCATGGTGATAATTCAAATGCTGTTTCCTGAGCCTCTGCACTGTCCCCTTCTTCCCTGGCCACAGAGCTCTTGGTGTCTACACATGCATTGATGCATTCCGATGAGTTGAAAGAGGCAGAGGTCAGTACAAATTTCCTTTTAAGTAAACATATGGCAAAGAACCAGTTCAGAGTACTGTCTCTACAGTGAGAAGGAGCACATTATTAACTTAGTATAAGAATCCTGGGATCCTGTTTGCTAATACAGAATAGACTGAGGCCAGCGTACTAACCTGAGAAAAATTTGCACATGATTTTGCATCACAACCCCTCATTAACTACGATTTAAGTAACATTTCGTACACTGAAAACTAAATATAAACTTAACTATTTGCGAAGGCGATAAACTTTGTAAATGGTGTTTTGTGTGCAATAGTGTAGGATTATTTTTCAGGAAGAAAAATAATCCTCATCCATGAGCATGGCAGCATATTCCCATCACAACATTTAGAGTCATGGTACTGGAGCAATCACCAGGACCTTCCTATTTCAGGAATGGCTTTATCTGACCACCTTTGTCTTCTAAAGGTGATTTTATTGTAGAATTTCTTTGCACAGGAGCAATATTTCAGTTCTTTATATGGCTACCCTTGAGCTTTGCTGCTGTTTCATTCTTACCTTAGTAGTGGCTGCACAACTACATGAGATTGTAACCATATGGAAATAGAGCATTGTATGCCTTCTTTTTCAGTTATTCAGTGTCTGCCATCTTCTTTGACAGATATTCTATCAATTTGTTTATATGCACAAATCTGACATTCAGATTGCAGTACATGGGTACATGGTCTCTGTGTCGGCACTGACAACTTGGGGCCTGCATGTGTATAAGGTGAACAGCGTAGCCCAAATCCTGTTTGGAATAACGCCCATCTGACACATTCAGATTGCTATACATGGTCTCTGTGTCGGCACTGACAACTTGGGGCCTACATGTGTATAAGGTGAACAGCGTAGCCCAAATCCTGTTTGGAATAACGCCCATCTGACACATTCAGATTGCAGTACATGGGTACATGGTCTCTGTGTCGGCACTGACAACTTGGGGCCTACATGTGTATAAGGTGAACAGCATAGCCCAAATCCTGTTTGGAATAACGCCCATCTGACACATTCAGATTGCTATACATGGTCTCTGTGTCGGCATTGACAACTTGGGGCCTGCATGTGTATAAGGAGGGCAGTGTAGCTCAAATCCCATTTGGAAATACGCCTTAAGTTATGAGAAATTGTTCAAGGTTAGAAATTTTGTCACAAATCCAAATAATTCTGTCTGTAACCAGCATCTCTGTAGAGTAGCCTAGTATGTAATTCTATGCTTTGTAAGGCCTGCAATTTTCTCCTTTGCTGCAAAAGTGATTTATAAGTGTCACTGAAACTGGAGAAGCATGGCTAAATTGGGATGAACTTCAACCAATATGAATACCATGGAAGGATAGCCCACTTACAAGCTATGGTGTTCAGCAAGCATGTAACACTCTAGGCTTCAGGAAAAGTCTCTTTCTCTTGATGTTTCTCTCTTTCTGGATTGAAGTGTAACTTTCATGGTTTTTTGGATTTCCCTTTTTTCAAAAATTCTAAATAGAATTGTGACATCAGATGAGCTGCATCGTAATATTTTCTCAAATATTTCTGAGGGATATTCTTACCACCTTGTTCCTGAAAAGTTGAGGAGGTTTGGAGATCTTTGCTTTAAGATCAGAGCCTGCAATAAGTGCTCATTTGTTTTACTAAGGTATACCAAATATACTTTGATAAAGACGTTGGGGTAATTTTGTAATATTGCACATAAGTATTTATTTATTTATTTATTTATTTAAGGGCTTTTATATACCAAGGCACGTTTGGAACATCACCTCGGTTTACAATTAAAACATAATGCAGCAACAGGCTTTACATAAAACACATAAGAAAATATTATACATGTTACACCAATTTTCAAAGTAGACTTACGTACACAAGTTTGCTTTGAAAATTATCTCACCAAAGTTACCCACTTACACTGACACCTGACATTTAGCACTTAGAAATTTTCAAGAATATTTACCTGTGTAAATTTTAATTTTCAAACAATGTATGCAAATCCAAACACCTCCCCAGCTCCACCCCCCCAGGAATGTTTCCACTCAAATCTGGATAAACTAACACCAACAGGAATATGTGTGCAAGTTTACCTGCATATCAGGTGAGCATTTTTAAAAAGTCCATTTCCCAGCAGAAATGAGTTTGAGAATTACCCTGTTTGACTATTTTGCAGCTGCCAGTTTTGAGATGTTTAACTCCTTTGACATTTTATATCAATTCATGTATTGATGCTCACCTTTCATTGAAGTTTTCTTGCTTTTATGTGACATCAAAGCAATATTTCAACCCATTGAATGTTTGATAGGTCTAATGTCCTAACTGAAATGTTTCCCTTCCCAGGTGTGTATTATTGAAATAGTTGGAGGTTCAGATGTAAGAGGCATGCTCCCCTTCCCTCTTCAGTCATGCTGTAATCATGTGCTGACCTAAGCTTCCTAAGCAGTGCCAGAAGGATTGGAGTGGAAGAAGCCAAAATGATAGAAATAGTAACTTTTGGTTAAAATGTATTTTCTCTGAAGGCAAGCAGGATGCTAGATCTTCAAAGTGGGTTTGAGTTTATCCTGTTGGTGTGAGTTTAAACATGAGGCATTTAAACTAGACGGGTGTGGCAGAAGGAAATTAGAATGTCACCCCCCAAATATAAATGCAAAGGAAATGGGTGAAGTGGATAACAAAAGTCAGCTGAATAAGGCACAAAAGAAGCTCAAGAAAAGCAGTATCCTGAAAGAGAAAAGCTGGAAAGCTGTGAGCATAAATGCTCGTCTGGGCAATAAAATCCCAGCCCTGCAAGCCCTAATTGTGGAGGTGGACTTAGACAATGTTGCTGTCACGGAGACCTGGTTCACGGAATCTCATGATTGGGATAAGGCCATACTGGGCTATAACTTGTTAAGGAAGGACAGAGAGGACAGAAAAGGGGGAGGAGTAGCTCTTCATGTCAAAAACAATATCCAAGCAACTGAGCTGCAAGGAAGATGGGGTAAAGAAGAAGCATTATGGGCCATCCTAAAAAAAAAAAAGATGATGGTGCATCCACTTTTACTGGAGTGGTTTACAGGCCTCCAAATCAAATGAAAGAACTAGACAGAGATCTGGTTGAAGACATCCAAAAGGTGGGAAAGAAAGGGGAGAAATGGTGATTGTTGGAGATTTTAATCTGCCAGTCATAGAATGGAGTAACCCTTCTGCAGAATCTAACAGAAGCAGAGAGTTCCCTGTACGTACCTGGATCAGTCCAGACCGTGGGTTATGTCCCCATTCCAGCAGATGGAGTCAGCCAAAGCTTTGAGGGGGGCGTCACCATAAGTACTACTACCCCCTCTGCAGGAGTTCAGTATCTTCTGACTCCAGCAGATGCGAGTAGGGGAATCTGGGCTTGCTCCCGATTACCTGTAACCATTGTTCCCTTGATTGGGTTTTTCTTCTCTGTCTATTATATTTAGTTGTTTTGGATCAAGTTTGTTCTTTAAAAAAAAAAAAAAAAAAAAAAAAAAAGTTAATTGGTTTAATTGGAGAGGCGTGGCTTCCTTTTGGTGCTGTCTCTCTGTCTCTCTCTCTCCTTTCCCGGCGACTAGGCTGTTGTTGTCCACCGGGGTAAGTTGTATTGGTTTTTGCTGTATTTTTCTTTTGCAGCTTATTTGGACGCGGCGGCCGGTGGAACCGGCCTCCCAGCGTTTTCTCCCTCTCCCGCGGCCATCTTGCCGGCTCCTCGTGGGCTGCAGCAGGGAGCAGGGAGCTCTTCTTCGGCGGGTTGTGAGGCCAGGAAGGCCCCCCCGCGGCCTCGTGGGCTGCAGCAGGGAGTAGGGAGCTCTTCTTCGGCGGGTTGTGAGGCCAGGAAGGCCCCCCCGCGGCGCCGTTTTTCAGCCGGCGGGCAGTGCAGGCCGATCGGGCCCCCCCGCACCAGCGTTTCTCCTCTCGGCCCCCCCGAGGCTTTCTGATTTTTTTTTTTTTTTTTTTTTGCCTGCCTGCTCCGTTTTCGCCAGCGCTCCCGATGCCGCGGCCGTTGCGTTGTTCGGCCTGCGGCGATCCGGGATCGCGCATTTCGCGCGAGGGGATCTGCGCTCGGTGCCTCCCTGGGGGGGAAGGCACGTCGCGGTCCCGGGACGATTTTTCCTTTTTGGCAGGCTTGCCCGGGCGGTGCGGGCCGGCCCCTCCCCCATCCCTGGCGGGAACGGCGGCCATTTTGCATTCCCTGCGCCCTGAGGGGACTCAGGCAGCGCGGGAGGACAGGGATTCCTCCAAAGTTTGTTTTACTTTAAAAAAAAAAAATAAAATAAAATAAAAAGGGTTCAATTTGGGACGGCGTGACTTCCCTTTGCGTTGTCTCTTCCTTCCTCTCTCTCTTGGTGCGAGCTGTACCTTGTGAACCGGGGTAAGTGCATTCTTCTGTGTTTTTTTTTTTTTTCTTTACAGCTGATTTTGCTCGTGGCTGCTTCGGCTTCGCCGCGTTTTTCTCACTCACCAGCAGCCATTTTGCCGGTTCCTCGTGGGCTGCGGAGGTGAGCGGGGAGATCTTCGTTGGCGGGTTGTGAGGCCAGGAGGGCCCCCCCGCGGCACCGTTCATCAGCGGGCAGTGCAGGCCGCTCGGGCCCCCCCGCGGCGCCGTTCTTCATCGGCGGGCAGTGCAGGCCGCTCGGGCCCCCCCGCGCCGGCGTTTTTCCTTCTCGGCCCCCCCCGAGGCTTTCGTTTATTTTGCCTGTCTCCTCCGTTGTCAGCAGTGCTCACGATGCCGCGGTCAGCACGTTGCTCGACCTGCGGTGAGCCGGGATCGCGGATTGCTCGTGAGGGGATCTGTGCTTGGTGCCTCCCTGGGGGGGAGGGCCCGTCGCAGTCCCTTAGCAAATTTTTCGTTTTTGACAGGCATGCCCGGGCGGCGCAGGCCGGCCCCTCCCCCATTACTGGCGGGAACGGCGGCCATTTTACATGCCCAGCGCCCTGAGGGGTCTCAGACAGCGCTGGATGACAGGGACTCCCCCGAGGGCTCTCCACCGAATTTGCTGCCGGACAACAGCCTGACGGGCCGGGGTCCCACGGGGTTCCCCCCACCGGGGCTTCCTCGAGTAGGCTGGGATTCTCCCCGGACTTTGTACGGTTACTGCACACTGCGTATTTGCAGGGCCTTGTCGCTCCCGCAGCACCGTCTCCAGCCAAGGTCCCGCGGCTCTCGCCTCCCTCTCAGGCCCCCCCCGTCCCGGCGGGTGTGGGGGCCACCCTACCTCCCGCCTGCACCTGGATCCTGGGCCGGACCTGGGAGAAGGGGGCCAAGGGGATTCCACCTCAGAGGGGGACGATCCGCACACGCTGCGTCTCTTCCAGGGGGAAGAGCTGGACGAACTTATTCCACTCATTATCCAGGAGCTGGATCTCGATCCGCCGCCGGACCCGCCCGCTCCAGTAGCGCCCGCCGTCGTCTCGTCGGCCAAGAAGGGAGATCCGGTGCTGGCAGCCCTCCGGCCGAGGGCTCGGGCGTTTTCCCAGCCATGATTCCTTCCTGCAGCTTGGGACGCCCCGGAGGCTTCCCTTAAGGTCAGTCGGGCCATGGAGAAGCTGTATCCGCTACCAGAGGATTTCCTGGATCTCATCAAGGTTCCGAAAGTGGACTCCGCGGTGTTGGCGGTCATGAAGAGGACGACCATACCAGTGATGGGTGGCACGGCCTTCCGGGATACGCAGGATCGCAAGTTGGAAGTCTTCCTCCAGCGGGTCTTCCAGGTCTCCGCGCTGGGGATGCGGGCGGTGATGTGCAGCTCGCTGGCTCAGAGGGCGCGCCTTCTCTGGGGCAACAACTTCTCCCCTCTCGGGTTCTGCCGGCTGAGGAGGCCGCCCAAGCGGATGGGCTGGAAACTGCGGTGGCGTACGGGGCTGACGCCTCCTATGACCTGCTTCTATGACCTGCTTCGGGTCCTGGCCCGAGACATGGTCTCGGTAGTGGCGGCGCGTCGCCTCCTATGGCTGCGCAACTGGGCGGCGGACACTTCCAAGTCGAGCCTGGGTTCCATGCCATCCAGGGGTAAGTTCCTGTTCGGAGAGGATTTGGACCAGATCATCAAGTCACTGGGGGGAAAGCGCAGTTCATCGCCTGCCGGAGGACAGGTACCGGACCTCCAGGGCGTTTTCGTCCTCCCGCACCATATCCAGGGCGCAACGGCGCTATAGGAACTACAGACCGGCGGTCTTCAGGCCCTCTGCCCCCAGGTCACAGCCCTGGTCCCGCTCCTTTCGCGGGTGTAGGCCTGTGCGTCCCGCCTCGGGAACGGGACAACCCTCTCCCAAGTCCTCCCAATGATGTTCGGCTCGCCCACTCCACCGTCCCCCGGTTTGGGGGACGGCTGGCATTCTTCTACCAGGAGTGGGCGCGGATCACCTTGGACCAGTGGGGCTTGGACACCATAGACAATGGCTACGCGTTGGAATTTGTCCGCGCTCCAAAGGGACGGTTCATCTTCTCCCCCTGCGGATCGGCCTCCAAGCGAAGGGAGGTGCAGTTGACACTGGACAGGCTTCGGGTGATTGGCGCCATTGCGCCCGTGCCCTCCAGAGAGGTGGGCTTGGGCCCTTATTCCATCTACTTCGTGGTACCCAAGAAGGATGACTCCTACCGGCCCATCCTGGACTTGAAGGAAGTCAACAAATCCCTCCGGGTGGTTCGGTTTCGGATGGAAACGCTGCGCTCGGTGGTGGCGGCGGTGCATCGAGGGGAGTTCCTAGCCTCCTTGGACCTGACGGAGGCCTACACGGAATCGGGAGGTTCGGGTCCTATCGGACAACGCGACCACGGTGGCCTACATCAACCGGCAGGGCGGCACTCGCAGTCCACAGGTCGCGCTCGAAGCAGCCATGCTGATGCAGTGGGCGGAACGACATCTGGTCCGTCTGGCGGCCTCGCGCATCGCGGGCGTGGACAACGTCCAGGCGGATTTCCTCAGTCGCCAGCGCCCCGGGGAATGGTCCCTCTCCGACGAGGCGATGCAGCTGCTTGTTCGCCGGTGGGGAACTCCCCACAGGGATCTAATGGCGTCCGCGCAAAACGCAAAGGCTCCCCGTTTCCTCAGTCGTCGAAGAGAGCGAGGAGCAGAGGGTGTGGATGCTCTGGTGCTCCCGTGGCCGGACCATCTTCTTCTCTATGCGTTCCCGCCATGGCCTCTGGTGGGAAGACTACTCCGCAGAATAGAAGCTCATCGGGGACTCGTGCTCTTCGTCGCACCAGAATGGCCACGGAGACCCTGGTTTGCGGACCTTCTCCAACTGGTGATCGATGGCCCCATCCGCCTGGGACATCTCCCTCGCCTCCTGCATCAGGGCCCGGTATTTTTCGACCAGGCAGAACTCCTCTGTCTTGCGGCCTGGCTTTTGAGAGGCAACGTCTCCGCTGCCGAGGTTACCAGGAGGCGGGAGTGTCAACGCTCTTGCGTTCCAAGAAGACTTCGACGTCGGCGACCTACGTTCGGGTCTGGAAGGTTTTCGAACTGTGGTGCACCGACCAGAACACGAGACCCACAAAGGCTTCGGTTCCTCAGATCCTTCAGTTTCTACAAGCGGGGGTAGACAAGGGGCTCGCCTATACTTCACTGCGAGTTCAGGTGGCCGCCCTTGGGTCGCACCCGGATATTATGCGTTTCCTCAAGGGTGTCAAGCACTTGCGACCTCCGGTCCGGGAACCTTGTCCCGCTTGGAGTCTTAACCTCGTGCTCCGCTCTATGTCGGAACCTCCGTTCGAACCATTGCGCAATGCGACGATTAAGGACCTCACTCTCAAGACAGTGTTTCTGGTGGCCATTTGCTCCGCTCGACGCATCTCGGAACTGCAGGCCCTGTCGCGTAGAGAACCCTATCTCCGCTTCTCTGACTCCGGAGTTTCGCTCCGCACTGTTCCCTCCTTCCTTCCGAACGCGGTGTCTGCGTTCCATGTGAATCAGACGGTGGAACTGCCGTCTTTCTCGTCGTCTGAACCAAGGGCTCTCCGACTTCTGGATGTCAAGCGCGCTCTGCGTATCTATCTGGAGGCTACGAATGAGTTCCGGACTTCCGACCATCTCTTCGTACTTTGGCCCGGTCCTCGGAAGGGTTCCCAGGCCTCAAAGACGACCGTGGCCCGATGGCTGAAAGCCAGCATTGCCGCTCCTTACACTGGGGCGGGGCGGACTCCCCCGCCCGGCATCGGGGCGCATTCTACGCGTTCGCAGGCGGCTTCCTGGGCGGAGACTCGTTCGGTCTCCCCACAGGAAATCTGTCGTGCGGCCACCTGGAAGTCGTTACATACGTTCTCGAGGCACTATCGTCTACACCTCACCTCTTCTGTCTCTGGGCATTTTGGCGAGCAGGTTCTCCGAGCAGGCCTCGCAGGACCCCACCCGGTTTAGGGAAGCTTGGGTACATCCCACGGTCTGGACTGATCCAGGTACGTACAGGGAAAAGAAAATTATTACTTACCTGCTAATTTTCGTTCCTGTAGTACCATGGATCAGTCCAGACGCCCACCACTTCTGGGTTGTAATCCTGCTCAGCTGTCTTCTATGGGGCGATAGTGATCATTCCTGTTTTTCACGATTTCTCAGTTCTCACTGTATTTCGCAGTCCCTCTTGGGGTTGGCGTGCTGTATTCATGTCCTCCTACCCGTTGGTGGGAGGGTTACAGTTCATTCTTTGGGTGTGCGGCTGTTTGTTGCCGTTCACTTTAAACTTGATCCAATACGGGGGTTTGTTTGTTTACTCGGGCTTTGATATACTCGATACTGAACTCCTGCAGAGGGGGTAGTAGTACTTATGGTGACGCCCCCTCAAAGCTTTGGCTGACTCCATCTGCTGGAATGGGGACATAACCCACGGTCTGGACTGATCCATGGTACTACAGGAACGAAAATTAGCAGGTAAGTAATAATTTTCTTATAGTAGATGCCCTGCAAGGGGCTCTGTTCAAACAAATGGTAATGAAACCCATGAGGGAGGGATCTATTCTCGATTTACTGCTTACTAACAGAGAGAATATTTTTAATGTCTGGATGGGTGCCCACCTCAGCACCAGTGATCATGAAACGGTATGGGGTAGATTTTCAAAGGGTTATGCGCGTAACCCCGAAAACCTGCCCCTGCACGCGCCAAGCCTATTTTGCATAGGCTCGGCAGCATGCGCAAGCCCCGGAACGTGCGTATGTCCCGGGGCTTTGAAAAAGGGGCAGGAAGGGGATGGGGTCGTGGGCGTGGAGCCAGTCTGGGGGTGGGACCTAGGCCTCCAGCACAGCGGCAGAGGCAGGCGTAAAAAGTTTAACAAGGTAGGGGGGGATTTAGGTAGGGCTGGGAGGTAAGTTAGATAGGGGAAGGTGGGAAGGAGCAGAAGAAAAGTTCCCTCTGAGGCCGCTCCGATTTCAGAGCAGCCTTGGAGGGCACGGGGAAAGCCATCGGGCCTCCCCTAGGGCTCGGCGCGCGCAAGGTGGCCACCTTCGCACGCCGACCCTAGATTATATAACATGCGCGCGTGATGGGAAAAGTAATGGAGATGCTACTGAAGGAAAGAATAGTGAACTATCTACAGTCAGAAGAATTACTGGACCGGAGGCAGCATAGATTCACCAGAGGAAGGTCCTGTCAGACAAATCTGATTGATTTTTTTGATTGGGTAACTAAGGAATTGGATCAAGGAAGAGCACTCGATGTCATCTACTTGAATTTCAGAAAATCTTTTGATATCTTTCCGCATAGGAGGCTTGTGAATAAAATGAGCAGCTTGGGAGTGAGCGCCAAGGTGGTGGCCTGGATTACAAACTGGTTGACAAATAGAAGACATCACGTGATGGTAAATGGAACCTACTCTGAAGAGAGAGCAGTGTTCAGCGGAGTGCCGCAAGGATCAGTGTAAGGACCAGTCCTGTTCAATATCTTTGTGAGTGACATTGCGAAAGGGATAGAAGATAAAGTTTCACTTTTTGTGGATATTACTAAGATCTGCAACAGAGCAGACATGCCATAAGGAGTAGAGAGAATGAGACATGATTTAAGGAAGCTTGAATGGTGGTCGAAGATATGGCAGCTGGGATTCAATGCCAAGAAGTGCAGAGTCTTGCATCTGAGGCATGGTTATCCAAAAGAGCTGTATATCTCTTGGGGGCGGGGAGGGGGGGGGGGGTGAAGGGCTGTTGTGCACGAAGCAAGAGAGGGACCTTGGGGTGATAGTGTCAAGCGATCTGAAGACGGCGAAGCAATGTGACAAAGCAATAGCTAAAGCCAGAAGAATGCTAGGCTGCAAGGAGAGAGGAATAACCAGTAAGAAAAAGGATGTGATAGTTCCCTTGTACAGTTCCTTGGTGAGGCCTCACCTGGAGTATTGTGTTCAGTTCTGGAGACCATATCTCAAAAGGGACAGAGACAGGATGGAAGCGGTCCAGAGAAGGGCAACAAAAATGGTGGTGGTGGGGGGGGGGGGGGTCTCCATCAAATGACTTATGAAGAGAGGTTGAAGGACCTAAATATGTATACCCTGGAGGAAAGGAGGTGTAGGCGCGAGATATGATACAGACCTTCAGATACCTGAAAGGTTTTAATGATGCACAATTGACAAACCTTTTCCGTTGGAAAGAAATCAGTAGGACTAGGGGTCACATAATAAAACTTCAGGGAGGACAACTCAGAACAAAAATCAGGAAATATTTCTTCACGGAGAGGGGGTGGATGCTTGGAATGCCCTTCCGGAAGAGGTGGTGAAGACAAAAACAGTGAAAGATTTCAAAGGGGAATGGGATAAACACTGTGGATCCCTAAAGGCTAGAGGATGGAAATGAAGAAAAGAGTGCATGGGGGTAACTTGCTGGTGTGACGGTTACTACCCTTAACCAATAAGCCTGATATTTTGGATGCAACTCCATTATTGCTCTCTGCTTTAACTCCAATGGGAAAAGAGGAAATGGGGAATTAGATTCGGACAGCAACCAACAAGGACATTGGATTTTATGGTTTGGGAAAACAAATAAGCTTGGGGATAACTTGCTGAAGCAGCTGTTCCTACCCTTAACCAATAAGCCTGATACTTTGGATGCAACTCCAACATTGCTCTCTGCTTCAATGGCAAGAGATAACAGGGAATTGGACTCAAACAGCAGCCAAAAAGGACCCTGACTACTTCTGATGCAACTCCAACATAACAGGGAATTGAACTCAGACAGCAAACAACAAGGGCCCTGACTTTGACTGTTTGGGAAACTAAGTAAAGGGATGACCTGTATGGCACAGCAGATGCTATTATAAGCTTGCTGGGCAGACTGAATGGACCGTTTGCACCTGAGCATGTGTATCTTGACATATCAGAGCCCCCTGTCATTTTTCTGTGGAGCCCCATGATCACAGGGTTTTTTTTCTCTTTCTCTTTGGGTAAAAATTTCCAAAGGTGCTTTAAAACTCTGTAATTTTGTGTGGGGCTTCTCAGTTCCACCTTTCATATTCTCACTAGGTAGGTTTTGGCATTCGTTTCCAGGTTTTCTTTATTTTTATCGACTACTAGGTGCATTGACATTGGTGCAACAAGCAGAATTAGTCGGGGTTTTATTACAATCGAACTGTTTGATTTCACCTCTAGTTTTTTGCCAGATGATGAAGAAGGCCAGCAGCTTCAACAAGTGTCTTTGGTGCAAAAGCATCATGTCTATCATGGATCCCCATGATAAATGTGTACTTCGTTTGGGGGACATCTACAACATCTCAAGGTGCTCCATGTGCGGAAAGATGACCCCTAGAGGATGTCACTCCAAAAAAGGGCTGATAGAGAAGCTTTTTGGAAGAATTAAGTATTTCCCATTGGCATCGGTATGTCAAGGGACCCAAGCGCTACTCAGACTACTGGCAGTACATTGACATCAGGACAGCATGATTTCCCTTGAGATTGGTCATCTATAAGGACCACAGAGATAAAACATCATCTAGCTCCTTAGACCTCAAGAATGTGCAGGGTTCTGTTTTTTCAGTACAAACATTGAGGAGCTCTGGTGACATGCATAGGGTAAAGGCCAAGAAGCATCAGCATCCATCTCTGTGTGTGATGCAAAGAAAAGGGACATTCTGGCTGCTGCCATGAATCCCTTGAAGCATTCCCATAGAGAGAACAGCTCAGCCTTGCACTTTTCTCAAGAGTCGCAATAGTCTCTAAGGGTCCAGATGCCAGCCGTTAATCTTTCTCAAGTGACCCAAGAAGATGTCATCTCTCTTCCTGCTTCCCAGGCAGTATTGTCATCGGCAATTTTCAAGGCAAAACTAGATAGAAAAATCCAGGACGTTTTGGACCATAAGATGGCAAGCATCAGTGCATTGGTATTGACAACATTGCTGTCTTTACAGACTGATATCCAACCCTTGCTGGAGTCTCTTAGGGTATCCTCTGGAGAGGCCCTAATGCCAGATCCTGGAGGAACAGCTACATCTGCTACCACTGCATCAATGTTAATTTTCAGTGCATCAGAGAAGGAAGATTTACCGAGGCACAGACATTCATTGGGGTCTATACCCCAACAGGCAAGTGCAGTCCTCATGGAGGCCTTGTCTGCTAGCCAGATGCAAGCTCGGTTCACACCAACAACTTATCAGTCTGGCTTGGATGGAGTGTTCCTGAGGTATGGCTATAGATCTGAGGACTTCTATGATCTTAAGGGATCAACAGGTTCCCCTCAGACTCACCTCTTCCACAGGAAAGTAGAAAGGCTCCTCCAGAGGACTTCTTAACCAACTTTGTTAAAAGAATAGTGGAGATCATTCCACTTGATTTGCAGAAGGTGGCAGAGTCCAGGGCCAGAATGCTTAACATTCTCCATCGTGTGGATCTCCCAAGGATATTGTGGCAGTGCCTATTCATGAGATCTTTTGGGAGATGCAGATGAGAATGTGGGAGAACTCCTTTCTGTGTCTCCAGTGAATAAGAAGGTGGATGCAATATATCATGTCTAGAAGGCTCCCAGATTCAAGAGGAAGCAACTGCCGCCTCAGCCAGTTGTGGTCAAATCTGCTCTCAAAAAGGCCAAGATGTCTAGAATCCTCTTCTTAGTGCAGCTGTGGTGGGAGAAAGGTTTACAAGAAAACTATGCTCAATGCCCACATAGCTTCTAACCAGATATTTATGAGCCAATCTATGCAAAACATTCTGAAGGATATCAAGGGTTTAGCAAAGCAGCTCCCTTAAGATCATTTGATGCTCTGGAGTCACTAGTGAACAAGCAGATGGCGTGTGGAAAACACATGATCCTGTCAACCTTCGATGTTTTTGAGATAACATCAAGAGTCTCTGCAGTAGGTATTGGTATCCACAGACGCTCATGACTGCAGGCCTCAGACCTAAGACAGGATGTGCAGGATAGATTCACTGAAATGCCTTGCAATGGGAAGAACCTCTTTGGAAATAAGGTGATGGACCTTATTTCCTCTTTGGAAGTGATGGTTCAAATGAAGGACACTGTGCTATGCTTCAGCTACTCTCCACTGTCACCCCAGACCCACCCTCCTCATCCAGGAAGTATTTGAGTGGGACCCCAAGGAGGCTTTTCTACCCACTGAGGAGATGTTATCCTCTACCCTCTTATCCCCATCAACAGCAGGGATCTCTTGCACATCCCAGACAGCAGAGGACCCCCAAAGCCACAGCCAGCATCCCTAGCAAAAGTTTCTAGAAGCTTTTATGTAAAATCTCTGCACTGGTTTCCAGCCGATGACTTCACCTACTTGTGAGGACTTACATCCTGCTGTCCTTGGAGAATATCTGTTACAGGTAAGCAACTTTGCTTTCCCCTTGAAAAGATGTATACCAAATTTTTAACACTTTACACCCCAGGGAGCATTTCAGTCTAGCAGCCTGTCAAGTTGATTAGGTTGGAACATTTAGCATAATAGTAGTATATAATTAGACTACATATCTATAGCACAATCAAAGTGATGATCTCCAGGACATACTGTATGTTGGCACCCACTAGAAGTCCCTCTCTCAATTAACCATGATTTCAGAATTAAAAAATTAAAAACAGGATGCAGGGGTACATTGGTACATCACTTTATCATTATAACCTGATTGATAATAGAGGCAGCAGTAGTAGCACCTAGTCATGGTGCTTTCACATTTTCCCCATCACTGCAAGCACCATCCTTTATTTTTTTTGTTAAAAAAGAAAATACAGCAGGGATAAGGGTAGCAAATATAAAGGAGTTTGAATTGGTAACAAATATAAACCACTATCGGGCCGATACAGTAAAGTCCGTGGGAGAGCGCACAGGCCACTCTCCTGTGCGCGCGATTCTCTATTCAAATGAGGCCCGGCGGTAAAAACAGGCAAAAGGAGGCGCTAGGGACACTAGTGCATCCCTAGTGCCTCCTTTTGGACCGGAGCGGCGGCTGTCAGTGGGTTTGACAGCCGACGCTCAATTTTGCCGGCGTCTGTTCTTGAGCCCGCTGACAGCCATAGGCTCGGAAACCGTACGCCGGCAAAATTGAGCGTCTGGTTTTTGACCCGACAACCGCGGGCCGACTTCAATTTTTTTTTTTTTTTAACTTTGGGAAACTTTTGGGACCTCCGACTTAATATCGCCATGATATTAAGTCGGAGGTGCTTTTCTGTGCACTTTCCCGGTGCCCGGAGAAATTAACGCCTACCTTTGGGTAGGCACTAATTTCTGAAAGCAAAACGTGTGGCTTGGCTGCACATTTTGTTTTCTGAATCGTGCGGGAATACCTAATAGGGCCATCAACATGCATTTGCATGTTGCGGGCGCTATTAGGTTCAGGGGGTTGGACGCGCGTTTTTGGCCCCTTACTGAATATGGTGTAAGGCTAGCGCGCCAAAAACGTGCGTCCAATGGCGGGTTAACAGTGTGCTCCGTCGGAGCACGCTGTACTGAATCGGCCCATACGAAAGGAATGTGAGGGAGAAACTAAGAAAATCCTGCTTGTCTATTTATTAAAAAGAGAGATGTTCTTATGCGTTGGAAACATTTGACCAGTTACAATGTGAATGTGTGTGTTTGCTTGTTTGTGAATTTGTACTTGCTACAAGGGTCAGCTTCCACTTCTCCCTGTGCTTTGATGTCACTTTGTGCTTGCTTATTGACTGGTGGACCAGCTGTCTTGCATGATGAGGCATGTGCATGCTTATGTCCATGCCAGTACTGGATGTCAGTTGCCCCCCTGCCATTTTTTTTTTAAGGGTGCCTCTGAATTCACCATTGTACAAACACGTGATTTTTTGCTTCATCTGTCTACTCTTATGCATATGCCCCTGGCTAACTAATGTGCTGTGGCTCCAATGCCTGTGCTACTGTTAGCTCCCCTTTCAATGCTATTATCTGTATCTGTGTCTGTGATTGTTACAGCAATGCACTTGCTTTTGGGTGACTAGGAAAATGCTGTTGGCAGGGATGCTTATGAACTGAGCAGGTCCTGAGAAATCTGAGGACCATGTATACTGCTACTGCAGTTTCATATCTAATATTTATTTTTTATTTTATATCATTGATTTATATTCTATCTTTCGGCGCTTCAGAGCAGATTACATTCAGGTACTGTAGGTATTTCCGTATCCCCAGAAGGCTTACGATCTAAATTTGTATCTGAGGCAATGGAGGGTAAAGTGACTTGATCAAGGTCACAAGGAATGGCAGTGGGATTTGAACCCTGCTTCACTGCCCTACTCAGGCTATTTCTGCACTCCACTAGTGCTGCAGGTCCTGCAACATCTGATTACCATGCATCCGTGCTGCTTCTGCATGATCTGAGGCATATGAGAAATATGCATGTGTGCCGCTACTGTACATCCTGAGACATTAGATAACTGTGCATGTGTGCAGTGGCTTTGCATCCTGAGACCTTTGATGACCATGCATGTGTGCTGCTACTGCTAACCTAAGACATCAGAGGACTGTGGATGTAGGACTGCCTTTTTAGTATCTCTCATATCTCTCTGACCAGAAAGGATATTTTAGTCAAAATCTTCAGCCATTAACCTATTCAGAGGGTTCGTTATTATTTGACTATTTAGAACTGTGGTCAGCAAGTTGGCTATCTGTTTGCTTGAAGTTGATTAACTTTACAAGTGTCCATAGTATATGTACAAACCGCTAAACTCTGCTGGTTTTCAAAAGGCACAGCACATTTTCTGAGCTCAGCAGGTAACCCGTGGAATGGACCATTCCACAGCCTTGATAGGTTTAAATGACAGGGATAGGTGTAAATCATACATTCAGAATGTATAAGCTTGAGTCTCTTGCTAAGGACACTTAGATACACGGCTAGAGAAAGCACTTTCTATTTCAAGAGGTCCCTTTTTATAGACTAGCAGCTGTTATGTGCTGCTCCTTATTAGGACTCCCTTTTCATTATGTGCTCTAATTTACTCTGTTTCATGCTGCTCAGAAGCTGTCTCTTCGACCACGTACAATGTCAGAGTTCTCAGGCATTACCTGCTTCAGAACCAGTCGCCTCTCTCACTAGTGCTGTCCTGTAATAATATCCCAAACCTTTTCACAAATGTTTACAGACATGTAAATTTGCAAGAAAATGTCAGCATGGTCCTAGCCCTTTGATTAATTGGACTACAGATGGCCCAGGAGTTTCCTTGCTGTACGTTATAGAAGTCTGTATCCTATTAATAACTCGGAATGTATCTGTCAGCCCTTTCACAGAGAAATCAAGCACAACACCCCCAATAAATGGTCCAAACTGCTGTAGCTGGTGTGCGTCTCCTTCATGAGCGGAATATATGAGTCAGCAAAAAGTCAAAACTGGCTAATCTAAGGACCAAACTGGCCTGGTGTGGCATGTATCATCTTCCTGGCTGAGTGATCTACTTCAGCCGTGGCAGCTTAAATCAGACCGTTTTACAAAATGGGAACACTGAACGAAAAGAAGTTGTGAACAGGCTTTCTCATTTATACTCTCCGCAGAGTTGCTTTCCCCCAGAAGATGAAACTGGGAATGACTGCACATATGCCAAGTCTCCCGTGCATTGAGGAAGACCATACTGGGAACCAGTCTCTTGCTCTCCTGTACGCAATAGTTAATCCCTGTGTGGTGAAGAGACCTGGAGGAAATAGAAAGGAGAAAGTTAGTCTGCGTGTGTAACTGGTGCTGGCAGTGGAGAGGCACCTGTGAACATAGCTTTTAAACTGAGAAAAGAAACTGGCAAGCGATATAAATTTGACACTTCTTTCTGCCATCTAATTTTTAATATTTTTGATGGATCACATCAAACTGAGGAGTAATGAGAAACGAACATAACATATCAAGCATTTGGAAATGAAAGGGTTGTGTGTGATTAATTGCTGAAAGTAAACTCAGCAATAATATTTCAACTTACTGGAGAACTAAGTGAGATGTGGGAAAAACAAATGCAGCGTATGAACTTTTTCAAAACTTGCAGTAACATTTTAGCGAGTGGGAAGGGAATATTGTATTTGTACAACAACAACAACAACAAAAAAAGAAACTCAACTGTAACAAAGCTTACCATGGCCATGACAGAACTCTTGTTTTCCCCCATGCCCACTTCCTCCTGCCCTCTTTTCTGTGTGTCTGTGGGTAACACTAATATCCTCCTGGTCCCCTCAGCCTGTAAACTCCCAGTTGTCTTTGACACCTCTCTCTCCTCTTCTCTGCACACATCCAAAGCATTGCAAAATCATGTCACCTCCTTCTCTCTAACATTTCTCAAATCTGTCTCTTCCTCTCTCAGCTCACCATGAGAAATCATATCCACTCCCTCCTCACCTTCCACTTAGTCCAGAGGTGGCCAGCTCCTATCTTTGAAAGACAAACAGGCCAGGTTTTCAGGATATCCACAATGAATATGCATGAGAAAGGTTTGCATGCACTCCTTCCATTGTGTATGCAAATCTCTCATGCATATTCATTGTGGATATCTTAAAAACCTGGTCTGTTTTTCTTTTGAAGACAGGAGTTGGCCACCCCTGACTTAGTCTATTGCAATTTGCTCCTTGCAGGATTCCCATTGAAGCATCCCTCAGCACTTTTGTCTATCCAAATGTCAGCTGCCTGATTTATCTTCTGCCTTCATTGCTATGACCATATAACCCCTCTTGGCTTCCCATCTGCTTCTGCATTCAGTTCAAGCTGCTTTTATTCACATTCAAGTGTCTCCACTCTGCAGCTCTTCATCACCTCTCCTCTCTCATCTCGTAAAGTACTCAAGGAGAGATGATGCTTTTACAAGGCTAACAAGTGTTTAAAGATGAAAGCTTTTTTAGATTAGTAAAGTCAATTCCTTGGGCAAACATATTAAAAGTTTATGGGGAGAGCAATTTTCAAAGTTTACCCAAGTAAAAAGTGATTTATTTGGGGTAAACTGGCTGTGAAAACTGCCCTGTCTCAATCTGGAGAAAAGGGTGGGTGGGGTTTCATAGCGTGGGTAACTTTCAGATAGACTCAGGGGAGGCATTCCTTAGGGCGGGTTCTGAAAATAACACTCGTAGCTTGAAGTTTCAGATCTCTGCGCATTATTTTCCACCAAAATTCTGCCGAAATTTCATAAGGACTTTGTACCCACTGCAATTTTCAAAGGGAAAGCCTGGCATACTTTCCCTTTGAAAGTTGGGTGCAAAGTGCACAGGTCAAACTTCAGAATTTGCACCAAAGTGGGCAACTTAAAACTTGCCTTCTAACCTGTGAAAAGTAGAGCTGGAAGGACCCATCCGCTATGCTGTGTTGTAGTTAGTCTTAGCTTTGCTGTCTGGGTCCCTGGTTGTCGCAGGACATACAGGCATTGGCAGATCTTGTGCAGCACGGCGGCACCAGTAGTCATTCGTCAACAGATCCATTATGAAAGTGGATTAAAGACATTCCTAAATTACAAAGAAACCCTTCTTAAGCTAATGTTCTTGATCAGCCAACACCTTGCATCTTTTCTACATCTCTTGCACCTGGAGCTGAGCCACGCTGTCATGAGCAGAGATTACCTTCAAGTTTCCACTTCGGAAAGCAAAGAGCTATGGAAGGTTTAAGGAGATTGGATGTAAGAACTGATCTAACAAAAGTGCAAAAAGCCCGTATGTCAGTTTCTTTATATTAACTAGTCCCTGTTTTCTGTGTGTAAAAGACTTTTATGCACATAAGGGTGCTTGTTTTTTTATGCACATATATCATAAGTCCGAGAGACCCTTTTTTTTCCTGCCAAAGGCTGAGTGCGCATTTCAGCTCGGGTTTATGTGCCCATTTTTGTGTCTCTATGCTTTTTCTTAAATGCCACAATACAAAGGAGCTACATTTTTTTTCTGTACAGGTTAAAAAAAACGTGCACTGAGTTTTATTGTGCACAAAGCATGTTTTTTGCACGTAAAATCTCGACTACAAGTACCAGCAGCGGTACTCCAGCTCCCACCCGTAGAATAACATTAGCCCTGGAAACTTTACTCCACCTTAGACCAGGAGTGAAGTTTCCAGCACTAAAACAAAAAAAAGGAGGTAAGTGGAGGCATCTCCCTCCACTGGAGGATAATAACCGATGTCATCATTAGCATGGGATTTGCACTAGAGGGCGCTAACTTGTGTGCACATTGTTATGTGTACATTTGTTTGGACACAAAACTCCTTGCTGCATTGCCAGAAAGTTTGTGCACGAAAAATGTGCATACAACCGCAGGTTAAACTGTGCACTCTACCAAGAGTACCTTATTACCTCCTTCAGTGACCCTTGACTACCAAATAATGAGGCTTGGTAGCTGTGAATTCCCTTATGATCCAATCATGCCTTTGACTGAATAAGTGCAGCAAACAGATTCAGCAGAATACTCCTGGGAACAAGCTCTCTGCACTGCTGCCCTAGCATCTGTTGTCTGGTGATCTATAGAGTGACAGAATATATTAGGCCTCATTTATCAAGCCTTGCAAATCCATTGTGAACAGGCATTCATTTATTTTGGATGCAGAGAGATCTCCCTCCCCAGCAGATGAGACCTGTTGCATGCATGTGAAGTTTCGCACGTCTCGTGTAGTTTCCTGCGTTGGGAACCAACCTCCTGCTCCCCTCAATATGGCACTTAAGTTCTATAAGACAGGGAGAGCTGGATGTGGCAAATGGAGGAGAAGAAAAAAAGCTAAATCAATAAAGGGAGGTGACGAGACTTTTTCTTTTAGATGTATTAGTGAAAGAAAAAATGTGCAGAAGTGAAAACTGTGAAGCGATGTTTCTTCTGACTTTTTTTCCAGGGAGTGTGTGGGTGTGCTGGGTACGCAGGAGGAGGGCAGACAGTATCCCCCATCCTGCGTTGTTTTCTACTTTAGTGCTGTCGCCTATCTAGGGACTTGAGCTCCATTTTTCTCCTGCTTTCTCCCACTTTCTCTTCATCTTTCCCTTCTCAATTTCCATCTCTCTACTCTTCATTGCCAATGTTTTTCTTCTCGCTTCTCCATATTAACCATTCTGCTCAAACCACCATCATTTCCAGAATAACCTGCCCTAGCGACGAACTAACCGATGCACTAGCCTCATCCCTACCAAGGCTTATCTGCTCAGACCCAGACACAGCCCTAGCATCCTGGCATAGCCTCACAGAAGACATTGCCAACAAATTATGCCCAATCACCGAACGTATCATAAACACCGCAGCAAAACCCTATAAGCCATGGTACACCTAGGAACTAAAAACCCTAAAAGCCAATCTCAGACAAAAAGAAAGAAAATGGCGTAAGGACCCAACCCCGCAACATTCCTCCATCTACAAAACAGCCTTACACACATATAGGCAGTCTACTCTCAAACACAAGCGAGACTTTTATGGTAAAAAAATTCATGACTATAATTTCAACCCCAAAGTTCTTTTCTCCTACGTCGCCAGCCTCACCACCCCTGTCCTCCCCACTATCCCAGATTCCGAGGCCGTGGCCAAATGTGAAGAACTGGCCAATTATTTCAAAAACAAAATCTCCAACCTTCTCTCCAGATTTTCCCCCACCAACCCGTCCCCCCCTACTAACCCACCCTTGATCCCCTCCCTGTCCCAACCTTCAATGGCCACAATGGATCTTACCTCCTCTAAAGAAATTACAGGCCTCCTCCGAAAACTTAAACCTGCCTCTCATCCCAACGACACCATTCCCACCAAAGCGCTAATAGCCATTCCCAACAGCATATCCAGCACCATAGCTGAGATTATCAACTGCTCCATCACCCACGGGATAGTCCCAGATTCCCTCAAACACGCTGTTGTCAAACCCCCTCCTCAAGAAACCCTCTCTAGACCCCAAAGATCCTTCCAACTTCCGCCCCATTTCCAATCTCCCTTTTATCTCCAAACTTATGGAAAAGGTGGTAAATTCACAACTCATGGACTACCTAGAAAACCATGATATTCTCCATGTCTCCCAATTTGGATTCAGGAAGCACTTCAACACCGAATCCTTACTGCTCTCCCTCACTGACTATCTCCTCAGAGGTCTGGGACAAGGCCACAGTTACCTCCTCGCCCTTCTTGACATCTCAGCGGCCTTTGACACCATCAGCCACCACCACCTCCTGACACGGCTAGAAAGCATCGGCATCTCAGGAATAGCTCTTGCTTGGTTCAAATCCTATCTCTCTAACAGAAAGTTCTCTGTGAAAATTGGAAACAACCTATCTGCCTCATACCCCCTACAACAAGGAGTCCCGCAAGGCTCATCACTCTCATCTACCCTATTCAACATTTACCTCACTCCCCTCTGCCACCTCCTCACTGACCTTAAACTCAAATTCTACCTTTATGCTGATGATGTACAGATCATCATTCCCATTCACAACTCCATATCTGACGCCCTCGAGCACTGGGAAAAGTGCCTTGCTGCCATCAACGCCCTCCTCACCAACCTTCAGCTTGCTCTCAACACCAACAAAACGGAACTCCTTCACATCTCCTCGCACCCCCCTGACCTCCTACCTAACGACCCTAAACTTAACCTCCTCACAGCTCAACCCTCCGTTAGAGACCTCGGAGTCCTTCTTGATCCCAACCTAAGTATGAAACCTCACATCAACTCCATCCTCAAAACTGGCTTCTTCAAGCTAAATGTACTAAAGAAACTCAGACCCCTGCTCTACGCCCATGACCTCCGCACAGTGATCCAAGCTACCCTCACCTCCAAACTAGATTACTGTAATGCCCTCCTCTTAGGGCTCCCATTGTCTTCTATCAAACCCCTTCAACTTCTGCAAAATGCTACTGCAAGACTCATTACAAACACACGCAAACATGACCATATTACCCCCATCCTCAAGGATTTACATTGGCTCCCCATAATGTCCCGTATACACTACAAAACTCTGACCATAATTCACAAGTCCATTTACACCCACAACTCCAACTGGCTCGACCTCCCTTTCACTGCCCCCCTGTCCACCCGAGCCACCAGATCTACCAACAAAGGCACCCTACACGTTCAATCCTTGAAACAGGCACATCTCTCCTCCACCCGAGACCGTGCCATCTCTATTGCCGGGCCCGTTCTCTGGAATACACTACCTGTCCACATGCGACTTGAACCCTGTGCATTTAAATTCAAAAAGAAATTAAAAACTCTCCTGTTCAACCATGCTTACACAGAATAACTCCTTCCACTCCCCCTCGCAGTCCCCTTTCAGGTAACCTCCTTATTAAGGAGACTTTCATTGTAAATTGTTTTGGTTATTACCTTCTTGTTCTCCTATCCTTCCTACTGCCTTTCTGTTCTTCCCCCGCCCAGTTACATTCCCCTGTTGCAATGTATTTTCCAATCTTTCAGTTACTATGTGAACCGGTATGATGTCCCCACAAATACCGGTATATAAAAGTTTCTAAATAAATAAATAAATTTCTTATATCTTTCAGCTCTTTCACCTAACCCTTCTGTTCCTTTTCTCTTCTCGCTTCTCTGTATTATTTCTTATATCTTTCAGCTCTTTCACCTAACCCTTCTGTTCCTTTTCTCTTCTCGCTTCTCCGTGTTATTTCTTATATCTTTCAGCTCTTTCACCTAACCCTTCTGTTCCTTTTCTCTTCTCGCTTCTTCGTATTATTTCTTATATCTTTCAGCTCTTTCACCTAACCCTTCTGTTCCTTTTCTCTTCTCGCTTCTCCGTATTATTTCTTATATCTTTCAGCTCTTTCACCTAACCCTTCTGTTCCTTTTCTCTTCTCGCTTCTCCATGTTATTTCTTATATCTTTCAGCTCTTTCACCTAACCCTTTTGTTCCTTTTCTCTTCTCGCTTCTCCATATTATTTCTTATATCTTTCAGCTCTTTCACCTAACCCTTCTCCATATTATTTCATATATCTTTCAGCTCTTTCACCTTACCCTTCTATTCCTTTTCTCTTCTCGCTTCTCCATATTATTTCGTATATCTTTCAGCTCTTTCACCTAACCCTTCTCCATATTATTTTGTATATCTTTCAGCTCTTTCACCTAACCCTTCTGTTCCTTTTCTCTTCTCGCTTCTCCATATTATTTCTTATATCTTTCAGCTCTTTCACCTAACCCTTCTATTCCTTTTCTTTGTCTCCCATCCCCTCTACCTTCTTCTCTTATTTCTCCGGTCTCCATATCATCCAATAACCTTTTAATTTCTCTTTTTTTCTGTCTCTCCATATTTCTTATTCCTTGCCTCCACCAACCCTCCCTTTCTTTCTATTTCTCCCCGTCCACCCCTTGCCTTTTTGCCCCTTTGCCAGCAAACATCTGATGCCCTTTGCAACTCGTATTTATTCAATACTGCCCGGGTCCTCACTGCTGCTCCTCTATGGGATCATATATTGCCAATTCTGTCTTCAATACGCTGGCTTCCTATCGAGTGCAGGGTCCAGTTTAAATTGGCCTCTTTGATACATCAGCTTATCCATGATGATCCAGATTGCTGGGTCAGTACTTTTTCTTTTTTTTTAATTCTTTATTTGTCAAATTTTTTAAATTACAAAAAAGTAATATTTTGCAATTACAGAAATCAAAATGGAAATCAGGATAATAGGTCATACATTGAAATTAAAATTAAACAAATTATTATTATAAATCAAGACTTCCATTAAAGTCCATAAATCAATATAGTTAAGTTCAGTCCGATCCAAAGATATACTAAGAGAGATATTCAAAATTAACAATTAATTTAACAACAAAATATGCACGACCAGGTACATTTATTCTGTATTTATGGAAGAAGTTGTGGGAGTTTTTGATTGAATGAAGGATTTTAGTTGATCCACAGTGAAAAATATATATATCTCAGACCCCCTCTTTACCCGACATTTGCAAGGAAATTTTAACATGAAGGTGAAACCTAAAGAAATTACTTCTTGTCATAAAGCTAAAAAAGCTCTATGGCGTTCTTGGGTAAAAGAGGAGAGATCTGGAAAGATTTTTATATTTTCATTTAAAAAGGAAGTTGGAAATTTCCTAAAATAGTTTTTCATATTAACTTGAACATCTGCCGATGAAATTAAAGAAACCAGTAGAGTTGCTCTGTCCAAGACCTCCATTGTTGAACTTTCTAAAATTTCTGTTAAATTTTCTTGAAGATTAATTCTATTAGATGTTGTAGCAGTTCTTGGCAAAAAATAACATTTGTTAATCGAAGGTAAATTCTCTTCTTCAAAACATAGGATCTCTCGAAGAAATCTTTTAAAGGAAAGATAAGGGGTTTCACCCAATATTCTAGGGAAATTTAGGATCCTTATATTTAAGGAGCGAGAGGCATTTTCAAGAGTTTCTACTCTTCTGGCCAAAAATTCTTTATTTTTCACCACAGCTGCCTTAAATTTTTCATTTTCATGTTCCTTCACTTCCAGTGTTGAAACTTTAATAGATATATTTTCAACTTTCCTTTGTAACTCGGTAGCAGTTTGATTATTCTGTAAGGCTAAAAGTTCAACTTTCTTACTCAAAGTATTCATCGAAGTTGCAACCCCCACCAACAAGTCCCATATCGCAGCATTAGTGATGACTTCAGGCCGGTCGGGGATCATTAGGGGCTTAATTTCTAGGGTAGTTTCTTATGTTCGCTGCAGGCCACTTCCAAAGTTACTTACCCCAGCTGCCCCTTCTCCCAAGCCCGCAGTTGCTAGCTCCACGCTAGTTTGTGTAGTCGGGGCCTCCGCTAAAGATGTCGAAGCCTGTAAGGCTGCGGATAGAGATGTATTCGCTGCACATGTCCCGGAAGGTGTTCCCTCACAGAACGAGTCGGGTCGAAACACCGGGGCTGAAGTTCGCATCGAAGCTGGTCTAGGATCTGGACTCAGGGTAGTCTCTTCCAGTGCAGAGGCTTCTCTCTCCAGCCCCTGCGCCAAGGGTTCCTCGACTCCTGGAAGTGTTCCTGGTGAATTAAGGTATTGGGTAATTTCTTGCTGCATAGCTAGCGCTGGTAGGGGAGTGAAAGGGTAAACCCTTATCTTCCCTTTCCGTTTCGAAGGCATAGGTTTAGCGTTAGGAAAAACGTTTTAAGCCACACTGCAAGAAAACGCTCCGCTCCTGCATTCAACGTGCGGCCATTTTGGATCCCACTTTTTCTTTTTTAATATGCAAACCTACTTGAACTCTTAGGTCTGAGGGGATGGCTTTGCTGGAAGTTCCCTACAAAAAGTCGGCACATCAGAAATTAACTCGAGAGAGGGCTTTTTCAATTGCAGGTCCAGTTTTATGGAACTCTTTACCAGCTGATATTAGGTCTATTGAGTGCCATAACTCTTTCAAAAAGACCTATTTGTTTATAAGAGCGTAGAACTAAGGGGCTTGCTGTACTTACAGCTGACCCACTCAAGCTGGACCTAAATAGTTTGACATCTCACAGGCACCACTGGGCATTAAATTATTTATTTATTTATTTATTTATTTATTTATTTATTTATTTGTGAGGTTTGATACACCGACATTCGTGTGGAACATCATGCCGGTTTACAATTAACAATAAAGTTGGAGAAATTACAATGAACAGGGAGGGGGGAAGGGGAGAAGGCTAGAAAAAAAGAGAGGGAGAGAAAAGAGGGAGAAGAGTTAGCGAGGAAAATTAGAGAAACAATTATATTGTAAGAAGTAGGGAACATAATATCTATAAGTGGTTACAAAATAAATGGGTATAAGCAAAAAATATGTAGGTATAAGCAAAGAAAATTACAATATATACAGTCTTAAAATTACAAAGTAGCCATGGATAAGTGAACGCAGTCTTATACTATACACTGTCTTATGTGGATGCAGAGTTCGAATACACGATGTGAAGGAAGCCAGGGGACTGCGGAGGAATAACGGGTAGGGGGCGGAAAGCTGAATGAGGGAGTAGGGAGGGTAAGGGTTGGGCTAGGTTTGGTTCGAGTTGGGGTAGGCCTGTTTGAAAAGCCATGTTTTGAGCCCTTTTTTGAAGTTACAGAGGGAAGGCTCTAGACGTAGGCTGGTGGGTAGAGAGTTCCAGAGGGTGGGGCCAGCGATGGAGAAAGCCCTTTGCCTTGTGATGGTATGGTGTGAGGTTTTGAGTGTTGGGCAATGAAGGGTACCTGCTAGGGAGGTTCTGGATGGGCAGGTGGAGGTGCGGAAACGCGGCATTTCCTCAAGCCAGGAGTGGTTGTGTTTGTACAGGGTGTTGTGTAGAATGGTGAGGGTTTTGTATTGAATACGGAGGTGAATGGGCAGCCAGTGCAAGTTCATTAGCAGGGGGGTGATATGGTCCCTTTTACGTGTGTTAGTTAAAATTCTGGCCATGGCATTCTGCAGGATTTGTAAGGGTTTTATGGTGGATGCAGGAAGGCCCAGGAAGAGGGAGTTACAGTAATCAAGTTTAGATAGGAGAGTGGTCTGGAATACTAGGCGGAAGTCTTGGGCATACAGGAGGGGTTTAAGCTTTTTAAGAATGTTAAGTTTAAAGAAACTCCCTTTTAGGAGCGTGTTGATGTGGGGTTTGAAATTGAGATGTTGGTCTAGAGCGACACCTAGGTTTCTGACGGAGAGCAGGGTGGTGTTATTAATGGATGAGTTGAAGGAGGTAGTTTGGGAGATAAGGTCATGTTGATTAGAAATTAAGAGGATTTCAGTTTTTGAGGTGTTTAGTGTGAGTTGAAGGTTGGATAGCAGGGCATTGATGGACGCAAGGAAGGAGTCCCAGAACTGCAGGGATTTGTTGAGGGACTTTGCTATGGGGATGAGAATTTGGACATCATCTGCATATAGGAAAAACTGCAGGCCGAGGTCAGAAAGGAGGTGGCAGAGAGGCAGGAGATAAATGTTGAAGAGGGTGGAGGATAAAGAGGAACCTTGGGGGACGCCTTGAGTGAGTGGGATATGTGAGGATTCATTGTTTTCAATTTTTACTACGTATTTTCTATGTTTGAGGTAGGAGGTGAACCATAGCAGGAGTGTGTCAGAGATGCCTATCTCTGCTAGGCGGGAGATCAGAAATTGGTGGTTGACTGTGTCGAAGGCTGCTGAGATGTCTAAGAGGGCAAGAAGATATGATTTACCACGGTCCATGCCTTTAAGGATGGTGTCAGTGATGGCTAATAGGAGATTTTCAGTGTTTCTGGCTTTACAGAATCCAAATTGAGATGGATGTAGGATACAGTGGTCTTCTAGGAAGTTTGTGAGTTGTGTGTTAATGACCTTTTCCAGTATTTTGGATATGAAAGGCAGGTGGAGATTGGATGGTAGTTAGCTGGGTTGGAGGGGTCAAGGGAGGGTTTCTTGAGGAGGGGTTTAACGATTGCAAGCTTGAAGGGGTCTGGGACTTTTCCGAAGGAAAGTGAGCAGTTGATTATGTCAGTAAGGTGTTTGGCAATGGTGGTGGGAATAGCTAGGAGAGCTTTCGTCGGAATTGTGTCAGAGGTGTGTATAGCTGGTTTAATCTTTTTTAGGATGGATTTGATCTCCTTAGTGGTTGTGAGGTCGAAGGATGCGAGGGTGGCCTTGTTGTTATTGGTGAGTGGAGTGATCGGGGTGGGGTTTGTGGGGAAGCATAATAGTAAGTTGGTTATTTTGTTTTTGAAGAACAGAACTAGTTCTTCGCATTTACCCTTGGCATTATCTTCAGTGATAGTGTGATGCGTGGAATCTGTGAGCTCTGTGACGTATGAGAAAAGGGCCTGTGGGTTGAATTGGTAGTCGTGGATTCTGGCAGAGAAATAGTCTCGCTTAGCTTGCTGGGTGGTTTGTCTGTAAGTGTGCAAGGTGTTTTTATACACTGCTTTGTGGGTAAGTGATGGTTGTTTACGCCAAGTATGTTCCTTGGATCTGAGGTCGTTTTTTATCCTTTTTAGTTCTGCAGTGTACCATGGTTTTTTTGCTGTTAGTGTGAGGGGAATATGTTTGTGGAGCATGGGGCAGATGTCATTAGCTATAGTAGTAGTGAGATTGTTCCAGGAGAGTAGCGCAGATTCTGGGTTGGAAAGGTCAAGGTTAGTAGATGCTTTGTCAAATGCTGTGGTCAGGTCCTCTGGTGAGCATGGTTTATGGAAGGATATAGTTTTGGTCTGCCTGAGGGGTGCTGGAGGGGGGTGTTCATGGCGAGGAGGACGTTGATGAGGGAGTGGTTGGACCATGGTACTGGGGTGGTAACAGGTGAATTAGTCGAAGCAGGCGTGTCGAAGCAGGCGTAACTTTGCGCGCGCTGGGCCAGCTGCCGCGCACCATGTTCCGGTCCAGGGGCTGGTCCGGAGGCCGCAGCCACACCCCGGAATGCCCTCGGGCCGAAACCACACCCATGGCACCACCCCCCGGATGACGTGCCGACCGCGTCACGCCCCCAGACATGCCCCCGGATGATGCGCCGATCACGTCACGCCCCCGACACGCCCACCCCAAGAAAGTCCCGGGACTTACGCTTGTCCCGGGGCTTTGCGCGCGCCGGAAGCCTATGCAAAATAGGCTCGGCGCGCGCAGGGCCGTTTTAGAAGGGTTATGCGCGTACCTTATGTGCGTAACCCTTTTAAAATCTGGCCCTAAGGGTGATACTATGATTAACAGCATGCAACAATTTTTGCAACTATGTCTACTTTTTTACCTTGCCCTTATAAGCAGAACCTTAGCCCTTTTCTATGTGGTCTGTCCTTTTTACAATCAATGCTATCTTGTAAATTATTTTTTAGTATATCATTTTTAGTAAATTATTTTTAGTACATCCTTCTAAATTAAATTCTATTCTTATTTTTTCTATTTTTAGTTTGTAGACATAGGGGTGAGAGGAAATAAAACTATACTTAAAAAAAAAAAAAGAACTCTTAAATGTCTGTAGAGAGTATAAATTCAGCATTGTTTTGGCAGGAATTCAATAATCTGCAGAGATCCAGTGTACCTGAATGGCAGCTGGTGTACTGCTGCTATAAACTATATTGTAAGTATCAATCTTTAAATTCAAATTCATGCCCGTTTTTGTTGTTTATTTTTTAAATAAGCATGATTAGAATCTATGTGTATATATTTTTTTTAATTAAGGCAGTCCCCGATACTAACTGATAAAGTAGACCTCGGCATTTTAAATATGTTTTGCCGGTGCTTAATTAAGCTGAAACAGCGATTTATATTTTGAACAATAGTTCTACTTTTTATTTCAATATTTACATGGTTAAAATTTATGCCTAACGAAGTAAAGACTTAAGTTTGGGAGGTCGAATCGGCCTTGTGCCTGCTCGACAGAAGTAATATGGTGTCAGGTGCACACCGAACAGACCATCTAAAAGGGAGGCTTATCCTAATAGGAGGGGGGGCCAGCCAGCCTCAGAAATGTGCGCCCGCTGTTAGTTGGGGGGGGGGGGGGGAGGTAAGCTGAGCCGGGTTGTGCTCCTTTAGTTATTGTTTAAACCTGGTAGTTGCGAGCCCATTGGCTCTCATGGCGCTAGGGTGCTAGGGAGTAGGTGGAGTCAGGAGTGTTTTCCTGGCAGCAACGGTGCTCAATTCACCATTTGTGCCCGATCGCTGCCATGGCCGCTTCCCTCCCGTCCGCCCTTCCATTGTTGATTGTAAATTGGGGCTTGTTCTAGTTGCAGCGGGGGCTCTGAACGGGTTGCCCGAGCCTTTGGGGGTTCAACGTCACTATTTCTGCTGACTTGACTTCAGTCATGTTTCAAGGTATTAGGACAACTGGGTGCAGTTGTGAACTTTCGACTCCTTGCTGGGAGGTGGTGGGGAGCTTCCTGGCTTGGCTCCTTCCTGGGAGGTGGCGGGGGGGGGGGGGGGCCCACGATTAGGCGCTGAGGTAGATCTTTAAAAAGTATGCGCGCGCGTACTTTTGTTCACGCAATTGGCGCAAACAAAAGTATGCTGGATTTTATAAGATACGTACGTAGCCGCACGTATCTTATAAAATCCGGGGTCAGCGCGTGCAAGGCTGTGCAAAATCGGCAGCCTGTGCACGCCGAGCCGTGCAGCCTGCCTCCGTTCCCTCCGAGGCCGCTCCGAAATCGGAGCGGCCTCGGAGGGAACTTTCCTTCTGCATTCCCCCACCTTCCCCTCCCTTCCCCTATCTAACCCACCCCCCAGCCCTACCTAAATCCCCCCCTACCTTTGCTGTACAAGTTACGCCTACTTGAGGCAGGCGTAACTTGTGCGCGCTGCCTCGGCATCCCCCGGCACAGGCAGCAGTGCCGGGGACTCGGGACCGCCCTCCCGGCCCACCCCCGAACCATTGCCATGCCCCCGGACCCACCTCATACCGCCCCCGGACACGCCCCCTCCCACCCCTTTTACGAAGCCCCGGGACTTACGCACGTCCCGGGGCTTTGCCCGCGCCGGTGGCCTATGCAAAATAGGCCACCGGCGCGGGCAGGGCTTTTAAGATCTACCCCTTAGTGTTCTGCTGAACTGTTTTCCATAGTTAGGAATTATGAGAACAGAAAAAAAAACCAGTTCCAAGAGGGAAATAACCAAAAACTAATGTATGAGTGGCTTGAAGAAGCCATTAAACTAAATATTTCTCCATCTGCCAGCAATTCTTAAATTCAAAGGACAAATGATGATATGTAAATAATTCTTTGCAGTACTTTTGATTGTCATTCACAGAAGACATGCCTAAGGACCAGCATGTAAATGCGTGGGCTAGTATATGGGGTGGTAGATAAGGGGTTTTATAAGTTATTATGGGAAATTATGTAAAATCCGAGAGACATGGACTTTATTGTATTGTTTTATTCTTGGCTGGATTCTGATATTGTTACTTTGATTGCTGTCTCTGGAATAAAAATATTCTTAAAAAAAACAAACAAGAAATGCCTAAGGGTTGAAACCAGCAGATGTTTGTTTAAAAAAGTGTAATCTTATAAGTTAATAAGTGGGGAAAACTGATGTCTTACAATACAAATTAAGTATGTGATCATATAGGCAAAGCCATCCACTGAACAACAGTGACACTAAGTGGATGTTACTGGAAAGGGGGGATACTAGAATTTATTATGATTAACTTTTTTTGGTCAGCCTACAAAATACTTATTTATATTTGAATAGATGAATGATATATCTTGCAGCAGCACTTAGGGAAATGATACATTACATATTCATTCCTAATAGCCAATAAAAACCAAAGGGTTAGATATTAATGAGACTTTTAAAATAAATATAAAAGGTGGCTGCTTTTTTTTAAAGGGAGATAAATAGATAGCCATGAGATGAGATGTTTACCTGCAGCTTGGATGCAGACTAAGAAAAAAAATTAAAGATGTTTTTTGTTGCTCTCCTATTCAGGCAACAGAGACAAGCATAGGGCCAGATTTTAAAATCTATGCCCGATTTTATAACATGCGCGCGCAGCCGCGCGCATGTTATAAAATCTGGGGTTGGCAGACACAAAGGGGTGCACACTTGTGCACCTTGCGTGCGCTGAGCCCTAGGGGAGCCCCGATGGCTTTCCCCGTTCCCTCAGAGGCCGCTCCGAAATTGGAGGGAACTTTCCTTCGGCTTCCCCCCACCTTCCCCTCCCTTCCCCTATCTAACCCGCTCCCCAGCCCAACCTAAATCCCCGCTACCTTTATTTTATAAGTTGTGCCTGCCTCTGGGCAGGCGTAGGTTGTGCGAACCGGCCGACAGCCAGCCCACGATCCCGGGCACAGCGGCAAATGGCCGCTTTGCCTGGAGGCTCCGGCCCCGCCCCCCATCCCGCCCACCAACCGTCCCAGACTGCCCCGTCCTCTCCCCGCCCCTTTTTTCAAGCCCCAGGACATACGTGCGTCCAAAGGCTTGCGCGCGTCACCGGGCCTATGCAAAATAGGCTTGGCGTGTGCAGGAGTGGGTACTTTTAAAATCCGCCCCATAGCCTTTTGTTGTGAGTTTGTTTTTTTTAGCAAGAGTAATCAAGGTGATTTTCTTGGATAAGCTTTGGTTTGTTTATTTTCAAGTTATTTGAACAGTATTAGCATAGTGCTTACATCCATTTAGTGTTAAGTAAATTTAGTTTCAGAAGATTTGATGTGACTTCATTTAGAATAGAGGGGGAGTATTATTTCTTTTGTGAGGGTTCAGACATAATTTCCGTGAGTCAAGCTGTTCCTGGGTCCACAAGAAGTGCTGGAAACAATGGCGGACTTCCCCAAAGATCAGAAACTGCTTTATCAACCATCTGGACTGCAGAGAAGTTTATCTGAAGTATTCATCAATCACATGAGATTAAACTGAGAACTTATGCTTAATATTTTGGTCAGAATTTAGGTGGGAAGTTTGAAAACCCATTTTTAAAACTTACTTGGAGTGAACTGAATTGAGTTATAAGGTGGGATTAGTGGTTTTCTGTTATAAATTATGAAAAGCAATTTTCTTAATTTTTCAATGCTAATACATTATTTTTTAATTATAATGCCATCTGCTTTTGTTTCTTATAGTGTTTAAGAATCTAATTGTGTTATGTAAATGTGCATGCACTGATTTTGCTTATGTTACTTATAATAGTAATATTCTGGTAGATTTTAAAACTATTACATACACACCAAAGCCTGGATGATATGTGCATGACTTGTTGTGGTGCAAGCAGAGTGGATTTTAAAACCCGCCCAGTTCACACGTATCTCCCGATATTTGCATAATATTTTTTTTCAACAAAAGGGGCGGGGAGTGGGTGGGCTGCAACTGCACCATAAACTCTGCGCGTAAGTGTTTATGCGCATAAGCACGTGCCAGGGTCCCCTACCATGTAACTTTACTTCTGCGATGGGCGATGTGTAAGTCGTGTAACAAAAAAAACTAGACTAGTCACCAGTATTTTAAGGCTCAGAGCTAATAGGGTAAAAGGGAGGCAAGTTAGCTAGGAGGTTCAGGAAGTCCTCTCCTTTACTGGACCAAACTGGGACCAAACTGGGAAAACAGGAAATTGTGTCGGCACACGTAGCTACTAAAATTCCTCCCACTTACGTGCTCAAGTCGCCATATGTGCACATCAATATAAAATCATGTGCACATGTACACGCATATAGCCAATTTTATAACGCGCATGCGTATACACGCATATATGAACATATGTTATAAAATCACTGCGTCCATGTGTGCACATCAGCAAACGCGTGCACATGTGCACCTACGCGCTGGTCTTAAATTTTACTTCATTATGTTTATTTTATATTATGTTTATTTTCTGCTGTAGCCTCTCCTGCCCATCTCTAGGAGAACCTTTAGTTGTGTGGGCTTGCTACATATGCCACATTATAAATCACATAGCTGAGGGTAGAGTAATGTATGTTGTTTTTCCCATAGGTGAGGATTCATATCATGGAACAGGATTTCGAACCTGGTTCTAGGTAATCACCAAGAATGCTGAGCTTGTGTGAAAGTACTCAGTCCCCTGGGGGTAGCTTGTCTTCATGCTGAAAAAAATGTTTGATATACAGGAACAATCTGGGCCATCCCACGGACTGCTCAGTGGCCAGGAGGTGGAGCATGTTGAATAGGGGGAGGTATTGCAGGTGGAAAGCAGGGAACCAAACACATTGGTACCTGCAGCTCCTACTTTAAACATCCTTCGGGAACAGAAGATTCCTTATTTTTATGGTTTATCTTATTTTTATGTTGAAGAATGCATAATGCAAACCTGGAATATTGTGGGTTTATTTTATTTTGTTACTTTTATTTTCTGCTTCAACTTCTCCTCTCCACCCCTAGGAGAACTTTTGGTTATGTGGGTGTGCTATGCATGCCCATTTTAAATCACACAACTGAGACATAGAGTTATGTATGTGATTCCTCCCATAGGTGGGGTTTTATAATAATTCATGAATTAAAGTAAATTTCAAATATAATAATGCGAGTGTGCATCCAAATAAGGACAAATAGAGCAGAGAAAGAGAAAAAAAAATATGATCATGCTACATATTAACTAGAACAATTGTGAAGATAAGTTGGAAAACAATTGCAAAGAAATATCCACTATTTTTTTAACTGATTATACTGGAAATGTCAGAATGTTATTTCACTGTTAAAGCAGTTCTTTAAAATGTTGCAGTGCTTTTTCTAGCAACAATAATAATGTGTGGCAAATAATATACTGGGCAATAACAATTAACAGCAAAGCCTTTTTATTTTACATACGCACACATCAGTTGTGCATAATACTCCTGTGTAAGGACCTTTGATTAAAGTCTTTGCTGTTAATTGTTATTGCCCAGTATATTATTTGCCATACATTTTTGTTGCCATTTATCTATATGTGTGTGTGCTGTTTACTCTGCCCTTCCTCTGTGGTAGTGCTGCTTTTTCTACCGTAACTAGCTTCTGGAAAGCTACTGTAAAAGACATCTTGCATAGTTTCTTCAGTGAAGGACGCCATCAAAGTATGAGGCCGAGTAATCTCTTGAACAGCTGCGAGTCCTGCTACCCTTAGGTGGCAACAGGCCTAGAATGTGCTATTCTTGGAGTAGGAAAATATAAGTAGGTCAAGTTGCAGTGATCTTTGTAAACATCAACTCCTTTAAATTCAGAAACTAGCAGAAGGTTAGAAAATTGAAAAATGATGTATTTATTAGATCAAGTCTATAATTCTGTTTGCCTTTTTTTTTTTTTTAGGAGGCCTTTTTACCAATATGGCCTCTTGATAAGTAAAAATAAATAGTTCTGTTGTAAACACATTCTTCATGAAGACAAACATACCAAAAAACATGCTACATTGAAAAGAAGTAAGCCAACATTAGCTTCAGGGAAAGATGACTCTTGGGCATGGATTTTCTCACTTGGCAATGACTGTGGTTTTCTATTTAAAGGTCATACAGTGAAGGCAATAGCATTAAGGAGACTGAGGAAGCAACTACAGTGTGAAAATAGCCATTTCACAAGTTTTATTGTTGCTACTGCAAAATAAATTATAGATAAAATAAAGGGATGCACAGTAAATATTTATTGTATATGCAGGACTGCTTTAATCACTTAAGAGGTCCTGAGCAAACTTTTGTGTAAGGACCCCTTTTATTATTTTTTTTCCATATTTGTATTTTAGATTTAATTACTCGCCTTTCCAAATCCAAGCTTAAGGTACGTTTCAATCAGGCACAGTGGGTAGTTTTTTTTGCCCCAGTGGGCTTACAATCTAAGGACCTGATTTACTAAAGTTTTTTTTCCCATCCAATGTCTATGGGAAAAAAAAAATGAATAAATAAGTATCTCAGTTTATGTCTGAAGCAAAAGAGGGTTAAATGGCTTGCCCAGATCACAAGATGCATAAGTGGGAGAAGAGGGAGTAGAACCTTGGCTTCCCTAGCTCTCAGCCCTCTGCTCTAAAAACAAGACTATTGACTGCCACCTTCCCTTTCTTCCTCGACCCCCATCACCCTTCTCCTTCTCCCCCCTCCCCATTAATATGCTGCTGCTGGCCCACTGCTGCACCTTTCCTCCTCTGCTCCAGCTGATGGGCGAGGGGCAGCTGCATGCGGCCTCCTTATTCTGACCCATGGAAGCCAATGCACGCCCACCTCCTCACCTCTGCCTTCTTCTGGCCTGTGCGGGCCCATGCAATGGGGAATGAGATGTCTTCTTCCGTTCAGCCTGTGCAGCCACAAGCACAGTGTTAAGGGCCTTGCTCTATGGGCAAGGCTGGTACAAAGGTAGAAACCACCCTAGATTAGTAGTTCACAAACCTGTCCTGGAGGACCCCCAGCCAGTCAGTTTTTTTCAAGCTATACACAATGAATGTGGAAAAGATAGATTTGCATGCATTGCCTCCATTGTATGCAAATTTATCTCAGGCATATTCATTGCAGAGATCATGAAAACCTGACTAGCTGGGGTTCTACTGGGGGTACTACTGGGGTACTACTAAGTTGAACCTTCAGCCTTGTCTCCCATCCCCCACTGGCCACCAACTAATTTTCAGGCCCACCATGAGATTTTGATAATTAAACTCATCAATAATTATGACTCTATTACAGCTCTTCCCAGAAAAATCCTGTAAAGACACAATAAATTGGACTTCATACTTTTAAATATTAAACTTTGGGGTAGATTTTCAAAAAACGCGAATAGGCGTACTTTTGCTGGCGCATCAGGCGCAAGCAAAAGTACGCTGGATTTTAGTAGATACGCGCGGAGCCGCGCGTATCCACTAAAATCCTGGATCGGCGCGTGCAAGGCTATGAATTCTGTATAGCCGGCGCGCGCCGAGCCGCGCAGCCTACCCCCGTTCCCTCCGAGGCCGCTCCGAAATCGGAGCGGCCTCGGAGGGAACTTTCTTTTGCCCTCCCCTCACCTTCCCCTCCCTTCCCCTACCTAACCCACCCGCCCGGCCCTGTCTAAACCCCCCCCTTACCTTTGTTGGGGGATTTACGCCTCCCAGAGGGAGGCATAAATCCCCGCGCGCCAGCGGGCCGCTAGCGCACCGGGACGCGATCTGGGGGTGGGTCCTGAGGGCGCGGCCACGCCCCCGGACCCGCCCCGGGCCGTAGCCACGCCCCCAGGCCCGCCCCCGGAACACTCCCGACACGACCCGAAAACGCTGCGCGGTTCGGGCCCGCCCCCGACGCGCCCCCCGACACGCCCCCTCCGAAAACCCTGGGACTTACGCGAGTCCCGGGGCTCTGCGCACGCCGGTAGGCCTATGTAAAATAGGCTTACCGGCGCGCAGGGCCCTGCTCGCCTAAATCCGCCCGGATTTAGGCGAGCAGGGCTCTTAAAATCCGCCCCTTTGTGTTTAATATAATATATATACTGCCTGGGAAGAGAGGGGCTGGAGCAGGAAGCAGAGGCACTGGCCAATACTCATTGAGACAGATCTGTGTATGCTCAGTGCCCAAGGCAGCTGCCCTTTTTGCCAACAGAAAAAAGTGCATATATATATATATATATATATATATATATATATATATATATATAAAATACAAATATGTTTCAGAAATCATGTCACAATATTTGATGAATGTGTCATCTTTTATTTTTAGGGACAGACTGCAAAAAAAAAAAAATCAAGAAATATCTACATTTATAATTTGAAAGAAATCTATACTGCATTACTTGAAGATAATTTCTAAAATGACTGGCTGGGAAGGAGGATAATGTTTCTCTTTAATAATTACTATAGAAATAAATTCAAATTAAATTGACACCTCAGTGACAATGACACACAATCCTACTACTACCAGACACTTTGTAAAGGAACACACAACTCTGAAAATATGTCATTCACAACTCGTATAGCAAATCTGCGATACCAAAACAGCATTAACTCCCAGAGCCCACCCAGCAACATTCCTACCTATGAAAAGGCAACACTACAAATATTCCATTGGGCCTTAAAGCATCCATATACCTCCTACTGGGAAAACAGAGCAAGCTGGGCTGCAACAATCCCTACACAGAACCCACATGCTACCAGAATGCTTCACTTCAATCACGCATGCATGCATAACAAAATAATTGCCCACAAATTTGAAACAGAAATATGTAGACAAAACTGAATTCTTCTTTGCACTGCTGTCCACTCTAACTTCACCCCTCCCTTCCTGTTCCCTGTAGCCAGGAGGGGAGTAAAGAAGAAGAGGAGAGGTGAGGCTAGATTAGGGAGCAGAGTGGAGCTTTTTTTTTATCTGAGTGACTGCTCCAGGCTCAACCCTTCCTTGTCTGTCCCTGAATGATAGGCGAAAAGGGGCTGGATTAAGCAGCAGAGTGGCTTTGTGCTCCATCTACTGTTGGCTCAACCCTCCTCTCCTGTTCCCTCCATTCTGCCTGGGAGGAGAGGGATTAGAGCAGGAAGCAGATCTGTGTATGCTCAGTGCCCAAGGCAGCTGCCCTTTTTGCCAACAGAAAAAAAGTGGTCCTGCGTATACATTTATCCAAGTTTATTTGCTGTTTTTAAGTTTACAAACAAGAGTCCATTATGCCACTTTGGGACTGTGCGTGTGGATATTTTAGATCTTGGCATATGCCTGTGTGCCAGTATCTACTGTCTACTAACCTACCTATACAATGGAGAAACAGACAATATTAATTGACAAGGAAGAGAAAGGTTATAGACTGCTGAAATGCTATATATATATATATGAATATGGTCCTTATTGATGAAGAGCAAATGCTGCATAAAAAACAAATAAATTAGTATATAGTAATATAGATGGCATATCCGCCTTAAGACAGGATTAGAAAATACCATATGAATCTAACTAATACGCTCTTCTCTGGACAGCAAAAAATAGGACAGTTTTTGTATGGCTAGTATCATGATCCATAAAGAAAGAGCTCTAATCAAATATGCCATTATTATTATTACTTCAGCATTTTATATAGTGCCTTAAGACTTTAGAAAAAATATACTGAGACTAAGCCTTTTTTAGATTGTGATCCATAATCAAATTTAGTGATCAGAAACATCAAGAAAAACTAAATTATTGCCCCAGTTTTTGCGGATCAACATCTGGTCATCTAGACAGACAGGAAAAGCACACATTCTCAGAAAGTACATGGCAAACTCCACCGCACAAAGCTACATCTGCTCAGGCATGACGTAACTTGTGTATATGGATTTATATGCATACTTTCTAAAATTGAAAACCTGCATAAATACGAACTCTGCCCCAACTCTAAACAGCCTTGGAATGCCTCATTTTTGCAGGCAGAAAAGTATATTTGAAAAGGAGTTGTGTACATATTTTATTTTTGCATGCAAAGATCTGCACACTTTCTAATGCACGATTTATTTATTTTTTTCTCATTAAATTTTTTATTAATTAAAACCAATATGATTAACAAGTGGCCAAGCACAATAATACAAAGGTAACCGCATAAAGTAACATATAAAACATCCACTCAATGAGGACTAGCTAAACCTCACTAAACAAAGTCACTGCTACACTTAACTGAGTTGGAACTACTTCTTTAAATCCCCCTTCACCCTCCTCCCCCCATGCCCTCCCAATCTGTGAGAAGACCATTATACAAGAGCTTGCTAAAACATCATACCCCACAAGATCTTTCATACGCCCCTATCTTAAATTAGTACAGAGCAAAAGCTTGTGGAACATAACAAATATATATAAAAATACAAAATGGCAATCAAACATAAGGCCATATGAGATAAAAAGTAAGTAAGAAATAAGTAAAAACAATTAAAAAAAGAAACTAAGGCTCGATATCCCAGCTGGTTTTCAGTCACTCAATTATAGGGATTCCAAATCTTTTTTGAACCTGATCAAAAAATCATGTTTAATAGCTGTCAGTTTCCCCACTTAGTATATTCTGTTTAGCCTGCCCTTAATGAATGATAGACATGGTACCCTTTATTGTGCCACTTGTTTGCCAGCTCACATTTAGTGGCTAGCACCACTTACATCAACAGTTTATACTGCAATTCAGACAGTATTTGATCAGGAATCCCAAGTATAAACAGTTTAGGATCTTGTATCACAGATACAAATGAGAAGAGAAATCCCATCCCACATCTTCTTTACCTCAGGGCAGCCCCACCATATTGTGCCCCTCTCTCCACATTTCCTCCAGCACACCTCATTCACTCCTGAGAACATCCTATGCAATTTGTCTGTGGAGAAATATCGTCTAAAAAGTATTTTATACCCATTTTCCAGTAAGGTGGAGGATATGAAGCACTTCTTCATGGCTATAAAGCACTGACCCACCCAGCTTCCTCTAATGGTTCACCCAGATCCCTTTCCCAAGCTCTAATATGAGCAGGCTTGACCTTTAAATCTATATTAAGCATGCTATAAATTTTGGAGACTGGTCTACGTAGTTTATCTGCCTGATCGCAGAGGCTTTCAAACAATGTCTTGCCTTTTTTAAGATCAATCACGACTCTCTTCTGATTCACAAAGTGCAACTGCTGGATAAAAGAGTATTTATCTCTGCACCCAATCGAGTATCTATCCTGCAATTCTGAGATAGGAACCGTGCCTTGATCCCCCTAAACTTGCTTTAGTCTGGTTATCCCCAATGCCTCCCAACGTGAACAACTGGCCATGTTATTGTGCAGTGGGAACTCTCTATTAAGTAAAATGATGAGCAATAATAAAAATTATACTCCCCTGTTAATATCGATATCCACTTTTTCCACACACCTAATGTCACACAGGAACAAGATGATAAATCTTTCATCACCAAATCACCTCCCTTCCAAACTCTCAATTCCAGGGTAAATTTTCCTGCCCAACTTCATTCTGTTTGTACCCTTGGTTTGACTCCTCCAAGTCTGTGGTAGTCAATAATCACTCTCAATTGGGAAGCCGCAAAGTACCATTCCAAACTGGGCACCCTTAAACGACCCCTAAGTTTAGATTGGAAGAGCACCCTCTTCGCCACTCTCAGAGATATTCAAATGAAACTGAAAATCATTTTCTGCCACAACTTTAAAAGATGATCAGGAACACTTATTGGAACAGATAACTTAGTCGTGGCAAGACATTCATTTTCAAGTTGGATATCCGGCCTAGCCATGATAACTCCTTCCATTCTTACTTATATAGATCACTGTATATATTTTTTATCAGAGCGCCATAATTCAGATTAAACAACTGATCCCCCTCTGGACCAATACACACCCCAAGATATTTCACCCATTCCTTAGCCACTCTGAAGGGCAGCTGGATTTTCAAGCTGTGAATACAGTCCATGGAGGAAGAGATGTTCAAAATCTCCGACTTGTCCTCATTTACCTTGAACCCCAAAACTAAACCATAACCATGCATTTCACCTAACAGCATCTTTAGAGACTCTTCCAGAGACTACAAAGTAAACAGAAGGCCATCAGTGAATAGAATCATTTTATAACTAGTCTCACCTATTTGTATACCTCTTTTTCTTTCCTCCCTATGTATCCATTCAGCAAAGGGTTCCAGTGACAGAATAAAAAGTAAGGGAAACATTGGACAATCCTGGTGGGTCCCCCTCTTAACTTCAAAAGCTTCTGTGGATCCCTCATATATCTTGAGGTTTACCCACGGACCCATGTATAGCTTTTTTATCCATGTGATAAATTTAGAGCCCAACTGAATCCTTTCCATAACCCGGAATAGGAAAGACCAATTGACCCTGTCAAAGGCCTTTTTGTGTCCACCACCAGAATAACCGCTGGAATATTTTGCTTTGTTACCCACCACATAAAGTTTAGAACTCTGCAGACATTGTCCGGTACAAACCCATATTGATCCCCATGTATCAATAACGGAGCCACCAAACCCAATCTGTTGGCTAGAGTATCTTCAAATTTATATTTATAAGGGAAATAGGCTGGTCTGACCCATATAGCATAGCGTCACATCCTGTATTGGCTAAGATTGAAATACTTGCTAATTTGCATTAGGAGAAAGCATTCCATCCTCACAAAGGGAGTTAAACTTAGCCACCACTGTACCTACAAGATCTGCCTGAAATGTTTTATAAACTGTAGCCATGAAGCTGTCCAGTCCAGGTGCCTTTCCCAATTTCAATTCCTTGATGCTTCCTTTCCTTCCTACATTACTTCTTTTTCCTTGATATCATCATTAAGTAAACCTCTACACTCTTCTGCCAAATATGGTAGAGGGACTCCCTCCAGATATGTCTCCATCACAAACCCTTTTCCTCGCTCTCATTGGAGTAAAATTGAGTGACGTGCTGACCAATACTCTTGGAATCAAGCAAAAACTTCCCCTCCCTATCTTTAATTTTTGTGATATTGTTCTGAATGGCTCTCTCCTTGAATCTCTTAGCTAGCAGATGACAAGGTTTATTACCAAATTTAAAAAAGTCCTGTTTGGCCAGATCCATTTGATAAGCAATCCTGGCTAGCTCCAGGGACTGCAACTCTTGCCTAGCCAATTCCAATTTTCCCAGGATTTTTTGATCCAAAGATCTTTTATACAATTCCCATTTAGCTATTTTTTCTAACAGATGTAACCAAGCCCCCTCCCTTTCTTTTTAAACAGGAGCCCAAAAAGAACTACACATGGAAGAATATCTGGTGAAACTGAAGGAGACTAAGAAAGTAATCAAGAAAGCAAAAAGTCAGGCGGAAGAAAGGATTGCCAAAGAGGTAAAGCGAGGTGACAAAATATTTTTCAGATACATCAGAGAAAGGAGAAAGGTCCAAAGTGGTATAGTGAAATTGAAAGGTGAAAAGGATCAATGTGTGGAGAGACAAAGAAATTGGCAGAAATATTAAACAAATACTACAGTTTGGTGTTCACTAAAGAAGGACCATCACTAGATAACAAGACAGTGGATGGGGGTGGAGTAGATGAAACTCTGTTTACAGAAAAGAATATATGGGAAGAGCTAGGAAAACTGAAAGTGGACAAAGCCATGGGGCCTGATGAGATTCATCCTAGGATATTGAGGGAGCTCAGAGATGTGCTGGCGGGGCCACTGCATGACCTGTTCAATAAATCCCTGGAAACAGGAGTGGTGCCAGGTGATTAGAGAAGAGCAGTGGTGGTCCCGCTTCACAAATGTGGGAGCAGGGAGGAGGCTGGAAACTACAGACCGATTAGCCTCACCTTGGTGGTGGGAAAATTAAAGGAGACTCTGCTTTCCTAGTTTAGGAAACTAACTAAAATGACGTATTTAATTTATTATATAGTTAACTGTATGTATTGAATTATGTCAATGTACACTGTTGTGATGGTCAAACGACTGATGTAACGGTATATAAAACCAAATAAACTATAAACTATAAACTGAAGTAAAGAACAGTGAACTATCTACATTCAAGAGGATTACTGGACCCGAGGCAACATGGGTTCACCAGGGGAAGGACCTGTCAGACTAATCTCATTGATTTTTTTTGATTGAATGACAAAAGAATGGGATTGAGGAAGAGCATTCGATGTCATCTACTTGGAGAGCAAGAGGCTGAGGCTGCTGCCAATGGACCCCATCCCACTGGCAACTGAAGAAATAAGAAGGGAGATACCCAGGCTGCCACTAGTGGATTCCATCCCATTCCACCGATGGCCAAAGAAATAAGAAAAGAGAGAGGCTCGAAAGGCAGCTGGTGGACTGCATCTCACAGGTGGCTGAAGAAATAAGAGAGAGACCCAGGTTGTTGCCAGTGGACCCCATCCCACCAACAGCCGAAGAAATAGAGAGCGAGGCCCAGATGGTGGGTGGTTGACCCATCCCACTGGCAGCTGAAAAAACATAGAGAGAGAGAGGCCTGTGCGTAAGTGAATCAGCATGCTTATCTGTGTGTGAAAGTTAGAGTATGTGTGTGACAGAGCATGTGTTGAGAGAGAGGGCATATGTGTGTTTGTGTGTCAATGAAAGCATGATCCACAAGGATATCTATAATACCTCCCCCCTCTCAAGCTAAGCAGCCAATTTCTTCTTCACACTTCTGACAGACCAGTCAGAAGAGCTTACAAAGGCTCACTTTATGCCCCCCCAGCAAAAACCGCCCTAAGAAAGCGAGCGTTATCAACAGCAGGGCCCACTTTATGGAATACGCTGCCACCGGATCTTAGGCAAGAACCATGCCCTCAGTTCTTCAAGAAAAAACTTAAAACTTGGCTCTTTAGTCAAGCATTTTCTGGTGACTCAAACACACACTGATACCGCTTCATGGTCAAGGACTAAGGCTCGTGGATCTGGGGCTCACCACATCTGAGACCTATTCCTCCCCTGACATTATCGGGAGCCCTTTCCCCCTTTCCACATTGCTCCCATTCTTTTCCCCCTCCTTTTTTTCTGCCCCCACATGCCCCAGCCCTTCTCTCCCTTTTCCCTTTGCAATGTACCCTATTGCAGATGTTATTTATTTATTATAAATTTACTATAAATCTTTTATTATTATTATTATCAGTTTTATTATTAGTTATCTATAGACTACATATTATGTTGAAGTTGCACGTGGGTTGTATTTGCATATGTATTTGAGTTATTCATGTTACTTGTGTCTCAAATTTTCTAATTTTACAAATGTTTCATTGTATCGCTCCTTCGCGACAGTTCTGTTGTACTGTAAACCGGTATGATCTGTACTCTCTACAGGAATGTCGGTATATAAGAATTTAAAATAAATAATAAATACATAAAGCTATTGATACAGTCCCACATACAAGACTTGTGAATAAAATTAAAAGCTTGGGAGTGAGCGCCAAGATGGTGGCATAGATTACAAACTGGTTGATGGATAGAAGGCAGCATGGATGGTAAATGGAATCTACTTTGAAAAGAGAATGGCGTTAAGTGGAGTGGCGCAAGGATCGGTGTTCAATATCTTTGTGAGCGACATTGTAGAAGGGATAGAAGGTAAAGTTTGTCTTTTTGCGGATGATACTAAAATCTGCAACAAAGTGGACATGCGGGAAGGAGTGGAGAGAATGAGAAGTGATTTAAGGAAGCTTGAAGAGTGTTCAAAGATACGGCAGTTGGGATTCAATGCCAAGAAGTGCAGAATCATGCATTTGGGATGTGGTAATCCAAAGAGTTGTATGTGATGGGGGGTGAAGGGCTGTTGTGCATGGAGAAAGAGAGGGACCTTGCGGTGATAGTGTCTAGCGATCTGAAGATGGTGAAGCAATGTAACAAGGCGATAGCTAAAGTTAGAAGAATGCTGGGCTGCATAGAAAGAGGAATAACCAGTAAGAAAAAGGAGGTGATAATCCCCTTGTACAGGTCCTTGGTGAGGCTTCACCTGGAGTATTGTGTTCAGTTCTGGAGACCGTATCTCAATAGGGACAGAGACAGGATGGAGGCGGTCCAGAGAAGGGCAACAAAAATGGTGGGGGGTCTCCATCAAATGATTTATGAGGAGAGGTTGAAGGGCCTAAATATGTATACCCTGGAGGAGAGGAGGTGAATGCACAATTGACAAACTTTCTCCATTCGAAAGAAATCAGTAAAACTAGGGGTCACAAATTGAAACTCCAGGGATGACAATTTAGAACCAACGTCAGGAAATATTTCTTCACAGAGAGGATGGTAGATGCCTGGAATGCCCTTCCAGGGGAGGTGGTGAAGACAAAAATGGTGAAGGATTTCAAAGGGGCATAGGATAAACACTGTGGATCCCTAAAGGCTAGGGATGGAAATGAGGAAAAGAGTGCATGGGGTAACTGCTGGTGTGGCGGTTACTACCCTTAACTAATAAGCCTTCATACTGTTGATGCAACTCCATTTGCTCTCTGCTTTAATGGCAGGGAAAAGAGGAAAAGGGGAATTAGATTCAGACAGCAACCAACAAAGACATGAATTTTACAGTCTAGGAAAACAAATAAGCATGGAGATGATGCAACTCCAACATTCCTCTCTGCTTCAACAGCAAGAGGTAACAGGGATTTGAACTCAGATAGCAACCAACAAGGGCCCTGACGATGGTTTGAGAAATTAAGAATGGGGCTAACTTGTATGGTGTGGCAGATACTACCATTATGGGGGAGACCTGTATGGTGCATCTAATGCTACCATAAGCTTGCTGGGCAGACTGGATGGATCATTTGGTCCTTTACTGCCATCATTTCTGTTTCTATAAGTAGCTCTAGAAATGAATTTGCCCCTGATCACAGCCTTTATACGCTCCCAGATGGTGGCCGAACTACATTCCCCCCTGTCATTATCTGAGAGATACTCTTTCATCTCATTTGCCAGCTGTTCAACATACTTTGCATCATCCAGGAAACTGTCATTCAATCACCAAAATTTCCTCCTTCCCCCATCAGATGAAATAGCAGAGGAAACCCAGATGGGGCATGGTCAGACCACATCCAATATCCAGTCCACTAATGTTTTGTCAATAAATATGGTAGCTACTAAATAAATAAATAAATAAATAAATAAATAAATAAATAAATAAATAAATAATCCAGTCTTGAATAAGACTCATGCTCTTGAAAAAAAAGAATAGTTTTGATAGGTCGGGTACTTCAGGAGCCAAAGATCAACTAAATCTCTATCAGTCAACATGTGTTTGAGTTCTAATTGTGGGACTTAAAAGTCTGTCACCTCCCTCTTAGAATTGTCTAACAGCATAAGGTTAAAATCCCCTCCAATAATAAGATGACCCGCTGCCCATTCAGGCCACCATCACTAAGATCTTGTTCAGAAAGGGATCTTGCACAATATAGGGAGGATAAATATTCACCATAGTATATAGTGTATTATGCATAAAGGGGGAGATTTTAAAAGCTGCGTGCGCGCGCACATCCACGTGCATGCTGATTTTATAACATGCCAGTGCATGCATGTTATAAAATCTGGGGGCTGCAGGCACATGCGCCGGAATTTATAATCTGCGCATGTGCAGGCGCTGCATGCAAGGGGGCCTAAATTTAGAAAACTACACACGGCGACGAGATCGGGCCTTTCCCAGTTTTCTCCCAGTCTGCTCCAATTAAAGAGTGGACTGGGAGGGAACTTTCCTACCCCCCTACCCATACTCCCTCCCTCTTCCCCTCTCCTCACCACCTTCTAAATCCTAAAGCCTACCTTCAATTTTTTAAAATTTTTTTGCTTACTGCTCTGTTCAAGCAGAAGCAACTTGCATGCACTGGCCAACTGCCGGCGCATGCTTCCTGGCACAGCGGCAAATGGCTGCTGTACCAGCTGCCTCCAGCCCCGCCCTGGACAGCCCCTCGGACCACCCCCTTTACAGGCCCCGGCACTTAATCGCGTACCGGGGTTTACGCACGTGGCCAGGCCTGTTTGAAAATTGGTCCGGCACGTTTAAGGCCCAGCCAGGTGCGTAAACTCCAGGATTTACGCACGCCAGGTTTTTAAAATCCACCCGAAACAGTTTAACCCCCAATAAATCTACTTTCTGTGTCTCACATCCACCAATAGGTGTTTTGAAAATAAAATTCCCACCCCACAATATTTATGATGCACTATTGCTGATGCCAAATATTGATAAGAAAACGACCTGGAGTGCAGTACCCCTTCATTGCGCATTCTAAGAGGCGTCTCCTGGCAAAAGATAACTGAGGCCTTTAAATGATCCGCTTCTTAAAAATACAGCCACCTCTTACCAGGAGAATTCAGTCCTTTGGTGTTCAGTGACACAATTTTCAATGTACTCATTCCATTAAGAAATCCCTAATCCTAATGCCTAGTATAAATATCCGAGTCATTACATTGCCATTTCCTCCATGAGTCCATTTTCCAAAACAAATCCCCCACTTCAATCCCTATGGATCCAAAATCTCTGCCCTCTGCATCAACCCTGTAATCCCACTCCCACCCTAAGCAGAACCCCCTCCTCTTCCCTTCCCCACCCATCTCCAATACAGACTACCACCCCTTGTAGTGGGTCTTCTCCTCTATGAGGAATGATGCCATCTGGACCCCTCAACAACCACTCCCTTTCCACCCCAATCGTCTTTGAAAGATTACTTTTTCAAAAATTGAATCTTGCATTTATATAACATCCTCTCATAAACTGCCTTAACTAAAACATCAAGAAATAAATTTCTGTGAAAACCTTAAGGCATTCATGAGCACAAAAATTAACCAATGAAATAAGCAAAGAGTGATTCATGCTGGATCCTCTTGAGATGAAGGCACTGAGGAAAAGGCTCCACTGGACTGACATTTCAACGTCCTTCCTCCATTTGCTTCTTGCTGCCATCTAGAGGGAATCACTTCCGCGCACATAGATGCTGCTTCCCGACTCATGGCTGAGGCCTTAAGTACTTCCAACCCTGCTGCCTTCATTATCTTGACCGCCTCAGGCTCCATGCGGACCATTGAGGTAATCCTCTCGATAATAAAGGTGAGACCAAATGGAAACAGCCAGTGATATCTCACACTCCGGTGACGCAACTCAGTAATAACATCCTTAAATTCTCTCGCATGTATGGTAAGGGAGGGCAGGTCCTGGAAAATCTCTACTTTATTCCCTCTCCAGGTAATCGGACCATTTTTTTGCGCTAGTGCCATCACTCTCTGCTTGATAGGATACTTATTAAAACATGCTACAATGTCTCTGGGGAGGTTACCTCGAGGAGATCCTAAAGATCGGTGAGCTTTTAAACTTTTACCAATGATAAGTCAGCCTTGTGTGTCCAGGCCCAAGATTTCAGTGCAAATACTATCCACCACGTGGAAGAAATCTTCATACTCTGTTTCCTCCAGAATTCCCCATAATCTCAGATTAGCTCTCCTCATGTGATTTTCTAAGTTTTCCAAATGATCGCTGAGATTCAATTGGGAAAGAAATAGCTTATTCCACACTGCTTGATGCTGGGTCATCTCGGCCAAGCAATCACCCAGTTATGTCTTGGCAAGTTGTTCTTCATCTCAGCCACAGTATTAATGATTTACTGTTTAATTGCCAACATATCACATCTTAATTCTTTGAACCACTGCAGAAATTCCAGTCTGGAAGGGGCATCACCCACATCAGCGGTAAGCAAGCCTAAATCCTCAGTCAGTGGTCGTGTCCCTGTTTAGGAACTCCACCCCATGCGCTAGTATGACAGCATAAGAAAACTGCTTCAATTCGGGCTTTTTCTTTTGCGATGCCATCAATATAGTCAACATGCTCGATTCTCTCAGTTGCCATTGGATTGATCAATAATGGGGATGTTAGCAGATTGGGTCAGGAGCAACTGAATCAAGCAGCCATTGCCCTTGCTGACATCACTTCCTCTCCCTTTTAAACTCCCTTTTAAACATAAAATTCCTCTCCCTTTTAAACATAAAATACAAAACATAATTTACAGAAACAATCAACCAATAAACAATAAAACCTTGAATCCAGAGGAAGAACCAACCAACAAGTTTTAAAACATATGTGCTGGCAATGTCACCTCCACATGTATAGTTAAGAGATAAATAAGGGTGGAAGAAAACTCAATAGCAAAGTAAAATATTTAGATCCAGATTTAAGTTTTAGACAAAAGTAGAGAAAACAAGGGAGGAAGTGAAAACCATGCTAATATACAGATTTTCTAGAACCTTTCAACTTTGACCCTTTGGCCCTAGATGCCAGACCCATACTCCACCATCTCCCAAAGTTTGGACCTGATTGATGAATTTTTGCAGAAGTTATCACTTCTGCCCTCCTTTGGAATTATTGCAATAGTGCTTCCAGCCTTATTTGAAAAGCACTAAAAAAGTGCAAAAGATAAACAAGTCAATTTGCATGCACAATTTTGAGATAGTACATCTTTTGCCCTCTGGTTCAATTTCCTTTCAATCATTTTTCCTCGCTGCCATCCATATCCGTCCCAAGTGTGCCCAGAATCTATTAAAGTACTGGCCTCCATGAGCTTCACTGATAGCCCACTTTAGGCATTGTCATCTTCCTCTATGATTTTTACAAGCCCAACACTAAATCCAATACACAAATCCCCTACCATGTCTTACTATCAAGGTTTCTTTTTTTTGTTCGTTTTTGTAATTTTCTTTTTATTGATGTTTATATGCATTACAATCAACACCAAAAAATACTATCTTCCAAGACTTACAGAATTCCCCGGAAAGCTACCAGGTTTTCTAATACTGCACACAGACACTACAACTAGCAAAGCCATTGTTCAAAACATCCAATTTCCCCATGTTCATTGAATTTTGGATTTTAACCATGGTCACTCCATGCAGGTCACTCCAATCCTTCATGGATGCCCGATGTAGTTGTATCACTGCTGTCAAGGTCATAACCGCGACTCTAAGGTTTTCCCAGGTCTTCCCCAATGCCTTCATGTAAGCCTAGGCTATTAGGGTCATAATTGCCATTCCATGTAGTATTCCTCAGTGCCTTCTTAGAAGCTTGATGTAGTCATACCACTGCATGGAAAGAGAGTTACGTCTTTCCATATATATTATAGTTCCCCTAGGACAGGGTGAGAGAACTGTGGTTGCTGAGTGAGAGAAAAATGGGGAACTTATTGCTTGGTGAGGGGAAGTAGAGAGAGGCAGAATGCTAGGCAGAGGATGAGGTGAGAAGGAGAGAAAGGGATGCTGTGCTGGAGCTGCCGCAACTCGTATTTTTGTGAACTAGGGGATTGCCAATGTCCATTTCTGCACAGGACACCAGTTTATCTGGAATTGGTTCTGCTGTAAAAGCTGCCTCTGCAGCATCCCTAGCCCTAGCCAAATCAGGCAGCAGAAAACCCACCCTGGGTATTGAACCTAAGTCTCTGCTTGGCAGTACAGCACCGCTATTGACCCACCAACCAGCAATAATGAGAAGGGACATGAGTACTGTTTCCAGGTTCAGCAAGACTAACTAAAACCTAGTTTTTTGACTGCACCATAGATTCAGCAGGTTCAATATGAACACTTTTCAGCCCAGATTAAGTGTAGTGCTTATGAGCTGAGGATGGGTCATCCTTGGTTTTTTTTGTCTGCTACTTAAATTGACTGATAATACCCATTTGTTTGAACCTGGACATAATTGGCAGGATAAAACCTCTTGTAACGTTTTTTTAATATATACAGAGGGCGGTAGTAAAAAAACAGGGAGGAAGATAGACTGAATTAAAGAAGTGGAAACCTAAGTTTTGGTTTAGGTATAGAAACTTATGTGTTCATCTACCCGGGGTGGTTCTATAATGAGACAGGGTGAGGCGGACGATTCAGGCGGCAAGACTTTGAGGCAGCAAAATTACACCTGAAACCTTCCTGCCACAGTCACCTCACCCTTCATTCAGGCAAACTTTGGTGGCAGGAAAATCTGCAGTGCTGGTGGCGCCAGCAAAAGAAAGGTCCTGCGGCGATGAAGGGTTTGCTGAAAGCCTCTTAGGAGTTGGTAAATCCACAGTGTGGACGGCATAACTGGGAGGTCTCCGGATTTGGCCCAGAGACTCCGGAATTCTAAAGGAATTGTCGGGTCTCCGGGCCAGCAGCAGAAAACTCTGGGCACTGGTGTACTGGGGGGGGGGGGGGGCATGGGGCGCTTTATTTTCCCATCCCACCCAGGGGCCGAACTGAAGAAAGTACATGGCTACCGGCAATGTTCCCTAATCTGCGCTCATGTGCTGCACTGCACAGCTCATCCCCCTCCCCGCGCCCCCGGGCACAATAAGACCAGCAGGGCTATGGAAGGGTAGAAGAGGCCCGTGGCTGCAGAGAGATCTCAACCTGCCCGGCAGCCCAACTGAAAGAGACCCCGGCCGCCGGGGGATCCCGTGTCATCTGGCGGGCGAAATGGAGGAGGCCCCATGGCTATCGGGAGATCTCAGCCTGCCCAGCAGCCCAATTGAAAAAGGTCCCGGCCACTGGGACATCTCGTCCCACCCAGGGGGCTGAAATGGAAGAGGCCCCGTGGTCGCAGGGGGATTGCATTCCACATGGAGGCCAATAAAAGAGGCACCATGGCTGCCGGGAGATCGCGTCCTGCCCAGCGGCCCAACTAAAGGAGTCCTCGTGTTGGCAAGGGATCAGTCCTGGCACGCCTGCTAGAGAGAGTATGTGTGCGTGTGAGCATGTGTGCCTGAGAGAGAAGAAGCATGTGTGTGTGTGTGTACGTGTAATCATGTGTGCTGAGAAAGAGTGAGCGTGTGCTTGAGAGAGGGGAAACACATATATATGTGTGTTTGACAGAGAGGGAGCCAGTGTGTGTGTCTATGTGTGTGCAGGAGTGAGTGGGAGCCATCATGTCTATATGCCTGACAGAGGAGCCAGTATATGTATGTGCATGATAGGAGGGTGGTGGTGTGTGCGTATGAGAGGGGTGTGTGTGTGTGTGTGTGTGTGTGTGTGTGTATGTATGCATGTGTATATATGAGAAGGCTGTTTGTGTGTATATGTTTGTATGTGTGTAATTATGAGCGGATGGGTGGGTGTGTTTGTGTATATATGAGAGGGATTTTGTGTGTATGTGTAATTGTGTGTTTATGAGGTTGAGTGCCTGCCCAATTGTGTGTTTGTGTGAGAGTAACTGTATATATATATGTGTGTGAGAGAGGTTAAAGTTGGTGCACCCTCCTCCAATCTATGACAATCTCAGGAGGACTGGAAATCTAAAATTCCCTGGTATGGAGAGTGGGAGATTTTTTTTTTATCCTTGTTAGTTTTAATTATTGGATGTGATGTATCTGCTGTTTTGAAATATTTTATTAGTGTTTGGTAATATTTTAAACATTTTTATATGTATTTTTAATTGGCTGAATTTATCAGTAGATTTGACATTATTTTTATTGGAATATTTAATGTTTTATATTTCTTGATTGTGTCTGCATTGCTTACAGAGTTTGGCTTCTTGTGATTTTCAGTTTAGTTTTTGACTGCATGTTTCAATTTATATTTTATGATCTCTTTATTCTGTATTTCGTGAGGTCTATCTGTATTCTGCTTGTTTGACTAAGGTTTAGTATTCTGCTAGCATATACTTTCTGTGTAGGGATTTACAACAACCTGGCTTTAATCTGTTTTCCTAATAGGAGGTGTATTGGTGTTTAGGGCCTGATGTAATATTTGCAGTATGGCTTTTTCACAAGTTGAGTGCTGGCAGTTATGATATGGAAGGCTTACTATATAGGAATTGTAGTTCAGTTTATTCCTGGCTTTCTGAGGGCCAAGTCCTCACCCAGTGCACTTTACCATGGGCCTAATACCATATGGGATCCAGTAAACTGCTTTGATTACTAGGAGAAAGGTAGTTTATTAAGTCTGTTAAACTATTATTATTGAAAGTGTGTTTGTTTGCAGTGTATGCCTATATAATATATATGTTGTTGTAAGTGATATTTTTACTTCAGAAGACTGTACTTTGAATGTCTATTTTCCATATGCAATCTGCCTTTTTAGGTTGGGGAAGTTAATACATTTTAAAATGGAAAAGAATACATAAGTTTTAATTATGTGGGGTGGGGTGGGGAGGGGGATTGAAAGGCTGTGAGGTTTGTCTAGGGCATCTAATACCCTTGTATCAGCCCTAAGAGAGAGTGTGTCACACACACAGACTCCCAGCATTCACCAACCTCTCACACCCCCAGGGGGCAGATCCTGGAGAAGGGTGGGAGGCAGGCAATAGGGAATGGAGGAGTCCTGTTTCTAGACCCAGGAGGTGGGGCAGCCTCCCTAATGTGGATGCCGAAGACTGAGAATAAAAAAATAACAGGCCCAAAACTGAGTGGTTAGAGCAGTGAGCTGCAAACAAGGGAAGCCAGGGTTCAAATCCTATTGCCATTCCTTGTGACCTTGGGCAAGTCACTTCACCCTCCTTTGCCTTCCCCCTGCCCTGGCCCTCTGTGATTTCACCCTCACCAGGCCATTGGGGGGGGGGCAGGGGAGGGATTTCATCCTTCACCTCAGGCAGAAGATTTCCTTGAGCCGGCCCTGCATCTACCCAGAACAGAATGCCAAAAAGGGGAGATGACAAAACCAACCAAGGAATAATCTCCTGCAGGCAGTCAAGCTTGTGAAGCTGAACTGATAGTTGGGAGATAGCCCTGATTAGTACATTGTAGAAAGGAACAATCAGGCAGATCAGGTGATTCTGCTGGTCCTTATTTGCCAACAGCTACTTTGCTACTATGTAACACATCATGTCTGTGTTCTTACTGTGATATGGCAGAGGCTATTTTTACAACCATATGACTGGAGTGAGGGAAATATTAGTGAGACATTTCTTGGGCATGCCAGAAATGTTGCAGTAACATGAGTCCAATTCAATAAAATAACATGCACACTTATTGCAGGGCATTACCTCTTAAAATGCACACAGCTCATGTCGGTAGAGTTATGCTATTGCCCCAGGGATTACTCAGGGTCAAAAGGAAGTGTTGTTGGTGACAAGGACTGTATCTTCCTGACTCTAGAAATTCAGTAGGTTCATATCACCTCCTGGGTCCCTGCTACACCAGTCTCTATTTTTTTGTTTTCACTTTATGTTTGGAATGCTACTGTACTACTTGTATGTATCCTCCTGAACCTATTTTGTTTTGTATCATTTGAAATGTGAATTTTATTGGTGTTTGCAATTTTACTTTTTTCTCAGTCCTTAAAACTAGCTTGTGTTTCTCTACATATGCAGCAAAAATTTCAGTAAGCTAGCTGCTTATCTTTACTTGTGGATGATTTAGTGAATGGCAATCTTATAATTCACGCAATGTTTGAAAGCAGTGAACACTACTTCAGATTCCCCTCCACCCCAGCTTTCAGAAGCAGCAGGTACCATAGTACCATAGTAACATAGTAAATGACAGCAGAAAAAAACCCAAGTGGTCCATCCAGTCTGCCCAGCAAGCTTTATTTGTATTTTTTAATTAATTTATTTGTATTCTGTTTAGTGTAGTAATGGCTTCTCCGTGCAGGTTATCCCCATGCCTCTCTTAAGGGCAGTTACTGCTGCTCTGTTCAGGTTACACCAATGCAGATAACCCCTTATCTTTATTCCCATCCTTTAGCCACTATGGATTCTCTGTATTTAGTCAAGCTCTTTTGAATTCCATTACAGTTCTCATCTTAACTACCTCTACCAGGAGGACATTTTGGCACTCTTTCCATGATGTTATTCTTAAGTCTACGCCCTTTGACCTTCATATTATGACCCCTAGTTTTACAGCATTCCTTCCACTGGAAAAGGTTTGTTTCCCATGCATCATTTATATCTTTTAAGTATTTTAATGTCTGTATTATATCCCCTCTATCCCTTCTCTCCTTCAGGGTATACATGTTTAGGTCCTTCAGTCTCATCTCATATAGCTTTTGATGCAGACACCACACAATTTTAGTTGCCTTTCTTTGGATCACTTTGATTCTGTCTCTATCCTTTTAAAGATACAGCCTCCAAAACGGAACCCAATACTACAGAAAAGGTCTCACCAATGACCTGTACAGGAACAATATCACCTCCTTTTTCCTGCTGGTTAAGCCTTTTTTGATCTAGCACAGCATTCTTCTGGCCTTAGCCACCACCTTATCACATTGCTTTGCTGCTTTCAGATTACCTGATACTATCATCTTGATGTCTGTTTCCCAGTCTATTCACATCAGTCTCTTGCCCCCCATCACATATAGCTCCTTTCATGCATCTGGGGTGCAGAAATCCACTTTGCACTTCTTGGCCTTGAATCCTAGTTGCCAAACCTTTGACCACTCCTCAAGCTTTCTTAAATCACTTTCCATTCTCTCCACTTCTTAAGGCATATCCACTCTGTTGCAAATTTTAGTGTCCTCTGCAAAAAGACAAACATTTCCTTCTAACCCTTCCATTATGTTGCTCACAAAGATACTGAACAAATCCAGTCCCCGAACTGATCTTCGGGGCACTCCACTTATCACTCTTCTCTTCTCTGAATAGGTTCCATTCACTGTCATCTGTCAGTCAACTAGTGTAATCCATTCTACCACCTTGGGACCCACTCCTAGGCTTCTCATTTTGTTCAGGAGCCTTCTATGCGGGAAAATATTTGCTAAAATCCAGACAAATTGCATCAAGTGCTCTTCCTTGATCCAATTCTTTAGTTGCACAATCAAAAAAAATCAAATTCATTTAACACAACCTTCCTTTGCTAAAACCATGTTGCCTTGGATCTTGCAACCCATTGGATTGTAGATAACTGATTATCCTTTCCTTCAGTAGCATTTCCATTCATTTTCCCACCACGGAGGTAAGGCTTACCGGTCTGTAGTTTCCAGCCTCTTCTCTGTTCCTACTTTTGTGAAGTGGGACCACCACCGCCCTCCTCTAATCTTGCATTTCTAAGAATTTATTGAACATGAACAAGTCTTTCAGTGGACTCACTAAGGGAACTCATAGAAGTTCTAGCATCTTGAAATGAATCTCATCAGTCACCAAGGCTTTGTCCACTTTCAGTTTTACTAGTTAAGAACATAAGAACATGCCATACTGGGTCAGACCAAGGGTCCATCAAGCCCAGCATCCTGTCTCCAACAGTAGCCAATCCAGGCCATAGGAACCTGGCAAGTACCCAAAAACTAAATCTATCCCATGTTACTGTTGCTAGTAATAGCAGTGGCTATTTTCTAAGTCAACTTAATTACACCCAAACGCTCTCTTCTGTAAATGGGGTTGTATCTACTCCATTCCCAACTTGTCTTCTCCATGTTCTTCTTTTGTGAACACAGACCTGAAGTACAGATTTAATATTTTTGCTTTGTCCTTATCTTTCTCCACACAATGTCCCTTGTCTCCTTTCAATCTTTTCAATATCACGTCTAGTCTTCCTTCTTTCTCTGATATATTTAAAAAATGTCTTGTCACCTCTCTTTACTTCTTTGGCTATCCTTTCTTCCACTTGAGTTTTTGCCATCCTAATTTCTTTTCTCATCTCTTTCAGCTTCACCAAATCTTTTCCTCTGTGTTCCTCTTGTTGAGTTCCTTTGTATTTTTTGCCTTTATTTTTTCCTTTATTTTTTCAGCCAACTCTGAAAACATATCAGTTTTCTTTTACTCTTACTTTTCTTACATAAAGATTTGTTACCTTTCATTATAGCTCCTTTTAATTTGGTCCACTGTTGTTCCACAATGCCCATTTTCACCCAGTCTTCTAGTTCCTCCTCAAGGTATTTCTCAATTTCAACAAAGTTTGTGTTTCTGAAATCTAGGACTTTGATCTTCGTATAACTTCTCTCTATCTTGCCTGCTATATCAATGTTAGGATGCTGCTTGTGGGCCTAGCCGCAAGCAGCCTCTCACTTCCTTGGCCCGGAGGCCACTGCCAACACTCTAGATTCATGGCTTGAGCACCACCGCCTGTCCTTCATAGTGGGAAGAACCACCACCAACATCGCCCGACGTCCTTTCTGGTGCGGCCCAGAGGCCACCGCCAATGCTGCCACCTTCACAGCAGGCAGAGCCGCCGCCGTGTCTCCTTGTGGCAGGAAGTCACCACTGGCCTGCTCCTTCTTCGCGGCATGCTGATGTCAGGGCCTCATTTCGCGGACTAGTGCCACCTCCTGCTTGATCCTCGCGGCGTGGACGCTGCCGCCACTGTCCCAGGTCCTTCCCTTTCTCTAGGCACGCGGTCGCGCCTCTCTCTGTGATTTAAAGGGCCCGCGGCGGGAAAAACCCCACAGCCCCACCTGATGACGTCTTCAGGGTGTCTTCTCTTCAGCCCTATAAAAGGGCTCCTCATCAGTCCCTCATTGCCTTCACAAGGAGCCAGTCCGTTCCTGGATTCTTCGTTTGTTCCAGCTCATCGGTCCAGGAGGCTTCTGAGGTCCATCACTTATTCAAGGTCCTTTGTTCTTCGTGGGAGCTCTGTTGTCTACGTCCATGGTTCCTGGTCTCTTGTCAGACCCCTTGTCTTTCTCCATGGTTTATGGTCTCTCGTCAGATCCTGTGTTCCCTCCAGATGTTCCTGTCTTCAGATGTTCCTGATGTCCTGTGTTCCAGCTCTGATCGCAATGTCCTCATCTCCAGCTCTTTGTCCTGCTTCCAGGTTCCCTACTTGCTCATCCTTTCTGGCGTGCCTCTGTCATGGTCCGTGACCAGCCCATGGGGTCTGTATAGGGTGCTTCGTGGCACAGCCACTCCAGCATTCATCCAGCCACTCCAGCACTCGTCCAGCCACTCCAGCACTCGTCCAGCCACTCCAGCACTCATCCAGCCACTCCAGCATTTGTCCAGCCACTCCAGCATTCGTCCAGCCACTCCAGCATTTACAGCAGTATCTCTACTCCCTCGCAACATATTTCCCTTCAACTTTGCCACAAAGATGCACCTTTGCACCATACCCACAATCTGGAACAAACTCAGAATGCACACAAAACCTGCATATCATCACGTTACACGACAACAAAGGCTAATCCCAATAATGATATTGCCAATTACACAACTCTTAGATCTCTCTCTGTTTACTCTAACTCTATTCAACGCTCAGTCGCTCTCCAAAAAAAAAGCACATCCTCAACAACTATCTTATAGAAGTCAACCCTGACATCTGTGCAATCACAGAAACCCGGTTAAAACCTACAGATTTTATACTAACAAACCAGCTTTCCATACAATCTTACGACCTCTTCTCAGTCCCCAGACCCAAAAAAAGAGGTGGAGGGCTCCTCCTGTCAGCAAAAAAAGGATTAGGCATAACTTTACAACAAACAAACACCTCCACCAAACTAGAATTCTCCCTCTTTAAATCTGAACAACTTCAATTAGCCCTCATCTACGCCCCACCAGGAACCTTAGAATCAGACCCCTCTCCTTTGATTGAGCTTATAGCCAAACACATTAACGCTGACAAACCCACAATAATCCTAGGAGACTTTAACCTGCATGTGGACGCTTCTCCACAATCCATCAACTGCGTAACAGTTCTCTCCTTACTCAGTCACTTGGGTTTCACTCAAATTGTCAACAGCCCCACCCACAAGGCAGGCCACACATTGGACCTCATCTTCATTAACAATAGCTTTGCCATCTATTCCAATCCCACCTGCTCTCCAGTTCCCTGGTCAGACCACCGGGTCATCTACACGACCCTTAAGATTAAAATCCACCACCTCAAGTCTCCACCAAATCCACCATCCATTTCAGGAAACCATATTCACTGGACCTACTCAGCGAAAAGATATCCAAAGCACTAAACCAACTAGACCTCACAGACGCAACCACAGCAACCACCTCATGGATCAATCTCACCAATAAAATTGCAGATCAAATCTGCCCAACATCAACCAAATCCATATAACCCGCACTGGACAACAGAAAACCTTGGTTTACCCCTGAACTTAAATCCCTCAAACAAACACTAAGAAATAAAGAACAAAGCTGGAGAAAAAACCCGACCACTTCGTCACATACTATCTACAAATCCCTTCTCAACACATACAAGAACACCATCCTTAGAACCAAGAAAGATTTCTACGCAAAAAAAATCCACAACTTCATTTTTGACTCAAAGGTACTTTTCTCCTACGTCTCTTCACTTACCAAACCATCTCCTCCCACTATTCCAGACCACCAAGCACTCAACAAAGCCAACGAACTCGCCAATTATTTCAAGACAAAAATCTCCAACCTTACCTATTCTCTCACAACCAACAGCCTCCCCCCAATACACCATCTCATAACCCTGCCTCAACAAAACTCTAGTTTTGAGTCATTTGAGCCCACCTCTTCTCTTGAGATAGAAAATACCCTCAAGAAACTCAAACCATCCTCCCACCCATCAGACCCATTACCGACAAACCTGCTCATCGCCATCCCGAACACCTCTGAACTAACCTTCTCTCCCTCCAGTCCTTGAAATTCCTTTTCTATGGAAATGTTTCCCTTCCTGTAGGGAATTCATTTGACATAAAAGATGCTGGGGTATTAAAACTGGCTCCAGCCACCCCAGACTTGAGGCATGGGACACCAGCAAACCCTCTCCCCTTCTCTCACAATGATAATTGATGTCATTTGGCAACACAATGACAGTATGGGAGCACGGGAGCAAGTGTGGGGGGAAGCATGGCGAGGGGGCATTCTAATGCATCAAGTCTTTCACGGAATTTCTAAAAGGTTGAAGTTATTTGCTTCTAAAATGTGGAATAATAGTGAATAAAATGTTCCATCTTTAGTCACATAAAACCTGCTTATCTTCTAAGTACACTAGTCCAGTAGTGTTCTTTTGTTTCTTGGTAGGGTAATCTATAACTATTTTAATTGAAAAAGAATCCTAGCAGAAGAGTGAGCAATAGTGGAAGAAGGGACCCTTGAACTTTAAGACATCACAGACTAGTGCTCCTTCTTACTGACTATAGAGCTGTACTGATATGGATAAGTTTAGTGAGAGGCTGCAGCACAAGCTCTGGGAAGTCCCTTCTTCTGCTTCTCAGCACTCACACACATCCTCCTGCGTTAGTCTTACTGACACTAATCAGACCAGATGGTCTCAGCAAAATTGGAATCTGTAGGGTCAATTTTCAAAAAGGGCCAGAACACCTAAGCTTTCCTGATTAGCTTTTGACCAGCTAAGTGAAGCATATTTTCAGCTGTATCTAAATGCCTAGGAATTCAGAAGCATATGAGCTTATACTAATTAAATCTAGCTGGCCAAAATATGGCTGGCTACATTTAGGGAGCATGATGTTGGGCACCTAGACCTAGCAAGCAGTATTAGATTTAAGCTTGCTATCCCTGTGGCTTGCTTAGGCCAGTCAAATTAGACATCGACCATTAAAAATCAGCATTAGGTGCCTAACTTAAACCCCCCCCCCCACCCCCATCTCCAAGCTAACTGCACCCCTGGGGCTACCCACTTTTTGGTTAACTAAATTAATTCAGAGGAACACCCTAGTCTCCATATTATAGTACAAAAATAATAAGTGAGTAACATTCCCCTTGAAGGTGTCAATGCCAGCGCAATACAAATGGTATGGCACAAAAAGACTAAGAGATAAAGAGAAGCCAAATACCTTCAGGGAGTAAGTTGTTCGTTGTCTGGATATGGCGAGAAGGGCGCTCAGCCAGTGGAGCCATACTAATCCAGGTCACCTGACGTGGTCCCTCATTTGATTCCTGGCCAATGCACCATCTATAGTGAAAACATTTTACCAAGGACACTGCAAACACCAGAGACCGTGTGCTCTTATTAATCAAAAGCTTTATTTTACGTACTTATGCGCATAACGAAGTCAGATGCTATTCAGCAGGTCTGACTTGCCTTCACATAGAATATGCCATGCTTAAATACATTTTCTTACCAAGATGTTAAGATAAACACTTTTGAATTAAGATTACAAGGTGAAGATGTTTGCATTCCTAACTGCTCTGGGAACTCTAACTTAACCTTGAAAACATCCTGGAGATTAGTTTTTATAACTTCCCTGAGATCAGTAGTGCAGCAAAGAAATACATTTGTTCCTTCCTTATCCTGCAACAGACAAATCCCAGATGACTCAGGGCTGTTCCTTGGGCCTCATAATTGCAACTTTAAAACATCAATATTGTTCAGTTGTATTCTCTATTGAAGGGATTCTTTTAATACATTTTAACTATTTCGGTACCTTGTGAAACTAGACAACTAAATTTAGAGACTCAAGTCTACTTGTTGTGTTTGACAGCTCGCGGGTTGCCTCCGTGAACCGCCGCTCTCACCTCCGTGACCGGTATGTTCTGGTCAACCGTTGCTGTCCTCGGTGCGGCAGGATGCCACCGACCCTTCCCGCAGCAGGAGACCACCAAACACCATGCAGCAGGATGCCGCCAGCTCCTACTTCTCCCTGCACCTCTTAGGTGCACGTGCGCCCGCGGGCCTCTTAAAAGGACCGCGGCGGGAAAGTCCCTGCTGATGACATCATCATTTTTTGCACTATTTAAAGGCAGCTCCCCCCAATGCACCTTGCCTCAGCAACAGGTCCGCCTACGTCTAGTAGTGCGTGTTGCTTACCCAGTCTTCGTCTGCGCTACCTGCTCCTGCCTTGCTTGCCCAGCCTGTTTCAGCCCTATCTGTTCCTCTTCTCTCTCGGATGGATACTTGGTTTTGACACTTGCCTGGACTCTCATTATGCCTAATTGCTGTCTGCCACTATCCCTTGCCCGGACTGTCATTTCACCCGACCGCTGCCTGCCTTTGACCATAGAATGCCCTTAGACCTCGTCGCTAGCTGTCTTCAGAGACCCTTGCTAGCTGTCTTCAGAGACCCTTGCTGCTGGCCCCGGCACCCAAAGGCTCAACCTGAGGGGAATGAGGGCTGGTATAGGTGAAGCTCCAGATTGGTCCCTGGGTCCACCTTCTGGTGGTGAGAACCTGCAGGTCTCCTCCCTGCAGGTAGAGCCAATCTCATCCCAGCTCAAGGACGCACATAGACAACACTGGATCAGTTTACAAAGGGGCCAATTTATCCATCCAGCTCCCAAAGAACTGACACCCCCCCCCCCCCCCTTGCAAAGAGGCTGATACACTAAATGGTGAAGATTTTCACTGAAATTAGCCAGCATCACGAGACATTTTTCTTGTGGTGCTGGTTCATTTAAATGATATAGAAATGGCTTCACGGGTGCACATTGTTTTAAAAAATCTGTGCAAAACAACTACACTTCAGAGAGTTTTGCACAGATTTTTTAAAATAATGTGCACCCGTGAAGCCATTTCTATATCATTTAAATGAACTAGCACCATAGAACCTCATAGAAATGGCAGCTTTGTGCAGCTTTGTGCAATTTTATACATAGAATTTTTCTATTGCTAAATCGCTAATGAGTTGAGTTGCATGATTTTTCAGATCATTTAGTGATTTGACATAAATTTTGTGAATGACATCACTAAAACAAATTACACACACAAAATCAGCAAAATGCATGCGTACAGTTTTCCAAATGCAATTATGCATGCAATTTGCCACTTTCGTACGTCATCGTGCTTATAAAGCCATGTGCGGTTTAGTACATCAGCTCCCAAAGTATACTTCTAGAAGATCATCCGATATTTTTGTTTTCTAGCTACAGAACATAATCCTGAAAAGCAGGCACCAGCTGACTAGCCTTAGCTAACAATTTCCACACACACACTGTAATGTAAACATGTAGATTCATTCCCACTGATTTCAAAAGGAGTTTGCCATACGTAAATATAGAACAGAACTGTATACAGACACCTGTCCATTGTGGATTGATTAGCTTAGTTCTTTGAAATGCACATTCCAAGTTTAGAAATTCCCTTTGATGGGTAAGGTATGAGGACTGAGGAGGCTTATTTTCAGACTCACGGGTGTATAAATCAGAAATAGGCATAAATATTTAAAAAAAAAAAAAAAAATGTATAGAGACACCATCATGGGTTAAAGAGGGGAGAGACCTTGGAGTTTTCTAGGTAGATTGGGACACACAAAAATATCACAAAGCTAGCTTTTCCTATATAAAGGATTACATAAAATTAACCTTAAAAAAATAAAACATTTAATAAAGTCAATGAGGGATTTTTTTTAACTTCAGGACACAAGACTGAAGATCTAGTGCTGTGATTTCGCAAGAAGTCTAAGAAGCCTTTTCAGTTTCATTATGTTTTGCTGCCACTAATGAATACATTGTTGTATCTGGATATTTAATTTACATTTTTCCTCTTCATCCACATGCTTCTTTTCTTTCCCCTCCTTGACAATTATTTTTTCTGTCCCTGAACGAAATCCCTTTGGCATTAGGGAAACCTCACCTAGAATATTGTGTTCAGTTCCAGAGCAGGTCCAGGGATTAGACTACCAAAATACTATAATGCCTACACCAAAAGCCAGCTAAGGGGTCAGTTTTCAAAAATATGCTAAAATAAATATCACCATCTCACCCCGTGCCTAAGGCAAGGGATGAGGTGGTGCCCCTCCACACCTGACACGGTACAGCGCGGGTCAAATCACCGAGTGGACCAAGGCAAGGGATTTCTCCAGGGGAGTTTTGCTGAGCTGGAGTCCTTTGGAGCCTGGCCCGTTCAGAGATTTGAAATGCTGGGGAAGGGGGAGACAGGGGTCAGGGGTCACAGAGAAGTGGCAAATAGACTTGTCATCGATACTTATTCCTAGGAAGCTGGCAATCTTGCCACACTCGCGGGAACCCCACTAACCTGCTCCATCATCATGACTTCTATGAAGTTGATTGTTGTTTGCCTCTTATTTCCACTCTGTCTTAATATTTAATTTGCCCTCTCCCACACCCTTGTTCATTGTATTTTCCTACCTGTCAGTTCAATTGTAAACCGGTATGATGTGGTCCACTAATATCGGTATATAAAAGTTTTTAAATAAATAAATAACCGCCTCCCTCCCTTCCCTATCATCTGCCCCTTGGGAAGTGGGAGATGGGTGAATGATGGGGTGTGTGTATGTGCCCCCAATACGGTCTTGTTTCCTCTATCAAAGTGAACCTTGTGCCCCACCCCCACCCCTCTCCACACACAATTTAAAGTTATGCATTTATAATAACAGATTTTACATGGAAAAGGACAAAGTACAATCTTCTGAAGTAAAACATGTATATTATTATACTTACATGCACTGCTGTGGTGCCACCCAGAAAACCCTGCAAAAAAAGTAAAAAAGCCACTTAGTACCCATAAGGTATTTGGCCTATTGTAATACATGTTGAGTATGGGCTTGGCCGTCAGAAAGTCATGAGTAAATTGTCACGGAGGGTGAGCCCTTGAGCTCTGGTGCGACTGGTGCTACGGGCGGGTAACCCAGCTGGGCTCCCACCAAGAGGAGATGAACTCGCTCTGACTGGGACAAGGTCTAGGCTTCACCTGTACCAGCCTCTTTCCCCGCAAGTTGAGCCCTTGGGTTCTGAGGCCAGCAGGATGTAGGTGAAGGTCCAGGGAAGAGTGAGGAGTCAGAATGCGTAACCAGGTCAAGATCAGGGCAGGTGGCAGACAACAGAAATGTGATCCAGGCAATGGTCAGGGCAGGCAGAGATCAGGCGGCATCAGTTTCCAGGCAATGGCCAGGCGCATGAGAGTAATCTGAAGGGGAGACAGGACCAGGAGAAGAGCAAAGGCAGGGCAGGTTGGAACAAGGGAAAAGGCAGGGCAAAAAGAACTGGAATGAGGCAAAGGCAGGAGCAGGACAAGAAAGCAAGCAACTCACACTGCAGGCAGGAAACAAGGCAGGAGAACTATTGCTGAGCCATCGGCTGTGCTGTAAAGGAGGTTTCAATAGCTCAGTCAGACTGTCGTCATCCATAGGCAATGCGGCCAAGTACCCACCGCAGGGCTTTTTTCAGTCAGAGTTGTGCGCATGCACGTACCTAAGCCAGCCTATCACTGTGGTGGTGAGGGCGGACGTCAGGCGGTGTCCTGCCACGGCGGCATTCTGGGGGTGAGTGAGACCGGCCATGGCACTGCACCCCAGACAGCCACTTGTTACAAACTGAAATACAATTACAATACTGTAAAACTTTCCATACCCAAAGAGCACCAACTATCAATATTACACCAGCCCTAAAACAGCAAAACACCACCTATTAGGAACAAGCCAGGCTGCTATAGATCCATATAAAGAAACTATACCCTAGCAGAATACCTCACGTTGGTCATACATGCAGAACATAGATAAACCCTCACCAGATACAGAATAAAGTATAAATAGAACATGCAAACACAAACTGAACTGGAAATTGCAACGTCAGGCTCTGTATGCATAAAACATCAAACAATAAAATCAAGAAATATAAAACATCAATTATATAGTAAAACATACTAATAACAAGAATAAATATTTCAAAACAGCTGATGAATAAAAGCATCTAATAATTAAAAACTCACATAAATCTTTTTTTAAAATTTCCCAAACACCAATGTTCTAGGACTTGGAGTAAAATTTTCGGAGTTGTCTTTACATAGTTAGGGTTATTACTGTTTGTGCTGGCTTTTAGTTCTGATATAGGAGATTTACTATACTGTAATTGTAACTCAATTTACTCATGGCTTTATATGGGTCAAGCATCATGCGTTAACATAGGAATAATGCCATATGGGTTCCAAGCATCTTTTTTGTTTTTCTGGTTGGCACCAAAGCACAGCATGTAAATATAATAGATATGCTATTAGTGATATTTTTACCTCAGAAGGCTGTATTTTGAATGTTCTTTTCCCTGTATTCTAAATGCATAATTTAGTGTGGAGAAGGTGCAACTGGTGGAAGGGGGAGCACAAGGCTTTAAGGGGGAGGCTGGAGCCGGCATGCTGGAATTTCACATTGAAATTTCTACTTGTGCTTTATGGTGTTGACTTTGTATCTGCTACAAAGCAGTATCCATGCAAGTATCCATGGCTCCAGCTGGTCTCCAGATTGTCAAAGAGAAACTTTGTGAGCAGTTTCCAAGCCTTTTACATTATATACATTGGATATGTCTGAAAATACTGAATCCTCTGATCTAACCATAAGATACAGATAAAAATGTTGTCCACGCTCATTATTTTAACATTATAAGCCTAACTAATTAAAATATGGTGACCAATATTTGATGCATGGTTGTATGAATATTTTTGTTTGTCATGTTTGTGAACCTTTTGATTGTTATAAATTTTAATATGTAATTTTGTACCCTGCCTAGAAATGTTAGATAGAGCGGGTTACACAATTTTATAAATAAATAAGGCTCACAGTGCCAGGATCCCCGTATAAATTCCAAATGAGCTAGAAGCCCAAAGGAGTAGCCAGAAACTGATGCGGCAAAATTAAAATTAAAGCCCCCTAAATTTAACAGAGTCTCTCAGCTCATAGTGCTGTATCTTGTGTTCAGGGTAAGGGTGCATTTTCTTACTAGAACATAGGTGCCAAATGGCCTGGCTAGCCTTATTTATTTATAAAATTGTATAACTCGCTCTATCTAAAATTTCTAGGCAGGGTACAAAATTACATATTGAAATTTATTACAACCAAAAAGTTCACAAACAAGACAAACAAAAATATTTATATAACCATGCATCAAATATTGTTCACCATATTTTAATTAGTTAAGCTTATAATGTTAAAATAATGAGCATCTTTTATTTTCACCTTGTCTACTTGTTTGGATACTTGAGATGATCATATATTTATTTTATTTTTTATTTAAATTCCGCTTTTCAGCACTTCAAAGTGGATTACATTCAGGTACTGTAGTTATTTCTCTGACCCCAGAGGGTACATAATCTAACTGGGTCATTCATTGAAATGCGTTAAGACATTAACACACATGATAACACATGAGTTAATGCCATAATGCATGTGATAATAATGCTAGCGCATGGTGTGAATGCAAATTTTTGGAAGGAGTGGGATTAGGGAGGTGTTTGGGTGGGATTTATGAAAATGAGGGACAATATCACACTGTGTGATAGCATAGGGGCAGGATTTCGGCGCGTACCCCCCGAAAACCTGCCCCAAGCTCCCCCTGCACGCGCCGAGCCTATATTGCATAGGCTCAGTGGCGCACGCAAGCCCCGGGATGCACGTAAATCCTGGGGCTTTCCTGGGGAGGCGTGTCAGGGGCGTGTCGTGGCAGCGCATCATCGGGGCGTTCCGGGGGCGGGGCCGCGGGTGTGGATCCGGCCCAGAGGTGTTTTGGGGGCATGGCTGAGGCCTCTGAAACTGCTCCTGGGCCGGGGAATCGTGCGCCGGCAGCCGGCTGGTGCGTGCGAGTTATGCCTGCCTCAGGCAGGCATAACTTTTATAATAAAGGTAGGGGGGGTTTAGATAGGGCTGGGGGGGAACGGGTTAGGTAGGGGAAGGGAGGGAAAGGTGGGGGGCGCTGGAAAGAAAGTTCCCTCCGAGGCCGCTCTGATTTCGGAGCGGGTTCGGAGGACACGGAGGCAGGCTGCGCAGCTCGGCGCACACAGGCTGCCGCCTTTGCGCAGTCTTGCACGCGCCAAATGCGAATTTTAAAAGATACGTGCGGCTGCACGCATATCTATTAAAATCTGGCATACTGTTGTTTGCACCGGGTGCGCAAACAAAAGTAAGCGCGCGCGTACTTTTTAAAAATCTGCCCCATAATGCAAGCTATTGCACGATTCTAACTACACCTTTTTTCCTGGCATTAAGCTGTGAGATATGCCTGAAATGGCCATAATGCAATTCACAATAAATGTTTAGAATTGCATTTTGGCAATTTCTGGGTGTGGGAGAGAGAGAGAAAGAGAGAGCCTAAGCCTCTGGGGAGGTCCTCACAGTGTGCAACTATTTATATCTCTATAGGACAGGGGTCGGGAACCTATGGCTCGTGAGCCAGATGTGGCTCTTTTGATGGCTGCATCTGGCTCGCAGACAAATCTTTAATAAAAAAGTAAAAATTTAACAAAACCCCCCACCCTCCTGATGCCCCCCCAAGACCTCCAAAATTAATTTACTACAACCCCCAACCCTTCTGACCCCCCCAAGACCTGCCAAAAGTCCCTGGTGGTCCAGCGGGGGTCCAGCAGCGGTCGGGGAGTTATCTCCTGGACTTGGGCTGTCGGCTGCCAGTAGTCAAAATGGCGTCGACGGCCCTTTGCCCTCACTATGTCACTGGGGTCGACCAATGGCGGCCCCTGTGACATAGTAAGGGCAAAGGGCCGTCGGCTGCCAGTAATCAAACTGCCACCCGGCGCACGCACATGTTCACCCGATTTTATAACTTGCACACGGAGGCGTGTGCAAGTTATAAAATCAGGGGTCGGTGTGCGCAAGGGGGTGCACAATTGTGCACCATGCACGTGCTGAGCTGTGCTGCCTTCCCCCGTTCCCTTCCCCCTAGCCTGACCTTCCCACCCCTTCCCCTGACCTTTCCCCCCCAGCCCTACTCTAACCCCCCCGTCCTTTTTATTACCTTTTTTCGTCTGCCTCCGGGCAGGCGCAAGTTGCGCACGCCGGCAGCCTGCCAGCACGCGATCCTCCAACACAGCGGCAATGATCGCTTTGTCGGAGACCTCTGGCCCCGCCCCGAACTGCTTCTGATCCTGCCCCCAGACCACCCCTTTAGGAAAGCCCCGGGATTTACACGCGTCCCAGGGCTTTATGCGCGTCGCCGGGCCTTTTGAAAATAGGCCCGGCGTGCGTAACCCTTTGAAAATCCAGCCCATTCTGTTTCTATGGCAGCTGGTGGGATGTGGTCAGTTCTTTGAAGAACTCAATACAATAATGCAGAACTCAAATAAACTAGGGCTTGTATTTATGACTACTCAATTAATAAAGCAAACCCTGAAAACAATCACTATTCTTTCAATGGATCCTACTAAATGTTTTTTATGCAAGAGCATAAACAGCAGCATGTATTATCTCATCTGTCTATTAATTCATTTTTAGGAAAATTGTTTGTATGGCTAAGTATCTAAATAATGCCCAGAATACTGTATGTAGAGAAAATAAAAAAAAAAATCTGTCTTTAGAAAAACACATAAACAACCATCTCCTCAGAAACATTCACAAAAAGGGCTGATCATTTAACAAATAGTGAAGAGCTATACTTATTTTCAGTCAACCTGAAGATTTTAAATAGAGGTGGTATTATAGAGCTCCTTCTTCAACAAAAATAGATGGCATAAGCTCTGAGAGTCTTTAGAAATCCTGACAGATACAATGTTTTGACAAAAAAGGCTGCATCAAAGGAAATCCTTACTTCAATGGATAGACAGATACTTCTCAAACCTTCATAAAGGGAAAATGATTATAAATGCTTAAGAGGCAATGTCTATTCGCTGAAGCATGATGGTCAGAGGGTTGGGATTTGTCAGTCACTTCTGTGGATTTTTCTCTTCTTAAAGTTATAGGAAATTAAATCCTTGGGCAAATGATGTGCTCTTTCTAAACTATGCATTCAAATTGACTTGCAGGCTTCTTGCAACTTTTTTTGGTCCTACCTTTGTCCACAATTTACATCTGAACCTACATGTGAAAAAGATCTTCCCATCTGAGAAATCATACACTACCATTTGGACAGTGAAAACTGTGTGTCCCTTCAATGCAAACTCCTCCAAGGCAATTAAATAATAAAAACAACAGGGACTTGCTTGTTGACTGTACTGTACAAAAATTATGCATGTGAAGAGCCAGAATCTGAATAAATCTATCTTCTGGAAGCCTTAGACTGCTCAGATAGTATCACATATGGTAGCAGCAGTGGCATTTTCTGTGCTAAGCATTTGCACAGCCAGAGATCTTTGCCTAAGAGAAAAAAAAGGAAGTTTGTTTGGAAACCTGTTTGCTCTAAAATGTTGCACAGAGTACAAACTTATGTTACAGAGAATTCCAAACTATTTAGCAGCACAGAGCAGTGCTCAAGCTAGAAAAAGAAGAAAAGAAAGACAAATATTTTTTTGAGCTAACGGAATTTGGGCCTAGGCAGAGCACAGGGCAGAGAGGCACATTGTATATCAGGCTAAGAAAGGTAGTTCTTGTTGCATCCGTCGGTCCTCGATGGCTTTGCCCCGTTTGCCTCATCTTATTCACAGCTCCTCCCGCTTACCTGGGCAAGATGGCTACCGCCGCATCTACAAGCCGACCTCTCTGGCATCCCCAGAATGGCTATGGTGCAGCCTCCTGCCATTGCTCCTCCCAGGTACCTACTAGGGTGCACACGTGCGCAACCCATATCTTTGTACCACCCTTGGCATGAACCTCGAGGGTGTTCCCTCATGCTGACGTCACACCATCCGGGTATATTACCTTCATCAATTTGCTAGCTCCCCGAGTTAGCAAGGACTCAAATCCGTTCCTGTCTATGCTACTCTGCCGCTTCCGTGCTGCCATAGGAAGCTCTCTCTCTCTGCCCTTCGGGGTATTTGCTAACCTGGGTACCCGCTCCTCGGGGGCCCTCTGCTTTATTTCAGGTTCCTTTCAGGGAACAGGTACTTGCTCCTCGAGGGCCTGCTCTCCCTGCCTCGATGCCTGTACCTTCAACTACATACCTGGTGGAATCGCATACCAACAGCTAACAGCTAGTGAATACTCTAACTCTGTCTATCTCATCCACAGTATCTCCTTGCTGGGAGACCTGCTGCGGAACCTCCTGATGTCATCTAGGAGAGAATGGCTCCCTCTGCTGAGGTCTCTGAGACTAGAACCACAGACTGCCTCACTACTGCCACCTCTGGTGGAGATCTTCAAGCTGTATAATACAGAACTATCCTGTGTTTTGTGTGTACGAGTCTAGCCCAGTGCTGTGGCTCCTCACGGGGCTTCTCTCCATGGGCGTGGTCATCTCCACAGCACCCAAGGATCCACAAAACACATGTTATCATAACAGTTCTGGGCATGTGGAGGCACCAAATTTTGCTTTTTACAATCTGGCATGCCAGTTAAGACACATAGATGAGTTTATAGGAGGGAAATATAAATATGATGCACCACGGTTAGCTGAGGCAGTGGCTGACACCTGTACATTCATTGGACTGCTACATTTACAGGATTCAGTGCTCCCATTGGAAGCTAGAGACCACATTTTATGGAGATCTCTACTGCTCACATGGAGATTCACTTGCAAGAACTGGGATTGTTGCTATATGTTTTCTTGTTCCTCCAAATATGGGACAATCCAAATTTTTTACCAGGATTGGAAAACTGGAATTTTAGAGAATGGAACAGGAGGGGGCTTTAAGGTATCAAACTGTTACTTGATGAGGAACAGGAAGATGTATTGCGCTTCCAACAGCTTCAGAGAGTTTATCAGTTCCCCCATCAGCATTTCTATGGTTTTCTACAGATAAGACACTACTTTTTGTTTCTAGAACTTGGGTCAGATAGGATCAAAGGGAACTCAAACTAGCCAATAACATGGAGAATCCAGGTGCTGCTACTAAAAAAGAACTGTCTCTTGTTTCACCAAGTCTGTCATAATGAGTTACAGGAACATCTAAAACCTCTCACTGCTGAGATCTCAATAAATGGGAGGGCTGGTAAAGCCAAAAGTGTGCATTGGCACAAGGGGAATCATTTGAAGAAATTAATTTGTGCACATTTATTTCAATCTTATATTGAACTTTTAACTGGAATATCTGCACTATGCTCTGCACAGGCAGAAACCCAATTCTCCATGGAAGGGAAAGAAAGTAGGGAAGAAAAAGAAATTTGTCCTTGTGTGCTGCCTGCCAAAGAATCAGTGCTGCTAACTGTGCACAAATAACTGAGGAGTTTAAAAGACTGTGCTCAGAGAGGAGCACAAAAGCTAAACAGCTTAACTTTTTTTTCTTTAATGCAGAGAGCTGTGTCTTGGGGCCTGAAGCAAAATAATAGCTTTAAAGTAATTATTGCAAGTAGGAGAGAAGCTCTGCTTGTCTAGACAGGGAAAAAGTTAGTTATTTGCTGGACAAGCAGGGGTTTTTCCATTTTACTTAGAGAAAATAATTTATTGCAGTGTATGGTTGAACAGGTGTGGCCCTGAAGAAAGTACAGCTGCCAGAATTGGTGTGTGTTTTTGAACATAGTGTGGCCCTCCAACAGCCAGCCAGTTGCTCTGTAGTAGAGATCAAGGGAGTCAGTCTTGTCTGTGGGAAAGCAAAACTGAGCTGATAATGCAAGCTGTGGTTCAAAGCCTCCTGGAAGGACAGAGGCAACTGAAAGATAATATCATAAGGTGCCAGATTTCTTGGACAGGTGCCATGAAAGAATTTGAAGCAGAGCTTGTGCTCCTAACTGCAAACTTACCTGAAGTAAGGCTAGGGAAGAGTTAATTGCAGCTGGAAGCATAGGAAGCACAGCAGCCATTTGAATCACATGACTGTTGCTTTACTCTCCAGAGGGACAAAGGTGTCGAAGAAGATAAGAGCAACAAATGAGCTGAAGTCTGTGGATGGTGGGACAGGAAAACCTGGTATGGAATCAGTGAACACACCTCTAAACAAGTGGCAGAAGAAAAGCCTGAGTTGCAAGGACAGGCACAGCATAGTGCAAGAAAAAAAGAATGGAACTCAGGGAAATAAAACTGCAGTGACAGGGAATGATATGCAAGACAGCTCATGGCGGAGCTTTATAGCCTGGCCTAAAAGAGGCAATGAAGACTGCCCCAAAGGAGGCAGAACAGAATGGCCAGACAGAAGTGCTGCAGAGAGGCCAGATGGAGGTGCTGCAGATGGAGACCCTGTAGAATGGCCAGGAGAAAGCACTGCAGAATGGTTAGAGGGAGGCAAGTTTCCCAGGGCTACTGCCCAGGAGGGAAGGATTAGGCCGGCCATCATAGTTGGTGATTCAATTATTAGAAATGTAGATAGCAGGGTGGCAGGTGGACATGAGGATCGCCTGGTAACTTGCCTGCCTGTTGCGAAGGTGGCAGACCTCACGCGTCACCTAGATAGGATTATAGACCGTGCTGGGCAGGAGCTGGCTGTCGTGGTACATGTGGGCACCAACGACATAGGAAAATGTGGGAGAGAGGTTCTGGAAACCAAATTTAGGATTTTAGGTAGGAAACTGAAATCCAGAACCTCCAGGGTGGCATTCTCTGAAATGCTTCCTGTTCCATGTGCAGGTCCCCAGAGGCAGGCAGAGCTCCAGAGTTTCAATGTGTGGATGAAACGATGGTGCAGGGAAGAGGGATTCAGTTTTGTAAGGAACTGGGGAAACTATTGGGGAAGGGGGGAGACTTTTCCGAAAGGATGGGCTCTACCTTAACCAGAGTGGAACCAAGCTGCTGGCACTAACTTTCAAAAAGGAGATAGAGCAGCTTTTAAACTAGAACAAGGGGGAAAGCCGACAGTCACTCAGCAGTGTATGGTTCGGAGCAATGTATCCTTGAAGGATACTAATGAAACAGGAGAGTTAGGGCATCCCAACAGAGAGGTTCCAATAAAAGAAAACGCAGCCCATGTGCCTGTATGTAAAAAATCACCGAAGCTAATGATTTCCAAATTATCCCCAACAACTGAAAAGCAGGTTATTAGTACAAACAAAAAACACACTTTGAAATATCTGTATGCCAATGCCAGAAGTCTAAGAAGTAAGATGGGAGAGTTAGAGTGTATAGCAGTAAATGATGAGATTGACATAATTGGGATCACAGAGACTTGGTAGAAGGAGGATAACCAATGGGACAGTACTATATCAGGGTACAAATTATATCGCAATGATAGAGAGGATCAACTTGGTGGGGGTGTGGCACTTTATGTCCGGGAGGGTATAGAGTCCAACAGGATAAAGATCATACAGGAGACTAAATGCTCAATAGAATCTATATGGCTAGAAATCCCATGTGTGTTGGGTAAGAGTATAGTGATAGGAGTATACTACCGTCCACCTGGACAAAATGGTCAGACAGATGATGAAATGCTAAGAGAAATCAGGCAGTACAATAATAATGGGAGATTTCAATTACCCCAATTTTGACTGGGTAAATGTAACATCAGGACTTGCTAGAGACAAAGTTCCTGGATGTAATAAATGACTGCTTCATGGAGCAATTGGTTCAGGAACCAACAAGAGAGGGAGCTATTTTAGATTTAATTCTTGGCGGAACACAGGATTTCGTGAGAGAGGTAACTGTGTTGGGGCCACTTGGCAACAGTGATCATAACATTATCAAATTTAAACTAATAACTGGAAGGGGGACAATAAGTAAATCTACAACTCTAACACTAAACTTTCAAAAGGGAAATTTTGATAAAATGAGGAAAATAGAAAAAAACTGAAAGGTGCAGTTACAAAGGTTAAAAGTGTTCAACAAGCATAGACATTGTTTAAAAATACAATCCTAGAGGCGCAGTCCAGATGTATTCCACGCATTAAGAAAGGTGGAAGGAAGGCAAAACAATTACCGTCATGTTAAAAGGTGAGGTGAAAGAAGCTATTTTAGCCAAAAAAAATCCTTAAAAAATTGGAAGAAGGATCCATCTGAAGAAAATAGGATAAAACATAAGCATTGTCAAGTTAAGTGTAAAACATTGATAAGACAGGTGAAGAGAGAATTTGAAATGAAGTTGGCCATAGAGGCAAAAACTCATAATAAAAACTTTTAAAAATATATCAGAAGCAAGAAACCTGTGAGGAAGTCGGTTGGACCATTAGATGATCGACGGGTTAAAGGGGCTGTTGTGTTTGTGGCATTGTGGACCCTTGGTCGAAATGGAGATGACTCCGCCCACGGAGAGGTGCCCCGTGGGGAACCACTGCGATAGGCTGAACTCAGATAGCAGACATAGTATGGCTAGAGGTTTTATTGTATTGCTTGTAGATAGATGATAAAGCAGGAAGGTAAGGCACTGATCCAAGAAGTGCCAGTTCATTCAACAGGCTCAGATGTGAAGTCTCACACAGATGTTTCATGATAGGCGGAAGCCTGCAGTGCGGGTAACATCGCAGCTGGTGGGTGGAGCTGGAGCACCGGATCGTAGAGGTACTCACAGGAATGATGGCATCTTTCTGATGGTGGAAAGTTGGGACTGAAGGTCCGTGGTGCAGGATATATGGCTGGTAGGCTCTCGAGGAGCGAGTACCCGATGGTCTGATATTCTGAAATGTAGAAGAGAGAGAAAGACCCCCGAGGAGTGGTTGTCTAGTTAGAGAGGACCCCGAAAGGTAGTTGGAAGCAAGAGACCCCCGAGGAGCGGGTATCTTGAGCTTCTACTGGAGCGAGGCCCTTCGAGAAAAGCAGCGTCTAAGCGTGCAGCTTAGAGCGGCCAGAGTAGCTTAAACTGAAGTCCTTGCTAACTCAAGATGGTAGCGAAAGCGGAGGCTAGATATACCCGGAGGTAATGATGTCATGCAGTGGGACCACCCCCGAGGTTCCCGCCATGATGTGTATTTGAGCGTAGGAGATGTGTGCGCTCACGCCCTAGGAAGCCACGGGAGTGAGCATGGCGGATGGGGATGCCCATGCTGGTCTGGAAACGCCGAGACCCTCGGCACTTGGCACTGGAGGCAGCCATCTTGCCCAAAGAGAGAGAAAGGGCAGAAAAAGAGGTAAGGCAGAGCGGTCGCAGCCGTCTGCAACCAATGGATGCAACAGTACCCTCCATCAAAGGGCCCCCTCCAAGACCTCTTCCAGGTGGTCTGGGCTTGTGTGGATGTGCCAGGTGGAATTAACTTACCATCTCCTTGTCTGTAATATTAGCCAGTGGTTCCCAGTTTTTCTCTGGGCCATAGTTCTCCCATGAGATGAGATATTCCCACGTCTTGCCTCTTTTACGTACATCAAGGATGTCGTCTACGGCATATTCAATGTCATCTTCTGTATCCAGGCTGGTAGGCTCTGGGTCGTTCCTGGAGAACTCAGAGAATATCACTGGCTTTAGTAGAGATACATGAAATGCATTGTGTATCTTCATTGATGGAGGCAGTTTTAGACTGTATGTTAGATTTCCCAATCACTTAAGGATGGTGAAGGGTCCCACAAAGCGAGGTGAAAATCTTGCAGAAGGAAGCTTTAGTCGAAGGTACTTGGTGCTTAACCAAACCTTCTCTCCAGGCTTAAACTGGGATGCCTTTTGATGAAGAGCATCATAGTTCTCTTTGCCTTTTGTCCTGCTTTGAGGAGAAGCTCCTTTGTCTGTCTCCAAAGTTGAGATAATTCTGCTGCGATAGCCTGGGCAGCAGGAGAGGCTACTGGCAATGGAATTGGCAGTGGAGGTAATAGTTGTCTCCCGTAGACAAGCTGGAAAGGGGAAGACCCCGTTGAAGAAGCAGGATGTGAATTGATGGCAAATTCTGCCCAAGGCAGTAATTCAGCCCAGTCATTCAGTCTAGAGTTAACATAAGATCGCAGAAATTGTTTCAGCATCCTATTCATCCTCTCAGTCTGACCCTTAGACTGAGGATGGTAGGCAGAGGTTAAGTCCAGGGCGATGCCAACTTTTTGACATAATGCTCTCCAGAACTTTGCAGTAAATTGCCCTCCTCTGTCGGAAAGGATATGTTTAGGCATCCCATGAAGATGGAAGAGGCCTGCATGGTAGACTGTGAGCGGGGGAGCTGGAGATACCATGAGCAGGCAGCGGCTGCGGAGGAGGAGAGCCCGGAGCTTGTTGACAGGAGAGTGAGTTGAGCAGGGCTGGCCGCTGAGCGGCTGCGGCTGGGATGCGCAACAGTACCCCCCCTTCTAGGCCTCCCCCTTACTGGCCTGGGCTTGTCAGGGTGAGCCCGATGGAATTCTGACAGGAGGTCCTTGTCATAGATGTGGTGGGAGGGCTCCCACGAGTTCTCCTCCAGTCTGAAGCTCTCCCACGACAAAAGGAATTCCCAATGACTTTTCCATCGTCTGACGTCCAATACTTCCTTCACTTGTAAGGTGTTCTCAGGTTCAGTATCATGCTGTGTAGGTGCGGGAGGCCTTCAGGAAGGCCAAGATAGGATTAGTGGCTTTAACAGGGACACGTGAAACGTGTTGTGGATCCCCATGGAAGCAGGAAGCTGGAGTTGATATGTGACCACTCCTATGCGCTGGATGATCGGAAATGGTCCGATGAACCTAGGAGCCAGTCGTTGTGACGGAAGGCATAGCCTGATGTGTTTAGTGCTTAGCCAAACCTTCTGGCTGGGCCGGAACAGAGGTGTGGTGCGACGATGAGCATCCGTGAAGTGTTTGGACCGTTCGGCTGCCTGGGTCAGTCTTTCCTTGACTTGATTCCATATTCGCCGTATAGTCTGTGCAGTAGACTGGGCAGCAGGCAAGGGAACAGAGAGCGGCACTGGTAGAGGTAGGCGTGGCTGGTGGCCAAAGACCATAGAGAAGCGTGAGGTGTCAGTAGCAGAGGTGACATGAGTATTGTGGGATAACTCGGCCGAGGGCAAGAGGTTGGCCCAGTTATCCTGTTGATCATTGATGTAAGATCTTAGGAATGTTTTCAGAGAGCGATTTGTCCTCTCGGCTTGTCCATTCGCTTGAAGGTGGTAGGCCGAGGTCAGATTTAGAGTAATAATAAACTTTTTGCAAAGTGACTGCCAGTACTTGGTGGTGAATTGTGGCCCTCGATCGGAAACAATCTCTTTGGGTAACCCATGTAAGCGGAATACATTGTTCAGGAAGAGTTTTGCCAGTTCAAGAGCCGAGGGGAGACTTGGTAGTGGAATAAAATGTGCCATCTTTGAAAAGCGGTCAATAATAACCCAAATGACCGTGTTGCCCTTTGATGGAGGCAGTTCAACGATGAAGTCGGTAGAGATGCTTGTCCAGGGTTCGGTGGGAGCCGGAAGAGGTTGGAGGAGACCCCATGGACAACCAGTTGGGGGTTTTTGCTGTGCACAGATGGGACAAGAGTCCACATAACTACGGGAGTCTTTAACCATTCTAGGCCACTAGTAATGTTTTCTTAACATCTCAAGGGTCCGAGCCTGGCCAGGATGACCGGCCAACTTCGAGTCGTGGGCCCAGCGAAGGACGCGCTCCCGGGGTCGGCGTGGGACCACGGTCTTCCCAGCTGGTACTGTGTTGGTAACTGCGAGGGATATGCATACTGGGTCTATGATGTGTCTAGGAGTCTCAGGCGTATCTTCTGGCTCCTGGGAGCAAGAGAGGGTATCCGCTTGGGTATTTTTCGCTGCTGGGCTGTAGCGGAGTTCAAAGTGGAATCGTTTGAAAAACAGCGCCCAACGGGACTGTCCTGGGTTCAAGAGTTGTGCTTCTTTTAAATGTTTGAGGTTCTTGTGGTCTGTAAATATCGTGAATTTATGCTGCGCTCCTTTTTAAATTTTATATTTACAAATTTCCCAAACTCCAATAAAATATTTCAGAAAAGCAGGCAAATCAAATAATATCCAATAATTAAAACTAATAAGAATAAAAAATGCCCTGCTCTCCATACCTGGGAACTTTTGATTGTTAGACACCTTGCTATTGTCATGGATTATAGATTTTGTCAGGGATGCACAGACTTGTCGAGGATTACAGACGGCAATTATTGGGGGTGCACAGACTTTTTTCTTTCTCTCATATACATGTACTCTCTAACATACAGATATATATATTCATTCTCTCACACACACACTCACTCACATACTCCCTCTCGCGCACCTACACACACACACGTGCTCACACACATATTCTCACACATACTCCTCCCTCACACACATACAAACATAAGAACATAAGATATGCCATACTGGGTCTGACCAAGGGTCCATGGAGCCCAGTATTCTGCAAGGCATAATGAATCCCGACAGTAATGAGGGAGGGGGGGGGCGAAGCGGGGGGCGGTCCTGCGCTAGCCAGCAGAGATCGCACCTTTATGGTGTAGTTATTCGGCGCGAAATAGGCAGCGATACGGAAGCTTACCGTTTCGCTGTCCGCGCTGCGCTTGCAGAGTTGGCCCCAGTGCCGCCCTGACTCCTCCTCTTCAGGGGCCGACTCTGCCCTGATGTTGCTTTCACATACTTGCGAAAAGCTTTCTAGCACAAGCTTTAGAAAATAACCCCCTAAGTCTGTAGCTGAGGCAAAGGAGGACAAGTGATTTGCCCAAGGTCACAAGGAATGACAGTGGGACTTGAACGCTGGTCTCTTGGTTCATAGCCCACCACTCTAACCACTAGGCTACTCCTCCACCCTACTTCCATAGCTCGGCAGTAGCAAATTCACTCTGTCGTGATGATTGAATTGTTAATAAGCCTTTACATATTTTCACATGACTTGGGGGTGAAACCACATGAAGTAGCATGACCATTCTCAAGAACAGCATGGAAGAGTCAAAATGTAGCGTGCCAGGTGGAGGCAGTATGAGTTGCGTGCAGGGAAAAGTTAGCTTCCACTGGAAACAGAAGTCTGCAAAATCTGAAGGCATTGGGAAAGTATGTCTGTGGAAGTATATTCTGATGTTTTTATACTGTTCATGTACACTGTATTGGACAACTTGTTCATTTGGGGAATAGGGTTAATAACCATGCTTAAATAAATAAAGTAGACTGTGAGTGCTTTTAGCAAGGAGATGTTTAATATTAGGTTGTGAATCTTTGTAATCAGTATGTTGTCATTTACATAATTCATGGTTGGGTGTCATCTTATGTATTAATCCCTGTTACAGTATTTGCACAAACATGTTTCAGATGAAGGTAAAGTCATGCATTCTCAATCCTTTCTGAGGACAACACTGTGCCTGTTGTTTGCTTAACAATGCAGAGATGGGGTGCTGTGGTAGGCCCGCTGAAGGGCGGGTGGCTGGATGGCCGATCATGTGGCAGACTAGCTTCGCTGGGTGGGAAGGAATGGCAGCCTCAATATAAAGGGTCTAGAGGCTCACCAGGGTAGAGCCTTCACTCTGAGGCACCCATCAGTCACAGCCGTACCCGGGACTGGAGGGGGTGTCGCGACAGGAGTCATAAAGAAAAAAAAATCACAAGCATTAAAAAAAGAAGTAGCAATGCAAGACAAAGGAATCCACAGTCCCATACAGAGAGAGCCCTAGAGCAGCCATCCTCATGCCCTTTTAAACTTTCAGAGAGTGACATCATCATATGTCCAGCCAATTCACCTGTTCCTCTCCTTCCTCTGCCTACTTTAGTTGCAGCACAGGATTTTGGACCCCACACTACGCTGGCCGAGCAGAGACACAGGAGGAGATAATACCCGCTTTTGGCTTTAGACTTCCAAAGGGCGACGTATCATTTCTGCAGGTAATAGTCTGGATTTTGTTCTTTGTGTTCCCATGAAGGTAGGAAAGATTTTCTCAGTTACAAGGGCATAACTGCTATCGTCTCTTCTCCGGGATTCTGCCTAGCAAATGGAAATATGTTCTTGATAGAATAAACTGCAATTTACTGTAAGCTTTTTTTTATGCTTAGTTTTTCAACATACCTTAAGTTTTTCTTGCCACGACTTGTTTTGCACCTTCATTTTTTGTTTGGTTATCTCAGCATGCAGAATTGGATTAATTCAAAGGAGACTGCTGGGTTATGCTTTTGATTTCTTATGAGTTTTCAAAGTTCTTTTTTTTTTTAGTTTAATAGGGGAGGCGCTGATGATTAAAGCACTTGCTTCACTTTAAAGAGGATCAGTCTAAAGTTATGGCTTATTGCATAATGTACTGTGCACAGTGGGCAGCTTTCCAGAGAAAGCTAGATAAATAAAACTGTACATTACCGGCTCTGGGAATAGCCTGCAAATGCCATGCAGGATCTTATAAAGCCTGGGAGATGAATTCTTTATATCTGTGATAACAGTAAAGTCAAAAGAACTCCTTCATTCTATTCCTGACTGCCTTGTTGCCTTGGTGGCTGGCACTATGAGGTCCCAGCAGCCCCACCCCCTTCATGACAAGTAAAGGCATTACATTATATGGCACGAGTCTGCGGTAAGAGGATTGTTAAGTGAAGGAAGCTGAAAAGTTCTTCCTGTCTACCCTTCTCCTACCTTGCAAAGTGGATCTCTTCAAATATCATATCCCCCTGGGTGACAGCACACTGTAAAAACGAATTTAAAAAGTGGCTGTGTCTGGGTATCCATACAATATACCCAGCTAAGAATTTGATAAACCAATGGCTACCTCCTGGTGTTTTACTAGGAATTGCATATTAGAATAAAATCTATTTGCATGTTTTACAGAGGATGACAAGAATTATGATAAAGGACGATTAGCATGATTGGTCACTATTAGGGCTTCCCTTTTAAAGCACGCGGAGGTGAAATTTGTGATTTGCAAAGAAGTAAAATTGAATTTTAGTTCTTATGTAGGGATTGCAGGTTTATGCACACATTCCTACAGTATATAATAGATAGATAACGGGGCCTGTCTGCTCTGGGTTTCCTCAGAGCACTGCACTAAATTTAAGAGAGGTAAATGATTGCTTCATTATCTATTTAATCTGCATCAGAAAACACTGTCAGTGAGTGCATGGAAATGATTTTTAATGCAATCTATCTGATAAGTTATATTTTTGTTCTGTTATCTTTTTTTTACTTTTGCTCTCCCGTCTTCATACCCTTAAGAGTTCCTTGCATTGATTCTTTATATTTTTATTGGGTAGGGTTTGTGTGGTCCTCTGACCTAATTTTTGTGTGTTCTCCCCTTAGTAGTTTCTGCTGCTTCCCCTTACCTTCAGGTCGATACAGTAAAGTGAGCTCCGTCGGAGCGCACTGTCAGCCTGCTCTGGACGCGTGTTTTCCCTTACCCCTTATTCAGTAAGGGGAGGAAAACACGCAGCCCACCCGCGGCACCTAATAGCGCCCTCAACATGCAAATGCATGTTGATGGCCCTATTAGGTATGCGCGCGGGATACAGTAAGTAAAATGTGCAGCCAAGCCGCACATTTTACTCTAAGAAATTAGCGCCGACCCAAAGGTCGGCGCTAATTTCTTCCGGCGCCAGGAAAGTGCACAGAAAAGCAGTAAAAACTGCTTTTCTGTGCACCCTCCGACTTAATATCATAGTGATATTAAGTCGGAGGTCCCCAAAAGTAAAAAAAAGTAAAAAAAATAAATAAATAAAATTTGAATTCGGCCCGCGGCTGTCGGGCTGAAAACCGGACGCTCAATTTTGCTGGCGTCCGGTTTCCAAGCCCGTGGCTGTCAGCGGGCTCGAGAACCGACGCCGGCAAAATTGAGCGTCGGCTGTCAAACCCGCTGACAGCTGCCGCTCCTGACAAAAAGGAGGCGCTAGGGACGCGCTAGTGTCCCTAGCGCCTCCTTTTCCCCGTTTGCACCACGTCACCTCATTTGAATACTGGATCGCTCGCACCGGCGAAGGGCCGGTGCGTGCGCCGGGAGAGCGGGCGTTCGTCCGCTCTCCCGCGGTTTTACAGTATCGATCCGCTTGTCAGGATGCCTAGGAGCTCAAAGAATCCTTGCTGTCCCAAAGGCTGGAGCTGTGTTTCCCATGGGACCCACCCTCATTGCTGCTCATTGATGGGCAACAGCCACTTCAGTAGTAGCAGCGTCTTTCATCCCTCCTTGGGTTTGAATGTACTGTGCCGCCTTGGAGGTGCATCCAGGCCTGATTGGTGTTGATGAATGGGAGGATCTGAACCTGGATCCCTTGCATGCAGTTATGGGCCCCGCCAGATTCATTTTCTAACTCTGCTCCTTTACTTAGTGTTTGGTGGGTTATTATAAATCATTAGTTAGTTGGGCATTTGTATGGTACTTTTATCCAAAGTACTGCACAGTTATGTGAGAGATTCGCACAGTAGATTTATAAAAGGCAGAGTCTTGGGGTGGGATAGAATTTAGCAGGGTGGCCACAGAACCAATGACATTTGGAACCTGATTCATCAGGGTCTTTTCCCATAGACACAGAAAGTGAATTGACCTCTTAGTCATGACGGCAGGATTAGCATCCCTATTTCAGCCAAGATGGACATTACTCTGGCTTGACATCTCATCCAGAGATGGCATCCTTGGCAGCTTTGTGTCTCCTAACTCCACAGTGAGACATGGGTTTTGCATCAGTTCAAAAGGAAAGGTTTTTCTCACTATCAACACCACTTCCTATAGTACCCAGGCGTTCTATGGAGGTCTTCTTTTCGAGCACTGGCTAGGCTAGGACTGATCCTGTTTGTATTTGATGGCTGTCACAAATGGTAGGCAATCAGGCTATCCTCAAGCTGAAAATAACCTACTTGTAGGCAGCCTGATTTAGCCTACTGGTTCCTCCCATGAAATGCCTGTCTCTCATTTCTCATTGCATGTCTCTTCTGGGTGTGAATTCAGCCCAAGGGTATCAATTTCAGAAACACACCCACATCTAGAGCTCTGTGTGCATTTCTGCAGCTACAATATTCAGTTTAGCCAAGGTAGTTGAATGTGTATTTTATAGTGGAATATGGTATATTTGCTGTTATTTGATTTTTACAACATAGTAATTGTGCATTGTCCATTTAATGTCATATTTTAAAATAATATATAGTTCATTTAGTATAAAGTAAAATGTTCCTACACATGTTCTTGATGTATAAACCACAATTTCCAGCTATAGTGTTCTTTTTTTAAAAGAATGGATATTTGAAATTTAACTAAACTTTTTGTTTATTTAACAAATTGTATATATGGTGTAATCATCTTAAGTCTATCTTTGGTACAAGATTTATTATAAAAAATGTATCTTCCATACAAATCAGAGGTCACTGGTTGGATTGATTTTCTTGTGAGGTATATTTAGCTGAAATGGATAGTATATCTGATCATGTTAAATAAGGTGCTAAGTTGTTAGAACTTCAGCATGAGCTTGCGTTGTGACTTTTTTTTTTTATTGCCTTCAGAATAAGCCCTTTTAAAGCAATACAGAATGTAAAACGTGCAGCCTTTGTGGTCTTATGTACAATACAATTTTCTTTTTAACTCTTCAGGGCGCATTCTTTCGTCTTCCTGACCTCTGCTGCCGACCACATTCCCAGAGAGGGATTCCCTGCAGTTTCCGTTCTCCTGAAGCTCCGGCCTCTGCCCCACCCCCACTGAAAATGGAGCGATCCACGCAAGAGCTCTTCCTCAACTTCATGATCGTCCTGATTACTGTGCTCCTCATGTGGCTGTTAGTGAAATCCTACCAGGAGTAATGGAGGGTGTGCAGCTCCTTGGATTAATGTAGCGTATGTGTCAAGCCAGAAGTATGTAAACTACAGTACAGTTTACACGTGTACAACATGTGCACCACGCGCCTCTCTGTACCTTTCACTCCGTTCTTTCCTGGTCTGATATCTTTCAGATGGAGTGAAAGTGAAGTTTGTTTTTGTACTCCCGCCTTTAATCTTTACTTAGGCTACACAGTGCAATGTAGCTTTTCTGTTATTCTGTAGTGACGTAGTTGTAAAACGAGAAGTGCAAAAGTCCATGAATGGTTATCAGATGGTTTTATATTCTCAACAATCGTTGCTGCAAAATACTAGATTGAAGCTCTCCCATGTTTGATGTTTAGTCTCAGTCTTGGAAGTGAGGGGCTCTTTGGTGTAACTATGTAACCTCTACAGTACAATTCTATAAATTGAATATCAAAAACAGCCCTTGGAAAACCACTCATTTTGATGGAAAAAAATGCAAAACTGTTTATGACATCATGATGATTGCAGTTCACTTAAATAAAGGATGCATTTAAATATCATATCATTGTTGTTATTTTGATCTTAATTAATATGGGAAGGGAGCCTTACTAAAAGAAGGGCTGAAATTGAAAGGTGTTAAAACAAAAAAAAAACCATAACAAGTTTTTCCTTATATATTTTTGGATTATTGGAGGCAGCCACTAATGATTCAATAAGGCTTTTCTCCTCTTCTGTGTCTATGACAAAATACTGATGAAACAGGCCCTAAGCCTTATTGCACATAGGGGCAGATTTTAAAAGCCCTACGCGCGTTAAATCCAGCTGGAATTACACGTGCATGGGGGTTACGCGCACTGAGCCTATTTTGCATAGGCCCGGCGACTAGTGCAATTCCCGGGACGCACATATGTCCCGGGGCTTGAGAAAAGGGGCGGGGTGTGGGCGGTCCGGGGCAGGAGCGTGGCCAGAGGCCTTCATAGGGATGCTTGGCTGGCGCGCGCAACCTACGCCTGCCCAGAGGCAGGCGCAACTTCTAAAATAAAGATCAGGGTGGGGGGAGGGTTAGGTAGGGAAAAGGAGGGGAATGTGTGTGGGGGGGGGGGGGGGGCGGAAGGAAAGTTCCCTCCGAGGCCGCTCTGAAATCGGAGTGGCCTCGGAGGGAACAGGGAAAGCCATCGGGGCTCCTCTAGGGTTCGGTGTGCACAAGTGTGCACTTCCTTGCGCGCGATGACCCAGGATTTTATAACATGCGCGCGGCTGCGTGCGCATGTTATAAAATCGGGCGTAGATTTGTGCGCGTCGGGTTGCACACACAAATCTACGCCCACATGTAGGTGCTAAAATCTGGCCTATAGTACAGAACCAAGGATTTTGTTGAGATGTTGTCATCTCCCAATGAGCTGCTCTGATTATTGTCAGCTTACCAGTAAAATGCCACAAACATTTTGGACTCTGGTCTGACAGCACATGGGCAATATTAACATTACCTCTAAAGAAGAAAGCCAATGGGAAATTACAAATTTTAGAAATTTTTTCATGAATAAACTGCTGTTAAGCTGCATAAAAACGGTTGGCAAAAATTGCTCTCCTCCCCCACTGTGGATAAAGGTACCCTTGTGCTGTTGACTGCTTGGGTTCATTAATCTATATCAAAAAAGGGATGTGGTTAGGTTGGGGTGGGAAAGGATGCACAGGGATATCATTTTGAAATTCCCATGCATACATTCCATGTCTTTTTATTTATTTATTTTTAAATTTTATTTTTATTAAGTTTAATATATCACAAAGTATACACTATATTCAAGAACCAGAACAATTTTCCAATTCAAACAAATTCTTCATTTTCACTTAAAACAACTAGTTCTTTAAATATTGATCCATTTCAATACAGGTAATAGGAGGAACCTGGTGGAAAAGTATAATAAAGAGCAGATAAATAAACATTTTCTCATATCAAATTGCAGTGTAATAAGCTCCATCTTAAAACTTTTTCCTTTTCAACTCAAAGGAGATTCTAGGAATGAGAATCCAAATAAGAGTGTAATTGCTCAGGTTGATTAAAAACATATTTTGAATCTTGATATATTACTTGACAATGACAGGGAAATCTTAAGAGAAAGTTTGCTCCCCGTTCTATTACCTCAGCTCTCATTGAAATAAACTTTTTCCTTCTGAGTTGCGTATTTCGAGCTATGTCGGGAAAAATTCTAATTTGTTGACCATAGAAATTTAGTTTCTGATTTTGAAAAAACAGTCTAAGCACAGCGTCTCTCTCTGTTGAAAAAGCAAACTGTACTATAAGGGTACCCCTAGGTTCTACTGTCATTTCATAAGATTTCTCTAAAAATTCAGACAGGTTTAGTAGGGATGTGAATCGTTTTTTGACGATTTAAAATATCGTCCGATATATTTTAAATCGTCAAAAATTGCTAGGGCCACGATACAATACCAATTCCCCCGATTTATCGTCAAAAAATCGTAAATCGGGGGAAGGGAGAGGGCAGGAAAACCGGCACACTAAAACCCCCTAAAACCCACCCCCGACCCTTTAAATTAAATCCCCCACCCTCCCGAACCCCCCCCCAAATGCCTTAAATTACCCTGGGGTCCAGCGGCGGTCCATAGCTAAATCGGGGGAAGGGGGAGGGCAGGAAAACCGGCACACTAAATCCCCCTAAAACCCACCCCCGACCCTTTAAATGAAATCGGGGGAAGGGGGAGGGCAGGAAAACCGGCACACTAAATCCCCCTAAAACCCACCCCCGACCCTTTAAATTAAATCCCCCCAAATGCCTTAAAGTACCCTGGGGTCCAGCGGCGGTCCGAAACGGGCTCCTGCTGTTGAAGCGTGTTGTCTTCAGCCGGCGCCATTTTGCAAAATGGCCACCGCAAAATGGTGGCAGCCATAGACCAACACGATTCGACCGCAGGAGGTCGCTTCCGGACCCCCGCTGGACTTTTGGCAAGTCTTGTGGGGGTCAGGAGGCCCCCCCAAGCTGGCCAAAAGTCTCTGGGGGTCCAGCGGGCATCCGGGAGCGATCTCCTGCCGCAAATCGTTTTCCGTACGGATAATGGCGCCGGCCATACGCGTATGGCCGGCGCCATTAGGCCAGCGCCATTTTCCGTACGGAAAACGATTCGCGGCAGGAGATCGCTCCCGGACGCCCGCTGGACCCCCAGAGACTTTTGGCCAGCTTGGGGGGGCCTCCTGACCCCCACAAGACTTGCCAAAAGTCCAGCGGGGGTCCGGAAGCGACCTCCTGCGGTCGAATCGTGTTGGTCTATGGCCGCCGCCATTTTGCGGCGGCCATTTTGCAAAATGGCGCCGGCTGAAGACAACACGCTTCAACAGCAGGAGCCCGTTTCGGACCGCCGCTGGACCCCAGGGTACTTTAAGGCATTTGGGGGGGGGGGGTTCGGGAGGGGGGGATTTAATTTAAAGGGTCGGGGGTGGGTTTTAGGGGGATTTAGTGTGCCGGTTTTCCTGCCCTCCCCCTTCCCCCGATTTAGCTATGGACCGCCGCTGGATCCCAGGGTAATTTAAGGCATTTGGGGGTGGGGGATTTAATTTAAAGGGTCGGGGGTGGGTTTTAGGGGGTTTTAGTGTGCCGGTTCACAATTTTAACGATTTTCACGATATTCTAAACACCCAAACGGCAACGATACGATTCCCTCCCCCTCCCAGCCGAAATCGATCGTTAAGACGATCGAGGACACGATTCACATCTCTAAGGTTTAGGTTTATGTCTGGCTGGTTTCCCTGGCCTTGATTCTCTTCTATAGATTGAGGTTGGGGTAAGTAATACATTTTAGATACTGCAGGCAGTGCATTTTTAGGAAACTTTAGTATATTTATTATATAACTCTTAAATAAATCATTTGGTGATATTAACTTTATCCTGGGAAAATGTAATATTCTAAGATTAGAACTCCTCAATTGATTTTCTAACACTTCTATCTTATTCATGTACATTTTTTCAGATCTTATTACATTTTCTTGAACTTTCTCAATATTTTCTATTTTCCCTTCAATCACATTGACTGCTTTATCTATTTTTTTTCCACTTTGGTTTCTAATACAACAGTTTTATTTAATGCTACTTGAACTGTAGATGTTAAATTATTGATTTTTGCATAAGTATTAGCATAGTCCCAATCTCTTCCAAAGTAAATGCCTGTGGTTTTTATTAATGATAAATTACCCAAAGCTTCTACTTGTTGGTCCTCCTTTCCTGCTTCCATTGTAGCCTGTCCAAAAACGTCACTACACTGAAGCGTCTCTCCAATTTGACTCCTGGAACTCTGTAGATCCAGGTTCACCGAGAAGCTGGATGTTCCCTCTGCTCCTCTCTAGTTATCAAGTGGCAATGAGGCCGGTCTTACTTTAATAGCTTCATGTAGAAGCTCTAGATCTCTTGTGCCTGGCAGGGGCTCTGGTGTTGCTGGTGCGCCAGGGCTTAAAGATGACTCATGGGTCTGGAGGCTCGGATCCTGCTCCTGACCGACTCCTCTTGCGACCGCCCTTCCCGGCGTTATTAATGGAGACCTTGCGAAACAGGCCTCAATCCGTGGCTGATTTGAAAGTGAGATCGGAGTTGAGGAAAGATCCTTAACTCTGGCTTTTCTCTTTGTATGCGGCATAAAAAAAAAGGGAAAGAGAAAATGTAGAAATTTAAAGAGACTTACCAGAGTATAATTATCAAGTCTCGGAGAGGACTCTTTCGCATATAATACACCGCAAATAACCTACTTCCACCAAGAAACTCCAGTACATTTCATGTCTACATTTGCACATCCTTCAAAGCAGGTGTAAATGTAGAAGTTGATTCCAGAGCCACATTCCCCACTGGCGTGCACATTTACAAAAGGAAACTCCATAGGGAAGGTCTTCTTTGAGAATTAGCATGCAAGCACTTGTGGGTATATGGATCCCATAGGTCTGCAAACAATCCAGACTAAATGAAAATTGCCCCATATTGGGGTAATTTTGTAACATAGATTTTAAGGAAATTATCCATATACTTTACACCAGTTTTCAAAGGGAAAGTACATATGTACCTTCCCTTTGAAAGTATTCCTATCAAAACTACATGTACACATTTACACTTAGGGGTAGATTTTCAAAGGGTTACATCGTAACCCTGAAATCCTGCCCCTGTGCACGCCGAGCCCATATTGCATCGGCTCGGCAGCGTGCGCAAGCCCCGGGATGCGTGTATGTCCTGGGGCTTGAAAAAGGGGTGGGGAGGGGGCGGGGTCGAGGGTGTGGCACCTATCTGGGGGTGGTTCGGGAGCGGTACCTAGGGCCTCTGGCACAGCAGCCGGCCGGCGCGCACAAGTTATGCCTGCCAGAGGCAGGCGTAACTCCTTGAAATAAGGTAGGGGGTGATTTAGGTATGGCTGGGGGTGGGTTAGATAGGGGAAGGGAAGGGAAGGGAGGGGAAGGGAGGGGAAGGTGGGGGGGGAGCGGAAGAAAAGTTCCCTCCGAGGCCACTCCGATTTCCCCATTCCATTCGGAGCGGCCTTGGAGGGACCGGGGAAAACCATCAGGGCTCCCCTAGGGCTTGGCACACACAAGGGGGTAGATTTTATAAATTTATGCCCGCACGTACTTTTGTTCGTGCACCAGGCGCGAACAAAAGTACGCTGGATTTTATAAGATACGTGCGTAGCCGCGCGTATCTTATAAAATCCGGAATTGGCGCGCGCGCGCAAGGGGGTGCACATTTGTGCAACCTGCGCGCGCCGAGCCCTGCGCGCGCTGCCTGTTCCCTCCGCCTCCCCTCACCTTCCCCTACCTAACCCACCTCCCCGGCCCTATCTAAACCCCCCCTACCTTTGTTGGCAGATTTACGCCTGCCGAAAGCAGGTGTAAATCTGCGCGCGCGCCAGCGGGCTGCTGGCGTGCCATCACCTGGTACGGGGGCTGGTCCGGAGGCCTCAACCACGCCCCTGGGCCGGCATCACACCCCCGACATGCCCCTGCCCCGCCCCAAAATTTGTGCCGCCCACCCGACATGCCCCCGACACGCCCCCTTTACAAAGCCCCGGGACTTACGGGCGACCCGGGGCTTGCGCGTGCCGCCGAGCCTAGGCAAAATAGGCTCGGCGTGCGCAGGGGAGGTTTGGGGTAGGTTTTCGGGGGGGTACACGCGTATCTTACGCGCGTACCCCTTTGAAAATCTACCCCAAGGTGCACAAGTGTGCACCCCCTTGTGCACGCTGACCACGGATTTTATAACATGCGCACGGCAGCGTGCACATGTTATAAAATTGGGTGTACATTTGTGCATGCCAGGTAGTGCGCACAAATGTACCCCACACACGCTCGTTTAAAAATCTGCCCCTTAATGCGTACAAATATTTTTCTAGAAAATGTATCTGCATATTTTTGAAAAAGCAAAAGTATGCACACAAGTGCAAACCCTTGCCCAGTCCTGCCCCTGGTAACATCTCTACTGACTGTGAGTAAACTTATATATATACAGGACACACGTGCATAACTTTACCTGCATATTGGGAAGAAAATTTTGTAAAAGTCCATTTCCGCAAGTAAAGCACTGTTTTATCCGCAGAATTGGCTTTGAAACTTACCCTCCCTGTGTGTATGTATATATATATATTGTATACCAGGGCTTCCCAAACTTGTCCTAGGGACCCCACAGCCAGTTGGATTTTCAGGATACCCACAATGAATATGCATGAAATTAATCTGCATGTATTGGAGACCTATTATATACAATTTATCTCAAGCATATCATTGTGAATATCCTGATAACTGAACTGGATGTGGGGTCTTCAGGACAGGTTTGGGAAGTCCTAATGATGGCACACTAGCTTTACTTTTCCATAAATTTTAAGCTAACTATCAATCAAAATGTATTCAGCTTTTGAATTGGTGACATTTAGAGTAACTCTTATTCTAATAGGCTTTGCCTCAGAATGCAAAAAATATACTGCATAATTAAATTCACATGACATCACTTTTTTCTTATTTTTTTAAATTTATTTTTATTTAAAAGATTTTATATACCGTCATTCGCAATTACATCATAACGGTGTACAAAAACCTTAAGGCAAAATACACACAAGGAAAACAACAATCAGTACACTAGCAGGGCATAAAACAATTAAAACATTAAAATATGCATTGCAACCAACAAAGATGGTTAATTCTCAATTTAAGACTATGCTAGTAATCTGTCCATAAAGGCTTGCTCAAAGAGCCATGTTTTCAGCCCTTTCTTGAATTTCTTATAATCTTATATGATTCTCTTACCTACATATTCTTTGGTATAGCACTCAATTTGATCTTCTACCTTTCTATTCAAATTTTTAGGGACTGACATTTCAAGATTGACCTTGAACTGAAAAACAAATCTCACACTAATTGTATGCTTCCTGACTGGCCAAGCTCAGGTGACCCAAATACTCATTAGGGAATCCCCTCAGTTGGGACTGCGTCCAGCAAATTTCTATCTAGAGGCAGCAGCTCTGCTGATCTGCCAAAAGGAAATCCTTTTACTGGCTACACTGTGTATTAAGTCCAGCAACAATAAAAACCCATTACACCGATATTCTCTCTGGAAACTCTCTGGGTTCAGAGACACAACTTCCCGTCTACAGAAGAGTTCCCAGGTTGTCAGGTGCTCATTATTGCTCTCTGGTGTGGGGCCAGCTGTTGATCTAGAGCAGCCAAAGGTGACAGAAGAGTGAGTTTCTCTCCATAATGCGACAACTCTTGCCTCCCACGACTCTTAATAGAAGAAAAGAAAAGGCAATAGACCACAGGAAGAGGTGAGAGCAGCAGGTGAGCTAAGCATTTCCTACCTGGCTTCCCTCTCTCATGGCTGCACAAGCTCTATTGTCAGTGCAGTACCACTCTAAGAAGAACAAATACTGAGCAAAGGAGAGTTCTGGGAAAGGACATGACAAAGAGCAAAGAGGAGAAAGGCAAAGGAGAGCAAGCAAAGGGGGAAGAGACTGGTGAGAAGAGAGCAAAAAGGGGAAGAAGACAGGAAAGAGCTAATGGGAATTGCCTGGGGAGTAGAGAGAAAAAGTGCAAAGAGAACAAATAGGGAGAAGAAGAGTGTGTAGAAAAAGCAAAGGGAGAAAAGATAGAAGAGAACAAAGCAGACTGCAGGAAGGAGGAAGAGTTGCAGCCTTGCATTGCTGCAGGCAGAAAAATCTGGGGTCCTATGCACAAGAAGAAGAAAGAGGAGCACAAGCAGATCTCAGTTAAGATAAATTATGCAGGAAAGGTGGTCAGGGAGAGAAGTAGGAAGGAAGAAAATATTTGGAGGCACAGAGAAGCAAGGACAGTATCAGAAATCACCCTATACATGCCAATGGACCTTTACGCCTGGGAGAATTCTGAGCAGCTGCGCAGCAGAGACATAATTTCTTTAATTACACTTATATTCCACAATGTTCAATGAAAAAACATACATAAAAATCACACACAATACAAAAATGCTAGTTAACACACAGAATTTGCACAGAATTCCCCTCCTGCACACTATTCTCATATTTAGTGCAGAATTTGGCAAGAGCCCATCCTGCTTGCAGCCAAAGATCAAGAGAGAGGCCCAGCAAGGCTACGAGTAGAGCTGATTCCACTCATGGACGAAGATCAAGAAAGAGGCCTGGCAAGACCACGAGCAGAGCCCATCCCACTTGTGGCTTGAAGATTAGGCCTGGTGGGGCTGTAGGCAGAGCCCATCTCACCCACGTCCAAAGACACAGAGGAGAAAGGCTCGGGACAGCTGCATTCAGAGCTCATCCTACCTGCAGCCAAAGTCACAGGAGAGAGGCCCAGGGTAGCTACAGGTACAGCCCATCCCGTCTGCAGCTGAAAAAGATGGAGGCCAGAATGAAAGCCCAAGAGAGCTTGGAGCCTATGTGAGAGAAAGAGGAAGTGTATGTGAGTGAGAGTGAGTGTGTGTATGAGAAAGACGGAGCGTATGTGAGTGAGTATGTATGTGAGTGAGAGACTGGGGGCCTGTGTGCATGAGTGTGAGAGAGGGATTGCATTTGTGTTTGTGTGTGAGAGAAGGAGCATGGGTGAAGGTGTATGTGTGTGTGAAAGAGAGAGGGAGCCTGTGTGCAGAGGTATGTATGCGTGTATATGTGTGAGAGATAGGTAGCCTATCTGAGGGTGTGTGTGTGTGTGTGTGTGTGAGAGAGAGAGACACTGAGAGGAGAGGATCACCTTGCTGGTGGCTGAAAGGAATCAGTAAGTTTTTGCTTGGGACATTGTCTTTTTTAAAAGTATTGGGGCAAAGTTAACTATTTGGGGATATTATTTACTGTATTTGTGTTTCTCCACAGCTGGCCCCATCTGGAACAACCTGCCGACCGATCTAAGACTGGAACCCTGCCTGATTACCTTCCGAAAAAAACTCAAGACTTGGCTTTTCCTCCAAGCCTTCCCTTAAGCCTAACATTGCAACAGTACTTTCATTTAGCCCAATAGACTAAATGACCGACCCAACCACTGTATATTCATACGTTCTCATTCTCCAGTTTTTTCTGTCCTTTATTTCCTGGCTACTCTAGCCCCCAAGTTCATTCTCCCTGTTATTTGTAACTGCACTTCGGCCTTCCTGTTATATGGTAATGTTCAGTTAATCCCTAAGTTTGATGTAAACCGGCCTGATATGAAGCTTGTCATGAAGTTCGGTATAGAAAAATGTTAAATAAATAAATAAAATAAATAATAGTCAGAAAGGCAGTGAATAAACAAGTTAGACTGTTTGCATTTTTAAATAGTCAGTCAATAAGGTAGCAGTAGGTAGGCATTGAATAAACAAGTTAGACTGTTTGTATTTTTAGTCCGTCAATAAGGTAGCAGTAGGTAGTGTGTTTATTTTTAAAAAGTCTGCAGAACTGAGTGTTCTCCAGACTTTTAAAGAGTTGAGTGTTTGTAATTAATACTAACTGAGTGCTTGTATTGAAAAAAAAAAAAACCCCAACCCAAAAAGTAGCCAGAAGCTAGAAATAAGCTAGGAGCAGTGTAAACCTAAGTAAAAAAGTTGAATAGTTCAGCTCAGTTACTCACCTTGGAAAGGTGTTGAGGTAGTGTGATTGGGTTTGAATAGGGACCAACATTTGTTAATCAAGGGAGCAGCGAGTCACTCAGGCTGACTAACTGAAGTTAGACTGTTTGTATTTCCCAACCCTCGCTCATCCCTTAATTTATAGGCAGGTGCCACTTTCCCAAAAAAAAAAAAAAAAAAAAAAAGCATCAACAAAAACTTTATTGAGAATTCGATCAGACCCCGGTAGGCTACTACCAGACACATAGTGAATTCACTAATACATTTAAAGGAAGTTAGACACATTCCTACTCCCATAGCAACCTAAAACTTAACTAGGAACTGATCAAAATTGAGATGAAGGCAGCAGTCCAGCAGCAAGAGGGGGGCTTCTCAGTCTTTTGCATCGAGTGTCACATGTATGATTTTTTACCCACCGGTGAGAAGTTGTACATGTGCATGCGATGCAAAGAGCTCCTGGCTCTCAGAGAACGAGTCCGAACTCTGGAGGCTAGAGTGGCAGACCTGGAGGAGCTGAGGCAGACAGAGAGGTATATAGATGAGACCTTCAGGGACATAGTAGTCAAGTCCCAACTTCAGACTGGCAGCCCTGGTGCTGCCATGGAGGAAGAAGGTCTCATGATGGGAGAGCACCAACCAGGTGTAGCAGGAAAGGATCCTGTAGCAAGGACCTGCTCTTCAGGTGATGCATTATCCTTTCGCACTGAGGATATCTCCCCAAGGCCTACTGCCCAGGAGGGAAGGGTTAGGTCGGCCGTCATAGTTGGTGATTCGATTATTAGGAATGTAGATAGCTGGGTGGCTGGTGGGTGTGAGGATCGCCTGGTAACATGCCTACCTGGTGCGAAGGTGGCGGACCTCACGCGTCACCTAGATAGGATTTTAGACAGTGCTGCGGAGGAGCTGGCTGTCGTGGTACATGTGGGCCCCAATGACATAGGAAAATGTGGGAGGGAGGTTCTGGAAGCCAAATTTAGGCTCTTAGGTTGAAAGCTTAAATTCAGAACCTCCAGGGTAGCATTCTCTGAAATGTTCCCTGTTCCACGCGCAGGTCACCAGAGGCAGGCAGAGCTCCGGAGTCTCAATGCGTGGATGAGACGATGGTGCAAGGAAGAGGGATTCAGTTTTGTTAGAAACTGGGGAACCTTTTGGGGAAGGGGGAGTCTCTTCCGAAGGGATGGGCTGCACCTTAACCAGGGTGAAACCAGACTGCTGGCGCTAACCTTTAAAAAGGAGATAGAACAGCTTTTAAACTAGAACAAAGGGGAAAGCCGACAGTCGCTCAGCAGTGCATGGTTCGGAGAGAGGTATCTTTAAAGGATACTAATGATGCATTAGAATTAGAGCATCCCGACAGTGAGGTTCCAATAATTAGAAAAGTAGTCCAAGTGCCTGTAACTAAAAACTCACCTGAGCTAAAATATTCTAACTTATCCCTATCAATTAAAAAGCAGAATGAAAATACAAACAAAAAACAAACTTTGAAATGTTTGTATGCTAATGCCAGAAGTCTAAGAAGTAAGATGGGAGAATTAGAATGTATAGCAGTAAATGATGACATAGACTTAATTGGCATCTCAGAGACATGGTGGAAAGAGGATAACCAATGGGACACTGCTATACCGGGGTACAAATTATATCGCAATGACAGAGAGGAGCACTCGAGAGGAGGTGTGGCACTTTATGTCCGGGATGGCATAGAGTCCAACAGGATAAACATCCTGCATGAGACTAAATACAAAATTGAATCTTTATGGGTAGAAAATCTCTTGTGTGTCGGGGAAGACTATAGTGTTAGGGGTATACTACCGTCCACCTGCTCAAGATGGTGAGACGGACAGTGAAATGCTAAGAGAAATTAGGGAAGCTAACCAAATTGGTAGTGCAGTAATAATGGGAGGCTTCAATTACCCCAATATAGACTGGGTAAATGTATCATCGGGTCACGCTAGAGAGATAATGTTCCTGGATGGAATAAATGATAGCTTTATGGAGCATTTGGTTCAAGAACAGACGAGAGAGGGAGCATTTTTAGATCTAATTCTCAGTGGAGCACAGGACTTGGTGAGAGAGGTAACGGTGGTGGGGCCGCTTGGCAATAGTGATCATAATATGATCAAATTTGATTTAATGACTGGAAAAGGAACAGTGTGCAAGGCTCTCGTGCTAAACTTTCAAAAGGGAAACTTTGATAAAATGAGAAAAATTGTTAGAAAAAAACTGAAAGGAGCAGCTACAAAAGTAAAAACTGTTTAAGAGGCGTGGTCATTGTTAAAAAATACCATTCTAGAAGCACAGTCCAGATGTATTCCACACATTAAGAAAGGTGGAAAGAAGGCAAAACGATTACCGGCATGGTTAAAAGGGGAGGTGAAAGAAGCTATTTTAGCCAAAAGATCTTCATTCAAAAATTGGAAGAAGGATCCAACAGAAGAAAATAGGGTAAAGCATAAACATTGGCAAGTTAAATGTAAGACATTGATAAGACAGGCTAAGAGAGAATTTGAAAAGAAGTTGGCTGTAGAGGCAAAAACTCACAGTAAAAACTTTAAAAAATATATCCGAAGCAGAAAGCCTGTGAGGGAGTCAGTTGGACCGTTAGATGATTGAGGGGTTAAAGGGGCACTTAGAAAAGATAAGGCCATTGTGGAAAGATTAAATGATTTCTTTGCTTCGGTGTTTACTGAAGAGGATGTTGGGGAGGTACCCGTAATGGAGAAGGTTTTCATGGGCAATGATTCAGATGGACTGAATCAAATCACGGTGAACCTAGAAGATGTGGTAGGCCTGATTGATAAACTGAAGAGTAGTAAATCACCTGGACCGGATGGTATACACCCCAGAGTTCTGAAGGAACTAAAAAATGAAATTTCAGACCTATTAGTAAAAATTTGTAACTTATCATTAAAATCATCCATTGTACCTGAAGACTGGAGGATAGCAAATGTAACCCCAATATTTAAAAAGGGCTCCAGGGGCGATCCGGGAAACTACAGACCGGTTAGCCTGACTTCAGTGCCAGGAAAAATAGTGGAAAGTGTTCTAAACATCAAAATCACAGAACATATAGAAAGACATGGTTTAATGGAACAAAGTCTTGCCTCACAAATCTGCTTCACTTTTTTGAAGGAGTTAATAAACATGTGGATAAAGGTGAACCGGTAGATGTAGTGTACTTGGATTTTCAGAAGGCGTTTGACAAAGTTCCTCATGAGAGGCTTCTAGGAAAAGTAAAAAGTCATGGGATAGGTGGCGATGACCTTTCGTGGATTGCAAACTGGCTAAAAGACAGGAAACAGAGAGTAGGATTAAATGGGCAATTTTCTCAGTGGAAGGGAGTGGACAGTGGAGTGCCTCAGGGATCTGTATTGGGACCCTTACTTTTCAATATATTTATAAATGATCTGGAAAGAAATACGACGAGTGAGATAATCAAATTTGCAGATGACACAAAATTGTTCAGAGTAGTTAAATCACAAGCAGATTGTGATAAATTGCAGGAAGACCTTGTGAGACTGGAAAATTGGGCATCCAAATGGCAGATGAAATTTAATGTGGATAAGTGCAAGGTGATGCATATAGGGAAAAATAACCCATGCTATAATTACACAATGTTGGGTTCCACATTAGGTGCTACAACCCAAGAAAGAGATCTAGGTGTCATAGTGGATAATACATTGAAATCGTCGGTACAGTGTGCTGCGGCAGTCAAAAAAGCAAACAGAATGTTGGGAATTATTAGAAAGGGAATGGTGAATAAAACGGAAAATGTCATAATGCCTCTGTATCGCTCCATGGTGAGACCGCACCTTGAATACTGTGTACAATTCTTGTCGCCGCATCTCAAAAAAGATATAATTGCGATGGAGAAGGTACAGAGAAGGGCTACCAAAATGATAAGGGGAATGGAACAGCTCCCCTATGAGGAAAGACTAAAGAGGTTAGGACTTTTCAGCTTGGAGAAGAGACGACTGAGGGGGGATATGATAGAGGTGTTTAAAATCATGAGAGGTCTAGAACGGGTAGATGTGAATCGGTTATTTACTCTTTCGGATAGTAGAAAGACTAGGGGGGCACTCCATGAAGTTAGCATGGGGCACATTTAAAACTAATCGGAGAAAGTTCTTTTTTACTCATCGCACAATTAAACTCTGGAATTTGTTGCCAGAGGATGTGGTTAGTGCAGTTAGTATAGCTGTGTTTAAAAAAGGATTGGTTAAGTTCTTGGAGGAGAAGTCCATTACCTGCTATTAAGTTCACTTAGAGAATAGCCACTGCCATTAGCAATGGTAACATGGAATAGACTTAGTTTTTGGGTAATTGCCAGGTTCTTATGGCCTGGATTGGCCACTGTTGGAAACAGGATGCTGGGCTTGATGGACCCTTGGTCTGACCCAGTATGGCATTTTCTTATGTTCTTATTGCCGGAGCCTGGTGTTTCGGCCTCCCTTGCTTCCTGTGCTTCTCTTCCCTCCCCCGGATGTGTGGGGAATGTGGGGACGTTCATTGGCTCCTCAACGGTGAATCAGGTGTTGCTGACTGTATCCCGATGGTTTGTGCCACCTTTGTATGGCGTTTCGGGTGCTCCGTCCCAGGAATTCTATGCTTGTGCATCGAATGCATCGAGCTCTGTGGTTTCGGCGCCGAAGTTTGTGTCACAGGTTTTGGACCTGAGCCTTTCGACGCCCCCGCGTTCGTATCGGCGCCAATTGCGTTGGCGTTCTTGCTTCCGGCGCTGTCTGGAGTGTCGGTCTTCGGCGCATGCTTCGCCTTGTGTGTCGATCCTGCGCCCTCGACGCTTTACGATGCGACGCTTTTGCCTTGAGCGCAGTCAATAGCGGCGCTGTCGATGCACGGGCGACACTCTTCAGTACCAGCCGGTGCGCATCTCCTCTGCCGTGCGTCATAACTAGTTTTGCGCCTCGGCCTTGCCACTGTGAGTCGCGCCGGTCCTGGCTTGAACTTGGGGCACAATGGCTGGTTTCCAGGCCTCCAGTCCTGGAGGTGGAGGGTTCGACGGATGCCGCTCTCCTTACCGGGGTTGTCCGGTGATGGACCGGGCCAGGCGAGGAGTGTGCCTCCGATGGCGTGGCATCATCCGATCTTTCGCCCCGAAGCGTCTGAATCTTTTGGGCCCTCTGCCGGCGAGTTCGCGGCGACATCCTGCCACTGTGCTTCGGTGGCAGGATGTGATCCGGTCCCAGGCACCTGTAGCAACGATCATGTCTATCGGTAATGGACATAATCTTGCCACAAGTGCAGGGCTTGAATCCAGAGGGCCACGGATCTTGTTTTTTTAGACAGACATTTTTCTCTTCTTGTAAGTTTTCTGCTGAGGAGAACTTCAGCTCTGCGTGCGCTCCCGCGTGCGGAAAAACAGACTGAGGAGAGACTGTTTTTCTGCGCGGGAAGGCACGCGCAGCCGTACAGAGCAAAGCTCTGTTTCTACTACAAAGCTCCGCCTCCTGGGCCCTGATGGACAGTTCCCATGACAGCATGGCTAATTCAGCCCTGCTATCAATGGGAAATAGCTATTTGAGTGAGGGAAATTTTCAGATAGCCAATTCACTTACGTAAATGGCTTTCAAAATTATCTTAATAGGCATGGAAAAATACTAATATTCCAGAATCTCTTCAAAAACAGAATCTCCAAAATTAGTAACTTTAAAACATCTACTGTCATTTTAAGAAAAGAATTTACTATTAGGCAAAATGAAAATGGTATATTAGTCATTTTGCAGTCTTTCCTTTTAAAGCAAGTCCTGTTTGGAATGTTTTTTTGCTATTAGGCAATACATAGTTACTGCTGGAATTTTTTTCTTTCATATAGCATGCAAATTAATCTCTTCTTCGTGTCCTTTAGTGACTAGTGTACTTAATATATATCATATCCATTCTTCTTGCAGTCTGGGTTCATAAACAGTATTCTTTGCAATCGGTATAGCAAATGTTGCTTACCTGATGTAACAGGTGTTCTCACAGGACAGCAGGATGTTAGTCCTCACAAATGGGTGACATCGAGGATGGAGCCCAACCACGGAAAACTTCTGTCAAAGTTTCAGGAACTTTGACTGGCCCCTACTGGGCATGCCCAGCACGGCACTAACCCTGCAGCCAGCAGGGGTCTCCCTTCAGTCTTGTTTCAAAGCTACAGGCAGTGCCGAAAAATAAATAAAAACGAACCCAACACCGCGGGGTGGTGGGCGGGTTTCGTGAGGACTAACATCCTGCTGTCCTGTGAGAACACCTGTTACATCAGGTAAGCAACATTTGCTTTCTCACAGGACAAGCAGGATGGTTGTCCTCACAAATGGGTGAGTACCGAGCTGAGGATGTCCGAACATGCACCAAATGTACCCAACGGTGAGCAACAGGCACAACAACTGGGGTGAAATTTGGTAGAGGGCATCTGCACCCTACCGGGAGGTGGAAGGGTGTTGGTACATCATGCTGGAAAAAGGTTATGCAAGACAGACTGGCCGAAGATGGAATCCTGTCTTCCAGCTTTGTCCAAGCAATAATGGGCTGCAAATGTATGGAGGGAACTCCAGGTGGCAGCCTTGCAGATGTCAGGAAGCGGCACCGATCGAAGGTGTGCTACTGAAGTCGCCATGGCCCTCACAGAGTGTGCTTTGACACGGTCTTGGAAAGGAATGCCAGCTTGCTGATAGCAAAAGGAGATGCAGTCCGCCAACCAGGAGGAAAGAGCCTGCTTACCCACAGGTTGCCCTAACTTGTTAGGATGGAAAGAGACGAATAATTGAGTGCTCTTCCTGTGGGCAACTGTACGGTCTAGATAGAAAGCTAGAGCACGTTTACAGTTGAGGGTATGCAGAGTCTGTTCCCCGGAGTTGGAGTGGGGCCTGGGAAAGAAGATAGGTAGTATGATGGATTGATTAATATGAAACTCCGAAACTACCTTAGGTAAGAATTTAGGGTGAGTGCGGAGTACCGCCCGGTCCTACAGGAGTTTAGTGTAAGGCGGATAGGTAACTAGGGCCTGTAATTCACTAACCCTGCGAGCTGAAGTGATAGCCAAAAGGAATAACACTTTCCATGTGAGATATTTAGGTCACAGGAGTGAAGAGGTTCGAAAGGAGGTTTCATAAGGCGACCAAGAACCAGATTAAGGTCCCAAGATGGGGCCGGAGGACGTAAAGGTGGCTTCAAATGGAGCAATCCTTTAAGAAAGCGTGTTACAAGGGGTTAGCAAGTAACACATTTAAGACTAATCGGAGAAAATTCTTTTTCACGCAACGCACAATAAAGCTCTGGAATTGGTTGCCAGAGAAGGTAGTTAGTGTAGCTGGGTTCAAAAAAGGTTTGGATAAGTTCTTGGAGGAGAAGTCCATTAATGGCTATTAATCAATTATACTTAGGGAATAGCCACTGCTATTAATTGCATCAGTAGCATGGGTTCTTCTTAGTGTTTGGGTAATTGCCAGGTTCTTGTGGCCTGGTTTTTGGCCTCTGTTGGAAACAGGATGCTGTGCTTGATGGACCCTTGGTCTGTCCCAGCATGGCAATTTCTTATGTTCTTGTACTGAAATAGGGACACCCCCGATACCTTTATGGAAGGCGGCTACCGCACTGACATGCATTCTAATGGAAGAGGTCTTTAGACCTGATTCTGATAGATGCCAGAGATAGTCCAAGAATTTAGAAATTGGACAGGAAAGGGGATCAAGGGACTGAGAAGTGCACCATGATGTATACCTTTTCCATTTGTAGGAATAAGATTTTCTTGTGGAAGGCTTTCGTGAAGCGATCAGGACACGAGAAACTGAATCCGAAAGGTTAAATGGCTGAAGGACTAACCTTTCAACATCCATGCCGTCAGGGACAAAGCTTGGAGGTTGGGATGGAGGAGGCATCCATCGTTTTGAGTGATCAGATGCGGGTCCTTTCCCAGAGGAATGTGCCTGCGGATGGAGAGATCCTGAAGTATGGGAAACCACACTTGGCGTGGCCAGTGCGGTGCTATCAGGATCATAGTTCCCCTGTCCTGACGTAGCTTCACGAGAGTCTTCGACAGAAGAGGAAGTGGAGGGAATGCATAAAGCAGACCGGTTGTCCACATGAGGGAGAATGCATCCCTGGGCCGAGAGTGCTGGCTCCGAATGAGAGAGCAGTAATTGTCCACTTTGTGGTTCTGAGGGGACGCAAAGAGGTCTATATGGGGATAACCCCATTTCTGGAAAAGAGAGGTCGCTACCAAGGGATTGAGTGACCACTCGGGTGGTTGGAAGACACGGCTCAGCTGGTCTGCCAATACATTGTCTGCTCCCGGCAAGTAGGTGGCCCTGAGGTACATGGAGCGGGAGAGGGCTTCTGCCCAAATCTGCACAGCTTCCTGACATAAAAGAAAGGAACCTGTGCCCCCCTGCTTGTTTATGTACCACATGGCCACCTGGTTGTCCGTCTGAATCAAGATGACATGGGTCGATAGGCAATCTTGAAAAGTCCTGAGAGCATATCGTATTGCTCGAAGTTCCAGGAAGTTTATCTGGTGTTTGGCTTCCTCTGGAGATCAGAATCCTTGGGTTTGTAAATTGTTTACATGGGCTCCCCAACCGACGTTGGAAGCATCGGTTGTGAGAATTATTTGAGGATCTGGTAGGTGAAAAAGCAAGCCCCGTAGGAGGCAAGAGACAGACGGAGTGCATCGGTGATGCGAACAATGGAGGACAGAGGCTGAACAGCTTGGATCCATTGTGATCTCAGAGTCCATTGCATGACTCTCATGGCCAGGTGGGCCATGGGAGTCACATGAACTGAGGAGGCCATGTGTCCCAGCAGAATGAGGAATTGGCGAGCTGTTGCTGTGCGTTGAGACTGCAACTGGCAAGCTAGAGACACAAGGATTTGGACTCGTTGATAAGGAAGGAAGGCTTTTGCTTGTAAGGTGTCCAAGTCTGCCCCAATGAAGGATAAGGTCTGAGAAGGGACTAAGCAGGATTTCTCGTAATTGACAAGAAACCCTAGAGAAAGCAGAGTTTGAATTGTCAGGGTCAGGGAGGACCGAGCGATTTGCTGGGTTGGGGCCCTGATTAACCAATCGTCCAGGTAGGGGTAGACGTGGACACCTTCCTTCCTGAGAAAAGCTGCAACCACCACGAGACATTTGGTAAAAACTCGTGGTGCGGATGCCAGGCCAAAAGGGAGCACTCGGTATTGGTAGTGATTTCGGCCTACTAAAAAACGGAGGTATTTGCGATGAGGTTGAGTTATCGCAATGTGAGTATAGGCGTGTTTTAGGTCTAGAGAGCATAGCCAGTCCCCTCTTTGCAGCAGAGGGAGAAGCGATCCCAGGGTTACCATCTTGAACTTCTCTCTGTAAAGGTATTTGTTGAGAGCCCGTAGGTCCAGGATTGGTCGAAGACCTCCTGACTTTTTTGGGATCAGAAAGTACCTGGAATAGAACCCTAGCCCTTGTTGTGAGGGAGGAACGGGTTCTATAGCGTTTGACTGGAGGAGAAGGGAAACTTCTTGCTCTAGAAGAACGGAGTGATCGGTGAGTCTCCACGCCTGCAGGGGTGGGGAGTCCAAAGGGAGAGTTAGGAAGTTGAGGTGGTAACCCTGTGCAATTATCGCTATCACCCTTTGATCTGTGGTGATATGATGCCATTTTTCTAGAAAGTGGCTTAACCGACCCCCTACTGGTATGGTAGGAAGAGGGATGTGGCATGTGCTCTCTAATTGAAAGTCAAAAACCCGATGCAGGGCCAGGTTGTGGAGCTGCTGCGGCTTTTGTTTACGAGACTGGCGAGGCTGAGATTTATGATAAGGCCTCGCAGACCTAGACTTGGCTAGTGGGGGATAATACTTCCGTGGACGGAAGAATGACTTTTTTGGGTCGTTCTTAAACGGCTGTTTAGAAGGTAAGTCAGAAGGAATGGCTGAGAGCTGTTTAAGTGTCTCATGATGATCCTTCAATTCAGCAACAATTTGCTGAATTTGCTCACCAAACAAGTTGTCCCCTAGACAGGGCAAGTCAGAGAGCCTGTCCTGAACTTCCGGGCGAAGGTCAGACGACTTAAGCCAAGCCCAGCATCTGGCGGAGATGGCCGTAGCAGAAAGTCTAGTGGAAGCATCAAAAACGTCATAAGCTGTTCTTATCTCATGCTTCCCAGCTTCAAATCCTTTATTTAGTAGGGATTGAAGTTGTGGCTGGAACTGTTCTGGTAAGGCATCTGAGTACTCTTGTATCTGTTTAAGGATGACCCTATTGTATTGGGTCATATATAGCTGATAAGAGGCTATTCTGGAAATCAGCATGGCTCCTTGGTATACTTTCCTACCTATACTATCTAGGAATTTATTTTCCTTAGTAGGAGGTATGGAAGAATGTGGCTTTATTCTTTTAGCTTTCTTTTGAGCTGATTCTACCACAACAGAGTGGTGGTCTAGCTGTGGTTTCTGAAAGCCAGGTGCTGACTGTACAAGATAGGTAGAGTCAGCTTTTTTGTTTACTGGAGCAACAGATCCAAGAGATTCCCAATTCTTTTTTAGAAGGTCCAGAAAAACCTGATGAATTGGAATAGAGGTGATGACTTTAGGGGCATCCAAGAATTGGAGCAACTCCATCATCTGGTGCCTGTCATCTTGCTCCGATTGAAGCTGAAAAGGGACCAACTCCGACATTTCCTTCACAAAATTTATGAAAGAGAGGTCCTCAGGAGGAGAACGCTTTCTACTTTCCGCAGGAGAGGGTGGTGAAGGCAAATCATCGGTGTCTGTAGAGGTATCATCACCCCAGGTGTCATAAGGATCAGGTTGCTGACCTGTAGGACCATGAGGGGGCTGAATACCTGAAGGCCCCGGTTGAGGCTCCGAGAAACTCGAAGGAATTACCGGGGGCATCGAGAATGTCCTCGATGGAATCGGTGTCAGCATTGGTGCCCGTGCCGGCATCGAAGGAATCGGTGCCGTCATCACAAATCTCGGTGGAGCTGATGTGCGTATCACCCCCGAGGAATATATCGGTGGCGAGGGACGACATGGCACCGATGGAACTACCCACGAAGGGGGAATTTGGTACGGTGTTTCTCCACCTGATGAGAAAGCTGTCGGTGACCCGGGAATTGCCGGAAGGGCAGTCATAAGCGCTTCCATCCGGGCAAGCAGTGGTGCCAGTGCCGCTGGAATCGGGTCGGTGACCGGTTCCACCCTCGGTGCTGGAGAAGTCTGGAACCGTAGCATCGCTTTGTCGATGGCCTCCTGGACCAGCCGGTCCAGTTCTACCCGGAGACCTGGGGTAACAAGACCCGGCTCTATGGGAGAGGGAGGCTGAGGCTGAGCCGGAGGGACCACCATCGCCGGTGGAATCGCGGCTCCCAAACCCCGAAGGGGTGAGGGTTGCCTCAGTGTCTGCGAGACAGGAGTGGATGGTGCCACTTCTGGTCGAGACTTCTTCGGAGGAGGCTCGGACAGTACTGAGGTCGATGACTTCGATTCCTTGACGGTCCGAGACTTATGACGTCGATGGCGATGTTTCTCTTTCCGATCCCCTCGATCTTCGGGGGAAGGGACAGTAGTCGATGGCCGTGAAGACGTCGATGGCGGACGGTCACCGGGAGGCTGTCGATGATGATGAGACTTCGACGGTGCCAGTTCCGATGACGTCGATGCAATCGATGGCGTCGGAGTGTGAGCATGGAAAAGGAGTCCCATTTTCTCCATTCTGGCTTTGCGACCTTTTGGTGTCATTAGGGCACATTTGGTGCAAGTCAGGACATCATGCTCACTCCCTAAACACAAAACACAGACTCTATGTGGGTCTGTGATGGACATAGTACGTGTACAGTCCGGGCACCAACGGAACCCCGACGCCATGGCCGTATGCCAAAAATTTAGCCGCGGGACAGTCGACTGCCAACAGGCCTCGAGGGCCGAACTCGACAGTAGCCGACCAAAACGATGGCAAAAACTTACCGAAGTCCTGCGGAGGAAAATTTGAAGAAGGGAGACCCCTGAGGGGCAAATTTTTCTTCAAGAAATTAGTTAAAGAATTCCTGTCAGGAATGTGGTAAGAGCTCCTTAACCGCGTGGCAACTGCTACGCGGAAAAAAGAAGACTGAAGGGAGACCTCTGCTGGCTGCAGGGTTAGTGCCGTGCTGGGCATGCCCAGTAGGGGCCAGTCAAAGTTCCTGAAACTTTGACAGAAGTTTTCCGTGGTTGGGCTCCATCCTCGATGTCACCCATTTGTGAGGACAACCATCCTGCTTGTCCTGTGAGAACACCCTATTCCCTAATTTACTAGAATACTGATGAAATGACTATCAAGCACTCCATTTACTATAGACCCAGAGATGATGTGTTTGTATCCCTTCCAATACCTGGATGACTGCACTGTTTATAGTAATTATGTTCTTAGAGATTCAAAACCATTAATCTTGTTTCTAAAAAACTTCCCTTCAATCATAATCAATAAATTATCTTGGAAATAATGACATTATATCATCCCTTAAGATATCATGAAATTTATTTATATACTTTCACAATCAGTTGGTTAAGACTTAATATTAATCACACACATTAGTGATTACATATATTGTAATGACACTATACTCAAGATGAGTGATAAAAGTACAAAATACCATGGGTATGAAATGTGATAGTATACTCTAAACATTGTAGCACATCCACAATTGCAAATTAGTGATTTAATGAATTTTAATCGTATTAATATTGAAATATTATTAAGAAAGATTCAAGATTTCACAACATTTGAAAACAGTCTTTCTTGTAGCCTGGTTTATAAATTCAGGATAATGTCAATTTTTTAGCTCTGAACTGTAAAATACATTAGATGTTTTAGGTGTATTACAAAGAAGCAGCACACCTCTCCAATATTATCAACAACCAAAGCAAGAGAGGGAAAAGGATCAATCGTCCAATTCACACCTTTAACTGAATCATAGGCAAATGACAATATCATATAAATCTGTGCTTAGAAGTTTCAATCTGCGGCCTCTCGCCTCTCAATGGGCCGCAAGCCTTAATCAGCTTACAAAGCAACATGTAATGTATAATCATTTATCGTCATCTGCACATATCAGTATTTAATCTATTTAAAGTGCAATAATTTCACCACAATTTTATTTCCAAACTACCCTAAAAAAGGTTGTAAATGTAAACCAAAAATTATACTTCCCACCAACATTAAAATCTGAAAATTTCCAAAATTCAAAATTTGTTGAAAAAAGAGATACTTAGCCAATGCCTCATAAGATATCACATTAGCGCTTTCCCGACACGAATCATGTTTCGGTTGCCGAGAGCAACCTTCTTCAGGGGATATCACTCAACAATGTTTTACATGAAGCGGCCAACTTTCTTCAATCTCTCCCGGACAAACTATGTCTCAGCTGATGTTTTCAAAAATGGCGCCATTTTTGAAAACATCAGCTGAGACATAGTTTGTCCGGGAGAGATTGAAGAAAGTTGGCCGCTTCATGTAAAACATTGTTGAGTGATATCCCCTGAAGAAGGTTGCTCTCGGCAACCGAAACATGATTCGTGTCGGGAAAGCGCTAATGTGATATCTTATGAGGCATTGGCTAAGTATCTCTTTTTTCAACAAATTTTGAATTTTGGAAATTTTCAGATTTTAATGTTGGTGGGAAGTATAATTTTTGGTTTACATTTACAACCTTTTTTAGGGTAGTTTGGAAATAAAATTGTGGTGAAATTATTGCACTTTAAATAGATTAAATACTGATATGTGCAGATGACGATAAATGATTATACATTACATGTTGCTTTGTAAGCTGATTAAGGCTTGCGGCCCATTGAGAGGCGAGAGGCCGCAGATTGAAACTTCTAAGCACAGATTTATATGATATTGTCATTTGCCTATGATTCAGTTAAAGGTGTGAATTGGACGATTGATCCTTTTCCCTCTCTTGCTTTGGTTGTTAGGTGTATTACAGTCATACATTTGGTATTCAGTAATAAGAAAATAATTTAGGGTTGGATTCAAACTTGCCAAAGCAATACATAAGTCTAACACATAGGGGAGAAGGATTGTTAAAAGCTGACTGACTCATTTTTTGGTGCTTGTTTCCTTCTATGAAAGATAGATGCTGGCCTGACAAGTTTTAATCTGGCCCTTACCATCTTTACTGTATGTGAAGTGTACTGCAATAAAGTTTTCACTAGTCTTTTGTACAAAATACATTCAAAATGGACTGTCTCCATTATATTTGTTTTTCATAATTCTCATTTATTTTTCAAAAGTATTTATAAATTCTGGGATAAAAAGTTTGATTTTCAATATTCTGAATCAGTTTACATACAGTATGATCTAGATGAGATGACCTTTGCTTGAGATGTCAATATGATAATCAACATCCTTTCACCAAAGTTAAAACACTTTCACAATACAAGGCTACACTAATTAACACACATGTATAAAACAAAGCTACAGAAATACAGCATTTCAGTGCTGAGTTATGGGAAAAATCTAAAAAAATAGAAAATTCTCTTCACATGTAGGTTTAAAATGTAACACTGCAAAATGCCGCAATATGAACTCTCATTTAATGAGAAATCCTCTAGAAATACTATTTGTATGGTGATTTAATATTTATCACAAAAAATAGATGAATACTGCACTAAAAAGCATGCTTACAACCGCTATTGTCGCTAGGATATTAAGAATGATCAAAGCTGTGATCAGATGCAACAGTGAGGCAATGTTTCTTTCTTACTAAAATCAAGTAAATAACTAACTATATATTAATTACATTTTCAGAGGCAGCAAAATGAGGGCACAAAGCCATGTCTGGATACTGAAGTTGTTTTAAGATTCTCTTGTGAAACTTATTTCGCACACGATTGAACTCCATTATGTCCAAGGGATCTTCTTCAATCCAAAATTTATGAAACTCATTAATCAGATAGCCTAAAAGAGACAAAATAAACCAATATTTGAAGAACTATACAAGAGATAGAGAGCACAAAAGAAAATTATCCCAACCTCATTCATCAAATACAAGCAACTTACTATACAAAAACATCATAATGCATACTGGATCAAAGGGATTAACTGAGATATTGAGGAATGATTCAATGAATTTCTACTGAAATATTGCACCTTTAATGGGTGCGCGCTAACCGGCGCGCACACATGGACACCCAATTTTATAACATGTGCAAGCCGGTGTGCACCTGTTATAAAATCGGGGATTGGCGCGCGCAAGGGGGTGCACATTAGTGCAACTTGTGCGCGCCGACGCCTGCGGCCCTCCTCAGTTCCCTCCCAGGCCGCTCCAATTGCGGAACAGCCTGGGAGGGAACTTCCAAACCCCCTAAACTAACCTCCCTTCCCCTTCCCTTAACCTCCCCGCCCCCAGCCCTAACCTAAACCCCTCCAAAATTTTTATTATACCTATTGTGCCTGCCTCAGGGTAGGCAGCTTGCGCGCGCCGGTAGCCTGCCGGCACACGATCCCCCGGTACAGCGGCAATTGGCCGCTGTGCTGGGAGACTCTCAACCCGCCCCGCCCCTTTTTCAAAGCCCCCGGACATACGCGCGTGGCCAGGCTTTTTAAAAATAGGTCCGGCGCGTGTTAGCCCTCCGGATTTACGCACATAGAGCTTTTAAAATCCAGGTCATAACTGGCTTATTATAAAACTGGATAAAAATTACAAGGTACTCTCACATGAACAAGTTTAACCTAAGATACAATAGTACTAAAACAAGTATAAACAGGTGTAAACCCTCAGGCAGAACACAGACAGACCCTTACCAAATACAGAATGAAGAGATCAGAAAGTATAAACAGAAACATGATAAGAAGAACTGAACTGGAATCCACAACAACCAGCCTCTACATAATGGGGTAGATTTTAAAAGAAGCGCGATCAGCCTACTTTTGCTTGCGCATCAGACTCAAGCAAAAGTACGCTGGATTTTAGTAGATACGCGCGGAGCCGCGCGTATCCACTAAAATCCCTGGATCGGAGCGCGCAAGGCTATTGATTTTGTATAGCCGGCGCGCGCCGAGCCGCGCTGCCTACCCCGTTCCCTCCAAGGCCGCTCCGAAATCGGAGCGGCCTCGGAGGGAACTTTCCTTTGCCCTCCCCTCACCTTCCCCTCCCTTCCCCTACCTAACCCACCCGCCCGGCCCTGTCTAAACCCCCCCCCTTACCTTTGTCGGGGGATTTACGCCTCCCGGAGGGAGACGTAACTCCCCGCGCGCCAGCGGGCCTCCTGCGCGCCGGGCCGCGACCTGGGGGCGGGTACGGAGGGCGCGGCCACGCCCCCGGACCGCCCCGGGCCGTAGCCACGCCCCCGTACCCGCCCCCAAAACGCTGCCGACACGCCCCCGAAATGCTGCGACGACCGGGCCCGCCCCCCGACACGCCCCCCTCCGAAAACCCCGGGACTTACGCGAGTCCCGGGGCTCTGCGCGCGCCGGTAGGCCTATGTAAAATAGGCTTACCGGCGCGCAGGGCCCTGCTCGCGTAAATCCGGGCGGATTTACGCGAGCAGGGCTCTTAAAATCCGCCCCAATAGTAAAATCACATTCATAAAAAGGTGGATTTTAAATCCCCGGTGCGCGCAAATCCTGGCAGATATATGTGGCCTGGCCACGCACATATCTGCCTGCATGCGCGGAAGAGTCGGGGGTTTAGAAAAGGGGTGGGCCGGGGCAGGGGCCGGCCAGGAAAGCACCATTTTGCACTCCTTTATTGGAGCGGACTGGGAGGGAACTGGGAATGCCCGATTGCGTCGCCACACGCTTTTAAAGAAAATCCCCCACTTGCACACAGATATAAAATGGGGTGCGCGGGTATCGGATTTTATAACATGCGTGTGTATGTTATAAAATCTGTGTGTTTATGTGCGCGTGCCGGGAACCACATGGTCATGGACGTGTGTGTGCTTCTTTTAATATTTACCCAAAAATGAATAAATATTTCAAACCAGTTAATGAATAGAATATCCAAAATTTCCCAAACACTAATAAAATATTTTAAACATCTGATGAATAAAAAATCCAATAATAAAAAATGTTCTATTCCCCCCCCCCCCACCCACCAAAATTAAATATTTCAAAAGAGCAGAACATCAAATTATACCCAATAATTAAAACTAATAAAGATTTAAATATCTCCTGTTCTCCATATCTGGGATCTTTTGATTTCCAGTCACCCTGCGATCATCATGGATTGGGGGAGAAAAAAATGTTATCTTCCCTCTCACACACACACACCCAATGTCTCATTAATTCTCTCACACACTCTCTCTCTCACATACACAGGCTCTTTCTCCCTCATAAATACATTATGTGTTGAGTGTGTGTATGTGTGCCTGTGAGAACCTATATTTATTTAGAAACTTTTATATACCGACAACCGTTTGCACATCGTATCGGTTTACAGATAACTTAAAAACTTTTAGGCATTGCCTTTACATAGAACGGTAACTGTGAACTAAGGAACAGCAAACTTCTAAATAAACAGATTAATAATATTTACAATGGTCGGAGACAAATTGTCGAAATACAGATAGGAAACTAGGAAGGCAAGGAGGCAAATCGTACAAGGTGTGCGATTCGGTAACTGGAAAACAGAGACGGAAATTACAAAGTATTTGACAAAGCGTAGGTAGTAAAAGCGTTAAAATCAGAGAGTGGGGGGGGGCAAAGAGGGGGAGAGGAAGAAAAGGATAGTGTTGCTACTAAAAGGATGTAGCAGCAATATGTACAGGTTGAACAAGGAGGTGTACTAAGTAATGGTTAGGTGGTTTCAGGGAGGGGCGGTTTACATTGGAAGGATAGCCTGTACGAACAACCAGGTTTTTAGTTTTTTCTAAATTTGGCTGTAGAGGTTTCAGTGCGTAGGGTCGGGGGGGCATGGAATTCCATAGGGTGGGACCAGCTAGGGAGAAGGCTCTGTTCATTGTGGAGCTGAGTTAGTGGATTTGATGGAGGGGGTACAGAGAGTTCCTTGGAGTGCAGCACGGGTTGGACGGGTGGAGGTGCGAGGAAGTAGAGGAGGGTTGATCCAGCCAGAGTTTTCATTAGTGATACTTTTGTGGATGAGGGAGAGAGCTTTGAAAAGGATTCGAGATTGTATAGGTAGCCAGTGGAGATCGATAAGAGTTGGTGTAATGTGGTCACATTTTTTAGAATTAGTAAGGATGCGTGCTGAGGCATTCTGTAGGAGCTGAAGAGGTTTGGTGTATGTGGCAGGGAGGCCAAGGAAGAGAGCGTTACAGTAGTCAATTTTGGAGCATATAATAGATTGTAGTACAGTGCGAAAGTCAGTGAAGTAGAGAAGAGGTCTGAGTTTTTTTTATAGTTTGTAGTTTGAAATAGCAGTCACTTAGGATAGATTTGATGAAGGGTTTGAAGGAGAGTTGATTGTCAATGAGGACACCCAGATTACGGGTGTGAGCGGGGAATGTCGTAGCGGAAAAGGCGAGGGGAATTGAGGGTAGGGGACGTTTGTTGGAGAGGATGAGGAGTACAGTTTTTTGGGGGTTGAGTGCAAGGTGCATGTCAGTGAGTAGTTGGCTGATGGCAGTCAGGCATGATTCCCAGTTTTGGAGAGCAGTTTGCAGTGAGTCGGCAAAGGGGAAAAGAATTTGAACATCATCTGCGTAGATGAAGTGTTCAAAGCCAAGTTTGGTGAGGAAGGTAGTGAGGGGAAGCATGTAAATGTTGAAAAGAGTGGATGAGAGAGAGGAGCCCTGGGGCACACCTTGGTTGAGGCTAATAGGGTTGGATTCGTTGTTATCAGTGGAGACTGTGTAGTGACGATTTTGTAAGTATGATTTGATCCAGGAGAGGGCGGTGCCGGAGATTCCAATATTGATGAGGATGTTGATTAGGATAGTGTGATTTACAGTATCAAAAGCAGCAGAGATGTCTAGCATGGCAATAAGAAAAGAACTCCCTGTATCGAAGCCTTTGATAACGGTGTCAGTCAGGGAAAGTAGTAGTTTTTCGATGCTCAGATTTTTCCGGAAACCGTATTGTGTGGAAGGCAGCACATTGTTTTGTTCAAGGTAGTCAGATAGGCGAGAGTTGACTATTTTTTCTAGGATTTTGGACAGGAAAGGGAGGTTGGAGATGGGTCTAAAACTGGCTAGAGTGGAGGGATCAAGACTGGGTTTTTTAAGGATGGGTTTGACCACCGCTTGTTTTAGGAGGTTGGGAACAGTGCCCTGTTCTAATGAAAGGTTGCAGATGGAGGAGAGCGGTTTAGCAATGACTTTGGGGATAGATAGAAGTTTGGTTGGAATAGTTTCGGAGGGATGGGAGGAGGGTCTCATCTTTTGCAGGATGTTTTCTATTTCAAGGGAAGAGGATGCATCAAAGGAAGATAGAGTGGCTGAGATGTTGAAGGTGGGCAGCGTCACGTTGTTTGGGTTCGAGGAGAAACGTGCAGTGAGGGATGAGACTTTGTTTTGGAAAAAGTGTGCAAGTTCATTGCATCGATTTTTTGTGGAGGAGGATTGTGTTAGTGTATTGGAGGAGTTGATGAGGCTGGAGATCAAAGAAAAGAGCACCTTGGGGTTGTATTGGAATCTATGGATCTTTGTGGCATAGTATTCTCGTTTGGACGCGAGAGTAGCTTTCCTGTATTTGTGCATGAGTTGGTAGTAGGCTGTTTTAGATGCTGGGGAGGGATGTCTGCGCCATTGTCTTTCTGATGTTCTGAGGAGGGTTTTGAGCTTCTTGAGTTCAGTTGAGTACCAAGGTTTCCTATTTGGATAAGCAGGTTTGATAGTTTTCACAGTGATAGGGCAGTGTGTGTTTGCTATATTAAGGGTGCTATCAAACCAGGAGGTGAAGGCATTGTCAGCCGAGGAAAGGTCCAGTTGGTTGGAGATGTCTGAGCATGCTGTTGTGAGGGTGTCTAGTGGGCATGATTTACGGTATTTGAAGGAATGTGTTTGGGTGGGAGCAGGCAGGGGGGACTGTTGCAATGCAAGGGTGGTTTGAATGATGGAGTGGTCGGACCAAGGTACGGCGAGGCATGAGGGGGAGTTAATGGTAGTGACAGCAGAGTTAGTAAAAATGAGGTCTAACGTGTGTCCGGCCTTGTGGGTGGGGGAGTGTATGATCTGTGTGAAACCCATGGCTTCTAGTGAGGAGATGAACGCTTCACAGGCAGGGGATTGAGGAGTGGTATCTACGTGTAGTTTAAAATCGCCAAGGAGGATGGGTAGGAAGGTCTAGAGAGAGATTGTCAGCAAAGAATTCAATGAGAGGGGATGAGTCATTTTCTAGCAAGCCGGGGGGGGGGGGGGGGGTGGATGTAGATAAGGCAGATTTGGAGGACTTTGGATTTAAAGAAGCCAATTTCGTATTGGCTGGGTAGAGGGCATTTTTGGGATAAGAGATTGAATTCATTCTTGGCGGTGAGGAGAAGGCCACCACCTCTCTTCTTTCTGCGGGGAATGGAGAAAAAGTTGTAGGAGTCTGTAGGGAGCTGGCTGATGAGGGGGGAATCGTGGGCCTTAAACCATGTTTCAGTTATAGCGCAGATTTTGGGGTTATGGTTGGTTAAGAGGTCGTGTAGTAAGTAGGTTTTCTTTTCGAGGGATTGTACGTTGAAGAGTAGTATTGAAATTAGAGAGAGGCCAAGGAATTGAGTGAGGGGGGAAATCAAAATGGGTGTAAGTCTCCTTTGCATTTGTGAATGAGAAAGGGGTTTAGAGTGTGAGATGTTTTGAGGATATTTCTGCTGGAGGGGGAAAGGACAGTTGCATACAAATGGTGGCATTTTGAAAGGGTAGAGCGTGGGAGGATTGGCGGATGGGGAACCAGTGACAGTTTCTTGTGAGAGGGGAATTTAAGGGGGGAGAGAAAGGTGAGGAGAAACTGTGATGGATAGGGATAAGAGAGGTTGAAGAACGGTCTGATAAATGCACTATGCGGGTACTTGCGGGGTAATAGCACAAGAGGGTTTAAAATTGAATTCACCGGAGTAGTGGGCGCTTTGGGGGCGCACGAAGGAGCGAGCCCCTTTGTCGTGCGACGCCCGGTGTGCGACGCCGGGAGAGGAGCCGAAGATTAAAGACTTGAGGAGGATGCCGGGAGATGATGTCACCGCTGCGCTTGGATGGTGGTTGGCTGCCTGCTGCACCGAGGACGCGCTGGTAAGTTGGGCCTGGAGAGTCGGAGGGCCGAAGAAAGGAGTCTCGTGGTTGACGTGGAGCCCGTTGGGGGGAAGGGTGAACTCAAAGGCCTTACCCCGACGGGCTTGCAGCGCCGATCACGCAGGCCTGAGCAGCCGATCCCTCGGAGTCCACCGGAGAAGAGAGAGCCGCCGGGAGAGGAACCGAAGATTAAAGGCTTGAGGAGGACGCCGGGAGATGATGTCACCGCTGCGCCTGGATGGTGGTTGGCTGCCTGCTGCACAGAGGACGCGCTGGTAAGTTGGGCCTGGAGGGTCGGAGGGCCGAAGAAAGGAGCCTCGTGGTTGGCATGGAGCCCGTTGGGGGGAAGGGTGAACTCAAAGGCCTTACCCCGACGGGCTTGCAGCACCGATCACGCAGGCCCGAGCAGCCGATTCCTTGGAGTCCACCGGAGAAGAGAGAGCTGCCGGGAGAGGAGCAGAAGATTAAAGGCTTGAGGAGGATGCCGGGAGATGTGACTCATAGGCTCTCACAGACACACAAACATACACAATCACTCACACAAACACACAGGCATTCATAGACACACACACTCTCACAGACACACACATATACACAGGGCCTCCTGTTGTCAGTGGGTCGTGGTAGGATGAGCTCCACCATGGTCCCGTGTGCCTCCTGTTGACTTCAGGCTGTGGTGGTCTCATGGGCGTGCAGGTCAGTGGAGGATTCGAGGTTCCTGATTCCCAGGCTTGGACTGTCTTCACCGCAAGGGAACACATTCTCCTTGTTCCACGTTGGAGAGCCCTCTGTTGCGCTTCGTTCCATCGTCAGCGCAACAGGATTGCCAAGCCTTGAGCGTCCCGAGCTTGAGGCCGACGCAAGCTCCAACAGTTTATTGCTTGAATAAATTTGGCCTATAAATTAAGACTATTTGATTATCTTTTGTGCTTGTATGTTTTGTATTGGAGGTTGTAACTTTCCATGTATTTATTTAGTAATTTTATGGAATTTGCTTTGTGCTCACTAGATAAAAATGAAGAATATCAAGTATAACACTGGTCTACATCAATTTTGCTGACTACAAGATAACATGTGATCTTTATGTATTTTAGTGTGCTGAATCAAAAAATCACATCCGTTTCCTCCAGTCATGTCTGGTTTTCCGCAAAACGCTGTCTACTCAAACTCTTATAGCAATAACATAACATTATTATTTATGCTTGATCTGCTTTTTCTGACGTGATTACAGACTTTCTTGGCAACTTCAGGGCCGAAAATTATAACTTTTTAGTTCAAAATTTGTTGATTGCTTTTCAAAGACTGGGATCAAACATGAGTGTCAAATTGCATTTCCTTGATAGCCACCTGAACTACTTCCCCTCAAATCTCGGAGCTATGAGTGAAGAACACGGAGAACGCTTCCATCAAGGAAGGTCCAAAAAAGCAAGTCTAGGTACACATCTATGAGATGACTTTATTAACTCAGCAGTTTTAAATATATTTTATGCCTTTAACTTCGAGTTTTAGTAACCTTGTTTTATTGCATGCCAGCAGCTAAAGTGTTTTAGAGCACTGTTTTCCTAAGTCTAGATAGACATCCATGAGATTTATTGTTTTAAGATACTTTATTTCAGTAAGTGGTTTTAATGTGTTACAGTATTCCCCACTGTTTGTCCTGAAGGCAATTGATTAAATATTTCTAAAGAGGCTGAACTGCTGCATGGAGACAAACCACCGGCATTACACGTAATAGGTATTTAAAAAATTGTTTAATTATATATGGACACAGATATAGGCGCATATGGACTTAGACACTTTTCATATAAAGAATTAGGTCCTTTTAGACCATGTCACCACGATTTTTGGCATTAAGTGGTATCTAACGTTAATATTTCTGTCTGTATTTTTTATTTTATATATTTTATATAATTTCAATATTTATATCTGATGTATATGTTTAAATTCACATTTATATGTTTTTATATGTGTTTGTATTTGTTTTGTTCTGTTAGCCCCTGAGGGCCTCATTTTCTAAAGTATCGCAGGCCTGCGATACTTTAGGGAATGAGGGGCGGGGGGCCGAAATGGGGGGCGGGCCTGAGCTAGCCGGCAGCGATCGCACCGTTGCGGTGCAATCGCTGCCGGTTTCGCACCCAATAGCACCACCATAGAAGGTGTAGCTATTGGGCGCGAACTTGGACGCGAAAAGGGCCTTACCTTTTCGTTGTCCGCGGTGTCTTCGCGGAGTCGGCCCCGGTGACGCCCCGACTCCTCCTCTTCTGGGGAAAACTCCGCCCCCCATTTCGCAGCGAAATGTCCCTTATCTCGTGTGATCCGTTTAGAAAATGAGGCCCTTGAAGCAGCTCAAAGAGCGAAACTCGGCCTGAGTCGGGCTTTTTTAATGTTTTTGCAAAATAAAGAACGCCTGGTGTTCAACTGATCCTCTTGTTTTGGTTGCGAACGCTTCCATCAAGACCATGGAACATAGATATCAAGGCAGATGGAACTCAAACATGATGGCAGACTACTGCTGGTGTTTACAGTGTGACAACCCTGATTATAACTATTCCAGAGCATCCAAAAAGAGGAAATTTCTCCCTAACTATTAAAATTTACACAACTACTGCTCTCTTGGTTAGGCGATAGACTCATTTTTTGTATGAAACAAATATATTATGTGCTATCGCTTCTTCAGAACTTCTTATTACCCTTCATATTCGACTTTATAATCTTTAATCAAACATTTCACATTTGTGAAAAGAGTTGACGTATTGCATATTTTTGGACTTCATATTTGGAATCAGCACCTTTCATTTGGGTAAAATCAGCAAAAATAATTAGGTCAGCAGAAAATGTTTTCAAATGTAGACCAGAGTAATAAATAAATAAATAGCAGTAGTAGTAGTATAGGTTTTCTAGGGCCTGGTATAATATATGCATTGCTGCTTTTTCCATAAGCATAGCTGTAGCTCTGGGAATTAGTGCGTCTGATATATCAGGTTTTCTATATAGAATGAATAACTTTTTTTGTGGGGTCTTAGGTTATTCCACAAAATGCATGGTAATGAAAGGAGTCTGTTACTGAGGTGACAACAGGATTTTAATTTTCTTTGTATAATGAGTATTAAGGGGAAACATCTGAGCCAGCTGTTTCATAGATTACCTACAGCCAATGAAATATGATTTTCATTAATTTATGTATTTCTTGATTTATTTTTTGCAGTTCACCCTCAAAAATCAAATATTTACTGTATCAATTTCTGAAACATTTGCATTATGTATATAATATATTAATATATATATATAGAGGGAGAGAGAAAGAGAGATACATATAAAACAAATTTTAATATTTAAAAGAATGATTTTCAGCTTCAGCGACGCGCCGGCGGACGCGCCGCGCCGCTTGAGGACCTAATTTAAAGGACCAGCAGTCCAGTGACGTCAGAGGGGGAGGTGTCAGGGACGCCGTCGGGGCCGGGATAGCAGTCCTCACCCCCGGTAAGCCCTGGTTGTTTTCTCTCTCTCCTTTCACTGCTCTCGACTCCTCGACCTCGAAAATGAAGAAATGGACCCGGTTTAAAAACCCCGCCGGTCCAGTGACGTCAGAGGGGGAGGTGTCAGGGACGCCGTCGGGGCCAGGATAGCAGTCCTCACCCCCGGTAAGCCCTGGTTGTTTTCTCTCTCTCCTTTCACTGCTCTCGACTCCTCGACCTCGAAAATGAAGAAATGGACCCAGTTTAAAAACCCCGCCGGTCCAGTGACGTCAGAGGGGGAGGTGTCAGGGACGCCGTCGGGGCCGGGATAGCAGTCCTCACCCCCGGTAAGCCCTGGTTGTTTTCTCACTCTCCTTTCACTGCTCTCGACTCCGCGACTTTGCTTCGACTTCGCTTTAGACTTCGGTGAAGACTTTGAAAATGAAATAAAACTTTATCTAGCTCTGAAACCTCCGTTTAAAAGGATACCAATATTGTATATAGGAGAGGCCGGCTCAAATACCTTCATTTTGATCTTTTTGCGATTGGAAATGCCTCATACGAAGCGTAAGGGATGACTTCGTTTGGAATCCTCTGTTCCATCGATAGCAGTTCCCTCACAGCCTCTGATTGAAGGATATTTTACACCGGTTGCTGTTTCGTCCCCGGGAGAATCCGCGGAGAGGTCAGGTAAAGAGCATAACCAGCCTCTCATGGAAGAACCATCTTTAAGTCCCGGTGCTCCTGTAACACCTTCACCCCCGTTCCATACCAATTCTCAGGATCCAGTTCGGGACTTCTCACAAATGGTAGGAGAAAGAATGAACTCAGAGGAGGGACCTGGGTCTGAGGTGAATGGGGAAGATCTGAGGGGGGAAGGTGACCCTGCATTAGAAATCAGTAAGATTTCAGAAATATGTCGGGAGGGAGGGATAAATGTTGACCTCACGGTGCAAAAATTGATAAAACCAGATAAAATAACTTTAGATACTATATGGAATGCACTAGTAACATTGGAGGGTTCCATCTCTTCGTTAACAAATGTAGTAAATAACTCACAGAAAATGATAATGGGATCTCTATCAGGGGTTAATAAATGTGAGGAAAAGATAAAAGAAGTTTCAGATCAGTTAAAGGCTGTTCAACAGGTCCAAGTTAATTTGATTTGCTCTGATAAATTAATGAGAAGGAAAGTAGAAAATTTAGAGAAAAATAGGCGTTATTTAAATTTGAGAATATTAAACTTTCCACATTTATAAAGTTGATATCACCGAAAGAACAACTTAAGAAATACTTAATGGAAATACTGTTAATATCTGCAGAAAAAATACCATTAACAACTAAGGTTTATTATGCCCCAACATTAAAAAATACTTTAGAGTCAGTAGATAGGGGCTTAAATGTAAATATCGAAGCAGATTTAACGGCCTTCTTAGAAACACCAAGTGAGGAACAAATAGATTTTAGGGGAACGTTATTGGTATCATTTGTTAACCCCATAGATAGGGATATTTATTTATTTATTTTTAATTTTTATATATCGGAATTCCTGTATGCAATACAAATCAGTCCGGTTTACAAGTAACGAAAAGGTTGCCCTGGTCTGGGAGGTTAGACTGGGGTTTTTTACATAGAACATAGAACAATAACAATCAACTATTGAACATTATTACAAGGAACAGTGAAAGTAACAATAGTATTTAACAAACAGATAATATTATTATAACATTATTTGTGTTCACATTTTACAAGGAACTTTAGTAGCGTATATAGTCTGCAAGTAATCGGTTAAATAATATAATATGAGAAGGATGACTTAAATAAATAGATATTGCGAATAATCAAGTCCGTGTATGAATTTGAGTGTCAATGTGTTTGTGACACCTTGCAATGGTTGGATCTGAAAGACAGGAGGAGGTGCCTAGTTACACTCTGGGAATTGGAACGCTTGCCTGAAGAGCCAGGTTTTTAACCTTTTTTTGAACTCTGGTAGGTTGGGTTCGAGTCTTATGTCTGGTGGGAGCGCATTCCATTGATGTGGTCCCGCAGTGGATAGTGCTCTTTTTCTTAGCGTTGATTTGGCGGGAGCTGCGACTAATGTGCCTTTGTAGGCGCTTCTGATGGGTCTGGCCGATGAGTGTAGGCGAAGTTGAGTTTGTAGAGATATAGGTGCGACGTTATGAATTGTTTTATGGATAATGGTTAAGGTTTTATATATGATTCTCTGTTTGATGGGTAGCCAGTGGAGGTAGCTCAAGATGGGGGTAATATGGTCTCTTCTATTAGTGTTAGTTAGGATTCTGGCTGCGGCGTTTTGTACCATCTGTAGGGGTTTGATGCTGTTGGAGGGGAGGCCCAGTAAGATTGAGTTGCAGTAATCAAGTTTCGAAAAAATAATGGATTGAAGAACGAGGCGAAAGTCATTGAAGTGAAGGAGTGGCTTTAGTTTCTTTAGGACCTGTAGTTTAAAGAAGCAGTCCTTGGTGGTTGTGTTTATGAATTTTTAAGGTTAAGTTGATTGTCAAGCCAAGTTCCTAAATTCCTGACGTCTGCAGAGAGCTCCATGTTTAAAGATGTGGTTTGTGCCAGACTAGGTGGGTGGTTGTTCGGGTTGTGTGAGATTAGTAGCAGCTCTGTTTTGCTGGAGTTTAGAATCAGGTTTAGGCTGGAGAGTAGTTGTTTAATTGGTTTAAGACAATTCTCCAGTAGACGAAGGTTTTTTGAATTGATTCTGTGATGGGGATTAGGATCTGGATGTCGTCTGCATAGAGGTAATGAGTAAGCTTGAGTTGAGATAGCAAATGGCAGAGGGGGAGGAGGTAAACGTTGAACAGGGTAGGGGAGAGGGATGAACCTTGTGGTACGCCTTGGTCTGATAGGATGGGGTCAGATTCCTTGTTGTTGATTCTGACCTTGTAATACCTGTTGGATAGGAACGATTTGAACCAACAGAGGGCTGTGCCTTTGATTCCTATGTTTGATAGTTGTTCTAGGAGTTGTGAGTGATTTACCGTGTCGAATGCTGAAGATAGGTCTAGTAGGACCAGTAAGAATGACTGTTTTTTCTCCAGGTTCAAAAGTAAATTATCAGTGAGGGAAAGCAGAAGGGACTCTGTGCTTCGAAATTTGCGAAAACCATATTGTGCCGGGGAAAGAATGCTGTGCTCCTCGAGGTATTCGGAAAGTTGTTTATTTACCGCTTTTTTCCATCAGTTTGGAGATCAGGGGCAGGTTTGCAATGGGTCTGTAGTTGGCTGGGTCCATGGGTGATGCAGTTGGTTTTTTCAGTAGGGGTTTGAGGATTGCAAGTTTTAGCTGATTAGGAACTGTGCCCATGGCTAAGGAGGTATTGATTTCTGCAATAGGTTTTGCGACGGTGCTAGAGATGGCAGTGAGCAAATTAGTAGGGAGTGGGTCCGAGGGATGTGCCGATGGTTTAATTTTTTTAAGTAAATTTTCAATCTCCATGGCTGATGTGGGCTCGAATGACTCTAGTCTAGAATTCAGAGTGAGTTGGTATGTGCTATGAGGTGTTGGAAGCGTTTGGTGGGTTGTAAGGGAGAGGGTGAGGTTTGAGATTTTTGTTTTGAAGTAGGTGGCTAGTTCGTTGGCCTTACTGAGCGCTAGATGGTCTGGAATGGATGGTGGTGTTGGTTTGGTGAGTGATGAAACGTAGGAGAATAAAGCCTTCGAGTCGAAGATGAAGTTATGAATTCTTTTTGCATAGAAGTCCTTTTTTGTTTTGTGTATGGCGTTTCTGTAGGTGTTGAGGGTGGCTTTGTAGTCAAGTCTGGATGTGGGAGAAGGGTTGTTTCTCCAGCTTTGTTCTTTGTTTCATAGTTTCTGTTTCAGGGTTTTGAGTTCCGGGGTGAACCATGGTTTTCTGTTGTCTCGTGTCGGTTGGATTTCTTTTGAGGAGGTTGGGCAGAGTTGATCAGCTATTTTGTTCGTGAGTTTGATCCATGAAGTGGTGGCTGTGTTGGCGTCTGAGGTCAATTTGTTTGAGGTCTTTGGAGCATTGTTTGTTGAGTAACTCCAGTGCGCATGGTTTCCTGAAATGAATGGTGGTTTTGGAGATGTTTGGAGGAGGTGTGTTTTTCATTTTGAGGGTTGTGTCTATAAGCTGGTGGTCTGACCATGGGATTGGCGTGCAGGTGGGATTTGTATGGATGGACCAGCTATCATTGATAAATATGAGGTCTAATGTATGACCTGCTTTGTGAGTGGGCCCGCTGATTATTTGTGTGAATCCAAGGTGACTGAGGGAGGTAAGGAAGGTTTCGCAGTTAGTGGATTGAGGGGTGGAGTCTACGTGAATGTTGAAGTCTCCCAGTATGATGGTTGGTTTGTCTGAATTTAGATGTTTGGCTATCATCTCTATTAGAGGGGAGGGGTTAGCCTCTAGAGTTCCTGGTGTGGCGTAGATGAGGAATATTTGTAGATGTTGAGATTTGAATATGGAGCATTCAAGTTTTGAGGTGGAGTATGATTGTTGTAGTGTTATACCCAATTGTTTTTTTGCAGCAAGTAGAATTCCTCCTCCTTTCTTTTTCGGTCTAGGTATTGAGAAGAGGTCGAAGGATTGTGTAGGTAGTTGGTTTGTTAATGATATGTCCGTGGGTTTTAGCCATGTTTCCGTTATTGCACATATGTCAGGGTTTGTTGTCAATTAGGTAATCATTTAGAAGGTGCATTTTTTTGGACAGTGACTGAGCATTGAATAAGGTTAAAGTGAATAATGAAAGGCCGAGGAGTTGTGTAATGGGAGATGTCATGATGTTGATGAGTCTTTGTTGTCTGGGTGTCTGAATGGGGTCTGGTGGAGAGTTATTTCTGGGTTTTCTCTTGAGTATGGGGATGGAATGGCTGTGTATCATTATATGCTGGTTTGCTAGAGGTTATGAGTAGGGGTAGGTCTGTGACTGGATACATGCTGAGTCTGCTAGGATGGATGCTGGAACTGCTGGAGTGGATGCTGGAGCTGTTGGAATGGATGCTGGAACTGCTGGAATGGATGCTGGAACTGCTGGAGTGTATGTTGGAGCTGCTGGGATGGATGCTAGAACTGCTGGAGTGGATTCTGTGAGGGCTAGTTAGGCATTTGATTTTAGTTGATGGACGCTGGCGAGATAGTGAAGGGTGTGTTGTATTGTGGCTGGAAAGGATTGGTTTAGATGTTTGAAAGTGGTCGGTGCGTTATGGCTTTATCCGGTCAGAAAAATCCGTTTGTCCATGGCTGATTGGCATTTGTTTGTGCTGTAGTTTCGTCTGTGGGTAAGGTTCTTGGCTTTCTCGGGGCTGAGACGAAGGGGCGAGACAAAGGGGCAGGCCCCTTTGTCTCGCTCCTTAGGCGTGCGACGCCTGGCGTGCGACGCCAAGATGTCGCGGGTAATTTTAAGGCCTCCTGGCCCTGCTCTCATTGGCAGTGCTGCGCTAGTTTTTAGTGGCTGCCGGCCGGGGGGAGGGCTGAAGGAGGAGCCCGTGGTCCGGGGACGGCGCCTCGTGGTCGGCGCGGGGGTCTGCCGGGGTGAGGGTGCGATTGAGGGCCTTACCCGGTGGGTCTCGGCGCCGGCTTCGCAGGCCTCGCACGGTCCCGTCCCGCTGAAGAAGTCGGTGAAGAGGGTGAGTTTTCGTCGCCGCGGGTAATTTAAAGGCCTCCTGGCCCTGCTCTCATTGGCGGTGCTGCGCTAGTTTTTAGTGGCTGCCGGCCGGGGGGGAGGGCTGAAGGAGGAGCCCGTGGTCCGGGAACGGCGCCTCGTGGTCGGCGCGGGGGTCTGCCGGGGTGAGGGTGCGATTGAGGGCCTTGTGTGGTGTTAAGACTATTCCTAAGAAATCGGAATAAATTATATTGTGGGCAGAAGGTATGGATCTAACACGATATAATGAAAGAGACTCAAAATCGAAGAAAATTATTTGTTGGAATGATCCAAGAAGCTAAATCATTGGGTGCTATTATAAAGATAAGGTATCCTTGTAAATGTATTCTTCAATATAAAAAAAATAATTATATTTTTTATGAGCCATCAGAATTGAAGAATTGTTTAGGAAATTGCAAAAGTGAAGTTAAACCACCCGAACCTAACAGGAGTTAGAATTAAGATTCAGAATTGTTATCCTCCTAGTGAAGTCTTTAAGATATAGAGAAGTAGTCATTATGCTCTAATGTGTTTGGTATCACTTTTATCTTTCTTTATGACTTGGAATGGAAACATATGTTTGTTTATGTATTTTTATTGTATTGTTTTTTGGGAAATATTGTTAATGTTTCCATTTTCTTTTGAGGATTATAAAAGTAAAATCTGTAAGAGTATTTGAAAATTGAGTAAATAAATAATTAAATAATTAAATAAATAAAAGAATGATTTTCAATTATGAGTTTTTAGAGGTTGTTCTGGGAAAAGTAGTGGTAAAAGTCATCATGATTACTGAGTTTTAATTATTTTATTTTACTTATTTAAAATATGAGCAGAAGGCATGGCAAGGTTGAAGTTTTACCTAGGCTGCTAACACCCTTGCACTCTAAACTCAGAGGAGTAGAGCCTATGCAATCTAAACAATTAGAGATGGTTCAGAAGAGAATAGAGGAATGTTTTTCGGCGACCCCTGTTCAGACGCCCAGAGCGACTGTCACAGTGGAGGAGCACCTAGAGCGGGGCACTCCTCCTTTGGCAGAGAAGATCTCTTTAACCCCGGAAGCACAGGCGACACCTACACCTCTGGGAGCAGTCTTGGATGAAGACGCTCCAGAGACGGAGAGGCTCCGAGAGAGCACGGAAATGCGACTAACTGAAGAAAAGAGAGCCGGGAGAACTGGTAAGATTCCTGGAATCGCAGAGGAGCTGCAGGCCACTGCGAGGATGCCATCTCCTAAACAGATGGCAAATCTGATTACTTCTACCCCAGAAAGTCTGGGAGAATTATCTTCTGGAGCCCTTGAAGCAGTTAGTCACCGATCCGATGGGGACACATCAAAAACCCAGAGCAGTAAGATTAAAATTACAAAACCTGTGAATATTACCTTTGATACACTATGGAGTGCGATAATGAGGCTTGAGGCAGCGGTAACAACTCTGACGGGTGTAGAAATGGAAACAAATAAAACTCTTAAGAAGAATTCTGATCTGATAGAATGCCAAAAACAAAGAATATAAGAAGTTGAAATAAGATTGAACAAAATAGAGAAAATACAAACCAATTTAATTCAGTATGAATCAATGTATACTAAAAAACTGGAATACCTGGAGAATAACATGTGGTTATTGAACTTGCTTATTCTAAATTTTCCTGTTATAACACAGATGGCACGATTGATCTGTTTAAGGAATATGTTTGACAGTCACTTAAAATGCCAGATACATGTATGTCTATAGTGAATAAAGCTTTCTATCTACCTTTGAGAAATAGAAGGACTCAAAATCTAGCTCAGCAGGCCAACATGAAAGAAGGAATACCAGCAAAGGAAATTGACTTGAAAATGCCAGATACATGTATGCCTATAGTGAGTAAAGCAAAATTGCTTACCTGTAATAGGTGTTATCCCAGGACAGCAGGATGTAGTCCTCACATATGGGTGATGTCAGTGGATGGAGCCCTAACACGGAAAACCTTCTGTCAAAAGTTTCTAAAAAGCTTTGACTGGCACACTGAGTGCACTGAGCATGCCCAGCATGCCATGATCCCTGTGTCCACAGGGTCTCCCTTCAGTCTCGTTTGTAGCAAAAAGTGCAAGTGAAAAATAAAATAAAATAAGAAACGTATGCGGACCGAACTCCGCAGGGGTGGCTGGTGGGTTTCGTAAAGACTACATCCTGCTGTCCTGGGATAACACCTATTACAGGTAAGCAATTTTGCTTTATCCCAGGACAAGCAGGATGATAGTCCTCACATATGGGTGATTAGCAAGCTACAGGCTGATTCGTATTACAAAGGAAAATGAGTTCTTACCTGTTAATTTTCGTTCCTGTAGTACCACGGATCAGTCCAGACTGTGGGTTGAGCCTCCTTTCCAGCAGGTGGAGACAGACTAAAACTTGAAGGATATCCTATATGAGGACAGAGCCTATGCTATAACCCTTCAGTATAACGAATGTCAAAGCAGAAAATAACAAAACCAGAGTAGGATCAAGCAAGCAACCATAAAGCTCAATAGAGCAACTGTAGAACAATGAACAAAACATGTTGGGGAGGATTTTCAGAGCCCTGCTCGCCGGGAAGCCTATTTTACATAGGCCTCCCGGCGCGCGCAGAGCCCCGGGACTCGCGTAAGTCCCGGGGTTCTCCGAGGGGGGCGTGTCGGGGGCGGGACCGGTCGTCGCGGCGTTTCGGGGGCGTGTCGGCAGCGTTTTGGGGGCGGGTACGGGGGCGTGGCTACGGCCCAGGGCGGCCCGGGGGCGTGGCCGCGCCCTCCGTACCCGCCCCCAGGTCGCGGCCCGGCGCGCAGGAGGCCCGCTGGCGCGCGGGGATTTACGCCTCCCTCTGGGAGGCGTAAATCCCCCGACAAAGGTAAGGGGGGGATTTAGACAGGGCCGGGCGGGTGGGTTAGGTAGGGGAAGGGAGGGGAAGGTGAGGGGAGGGCAAAGGAAAGTTCCCTCCGAGGCCGCTCCGATTTCGGAGCGGCCTTGGAGGGAACGGGGGTAGGCTGCGCGGCTCGGCGCATGCCGGCTATACAAAATCCATAGCCTTGCGCGCGCCGATCCAGGTTTTTAGCAGATACGCGCGGCTCCGCGTGTATCTACTAAAATCCAGCTTACTTTTGTTTGCGCCTGGAGCGCAAACAAAAGTAGGCTATTCGCGCGCCTTTTAAAATCCGCCCCGTTATGCCTAACTGCTCTTGCATATACTTGGTACTTGGACAACCAAGGCTTCCGGTGTATTTGCTCAGTATTGTTGCACAAAATGACGTCTTAAAAAGAACTGCAACCTGCAAGAACAAGCTTCGAGAGGACAGAAAGAGAGATAAACAGGGAAGTGCATCTGGACTGATCCGTGGTAGTACAGGAACGAAAATTAACAGGTAAGAACTAATTTTCCTTTCCCTATACGTACCCGGATCAGTCCAGACTGTGGGATGTACCAAAGCTCCCCTAAACCGGGTGGGATCGAGACAGTCCCACTCGAAGCACTGGTAGACCAAAAGAACCAAAGAGCGGAGCTCGCACAGCCAGGCGGTAGTGTCGATCAAAAGTAGGTAAGGACGTCCAAGTGGCGGCACTGCAAATCTCCTACGGAGAGAACAATTGAATGTTCGCCCAGGAAGTAGCTCGAGAACGCAGTGAATGAGTCGTTAGACCAGGGGTCAGGAACCTTTTTGACTGAGAGAGCCATAAACGCCACATATTTTAAAATGTAATTCCATGAGAGCCATACAATATGTTTAAAACTAAATACAAGTAAATGTGTGCATTTTATGTAAGATCACACTTTTAAAGTACAATAAGTCTCTGAAAATATTACACCAGGCCTTAAGACACCAATACATCTCCTATTAGGAAAACGGACCAAGTCAGGCTGCTATAGAGTCCTACACAGAAACTACACGCCAGCAGAAAACCTCACCTGAATCACGTGCTGTCCCTCACCTAACATAGAATAAAGAGACCAAAATGCATAACAAGAAGCATGCAGAAAAAACTGAATTGGAAACTGCAACAAGCCAGAGTCTCTGTATGCAGTGTAACAAAGGAAAAAAGAATCACCCATCCTTATAAAACAAATCAAGAAATATAAAATCATCAGCAGTAAAACTGTATTAACAAAAAGAACATATTTCGAAACAGCTGAGGAGTGGAATATCCAATAATTAAAAACTCATATAAAACATTTCCAGATACCAACAAAATATTTCAAAATAGCAGACACAAAGACCCAGTAATGAAAAATAATAAGGATACAAAAATTTTTTTTGCTCTGCATACCTGGGAACGTTTGATATCCAGGTGTCCTGAGATTGTTCTGAATTAGCAGGAGGAGGGGTGGTTTGCTAGGAACTTTCTCCTCTCTCAGTCACATACCAGCGCTCTCTCTCACACTGGCTCTCAATGACACACCTATACACACATGCTCTCAGTACTCACATATACACATGTTTTTTCTCTCTCACTTATATAGGCTCTTAATTACACATTTAAACACATGCTGTCTATCTTTTCACGCTTACACACACACACAGGCTTTCAATCACATAAATACATGCTGTCTTTTTCTCTCACACACAGACTCTCATTCACATGCTTACAAACATGTCCTCTCTTTCTCTCATTTACACACAGGCTCTCAATCACATACTCACATGCTCCCTCACCTAAACCAGCTCTCAATCACACACAGACACACATGGTCTCTCTCTCTCTCTCATTTAAAAACAGGCTCTCATTCACATACTCACATGCTCCCTCACCTAAATCAGCTCTCAATCACACACAGACACACATGATCTCTCTCTTACTTATACACACAGGCTCTTAATCATACATACACATGATTTCTCTCACACACAAAGGATCTCAATCATACACACATACTCTTTCACACAAACAGGTTTTCAATCACAAACTTACACATACAAGTTGCCAATGGTAAACTTACATTCATGCTCTCTCTCTCTCACAGGCAGGCTCTAAATCACAGACATACTTTCTTTCACATGTACAGGCTCTCAATCATTCACATACATGCAATCTCTCACACACACACACACACACACACACAGACAGGCCCCCTGCGGCCCGGAAGAGGAAGTGGAGAGTATCGGGTGCGTGCGCGGCAAGAAGAGGCCACGCTAGTGCGCTCGGCATCGGCCCGAAGAAAAGAAGACTGCAGCGTGGCTCGGAGGAAATTGAAGAGCTTCAACCGCGGCCGATGGGACTCCGCCTCCGCGAGGGCTGAAAATGAAGGACGTTAGCGTTGGGAGAAGGCTGCTGCTGCCGCGCGTTCCCGGGGTGGGGGAGAGAGAGAGTGAATGAGCGAGCAAGCATGTGTGTTTGCTCGCTCATTCACTCTCTCTCTCCCCCACCCCGGGAACTCACGGCAGCAGCAGCCTTCTCCCAACGCCAACGTCCTTCATTTTCAGCCCTCGCGGAGGCGGAGTCCCATCGGCCGCGGTTGAAAGCTCTTCATTTTCCTCCGAGCCGCGCTGCAGTCTTCTTTTCTTCGGGCCGATGCCGAGCGCACTAGCGTGGCCTCTTCTTGCCGCGCACGCACCCGATACTCTCCACTTCCTCTTCCGGGCCGCCGGGGGGGGGGGGGGGGGGCGGGAAGAAGAGAGCACGCCGGTGCCCGCTGACTCCAGCTGTCCTGCCGCGTTCCGCCCGGGCTGACAGCATTTTAAGCCCGGGCGGAGGAGGACCGGGGAGCAGCTGGGTCAGCGGGAAAGTGTGGCGACACTTGTCTGAGAGCCAGATGCAGCCCTCAAAAGAGCCATATCTGGCTCGCGAGACATGGGTTCCCGACCCCTGCGTTAGACCCTAGGGAACCGCCAGAGCATGACAAAGATAAGCTGAGGAGATCGCTGCCTTCAACCAGCGCGCTATAGTGGACTCAGAAGCCGGCTTACCCTGATTGGACCCACTCAAAAGGACAAAGGATGGACCGAAATATGAAGGCCATTGGAAACCAGGAGGTAGCGACGTAGAACTCGTAAGGCATTAAGGTAACAAAGATCGTCACTAGTCGCAGGGGAAACGCGGGGAGTTCCGCTGACTGGTGGACATGGAGGTTAGAAGAACCTGCACCAAGAAGGAAGGGCCTGTACGAGAGATACCCCGGAGTCGGAAGAATGCAAAGAGGTTCCTGACCGGACAGCGCTTGGATCTCCGAACTCCGACGAGCAGAGGAGATAGAGACCAGAAGCCAGTCTTAAGCGGAAGAGCCTTCAAGGTAGTGCGATGGAGAGGTTCGAACAGAGCCACAGAGAGGGCCCGAAAGAACCAGATGAAAACTCTACGACGGGCAAGCGGCGGAGAAGGCGGACGGAGATGTTTGACGCCCAGAAGCAGAAAATCGCAGCCGGGTGACCGCTCAGTGACTACCTTCCACCCGATCCAGGAGAGAGCCGAGAGGGGAGACTTAAAACGTGCAGAGAACAAGAGGAAAGACCCTCGGAGAGACTGTCTTGGAGAAGAAAAGACTAACGAGATCGGGGCGGAGAACGCTGAGAAATCCGACTCCGCACAAACAGCCTCAAACACGTTCCAGATACGCATGTAGTCCAGAGAAGTCGACTGTTTCCGGGCCCACAGCCAGGCGGAGAAGACCTCCTCCTAATAGCACTTGCACCGGAGACGTCGTCGTTCAAAGGCCAGTCCGCTAAACAAGTGCGATCGGCCTGGACGAAAAATACAGGTCCCTGACCAGGGAGCCGAGGCCGCAGAGGTACGTCCGTCGCCATGAGAAAAAAGAAATCCGCGAACCACGGCCCGCACGGCCACTCGGGGGCTAGCAGAAGCACGGGACCCAGATGGAGTTCTATTCGCCTGAGAACTTTCCCGACCATAGACCACACATGTAGAGAAGGACGCCCACCGGTCAAGGGAGAGACAGAACATCCATGCCCGCTGAGCGTGGTCCCTCCAGTGGAAGAACCAAGTTGCCATGGTATTGCGAAGAGTCGCCAAGAGGCCGAGGTGGGAGGGGACCACCTGTTGATGAGAAAATCCATGGCTGCGTCAAAGAGTGTCCACTTCCCGGGAGTGAGCAACTGACGACTGAGAAATCAGCCTGAACATTCCCCTGCCCACGGAGTGGGAGACCGCCGGGCCTGTAGATGTCGCTTAGCCCAGGTGAAGAGAAGGCTGGTGTCCAGGGCCACCAGCAGACTGCAGACGTCTCCTGGACGACGGATGGAAGCCACGGCGGTGGAGTTGTTGGACAAGACTCGTATCACCTCATGCGGATGAGGGGAAGAAACTCCAGAAGAGCGAGAAACATCGCCCGAGCCTCCAACCACTTGATGTGCCAGGAAGACGGAGCCGCTGGCCAGATCCCCTGGGCATACTGGGAGAGGCAGACCACACCCCAGCCCGAGACACAGGTGTCTGCGGTTACTATTGCCCACTGAGGGACTTGGAGAAGCAGTCCCAGTAGCAAATGAGGGAGGAGAAGCTACCACAGCAAAGCAGCGACGGTAGAGCCCCAAACAATGGAAGGACAGTGTGAAACTGTGTCGCCACTGGCTGCCAACGGGGCAGCAAAGTTGTCTGGAACGGTCGCATATGAGGAAAAGCCCAAGGGACTAGGTCGACGGTAAGGGCCAAGGAGCCCGAGATCTGCAGGCAGGCACAAGCCATCGGAGAAGGCAGCAAAAGCAGACTCTGAAACTGGCTGAACAACTGGAGGACCCGCGTGCGAGGCAAGAAGACCTCGCCTACCTGGGTGTCAAAGTGGGTTCCCAGGTACTCTAACTCCGGGAAGGGCTGAAGATTACTCTTAGAGAAATTTAGTATCCACCCCAGAGACGCAAGAAGAGCTAGCACGCAGTACACCGACCACCGGCAAAGAACCTCCGCCTTGGCCCTGATGCGCCAGACATCTAGATAAGAGTAGATGAGGAGTTCTGCCCGGCGGAGAGCTGCTGCCATCAACACCCAGACATTGGTGAAGATGCAAGGTGCCATCGCGAAACCAAAGGGAAGCGCCCAGAACTCGAAGTCCCGGCGGAGGATGCGAACGCGGAGAGACTATGGCAGCCACGATGAAATGGAAAATGTTGAGATTACTTACCTGATAATCTCATTTTCCTTAGTGTAGACAGATGGACTCAGAACAAGTGGGTATAGTGTGCTCGTGCTAGCAGTTGAAGACGGATCTGACGTCAGCACGGGTACATATACCCCCCACAGGAAGTGAGGCAATTCAGTAATCTTCCTTGCAAAAGCTGTTATGGATATATGTGTACTGACGATAATGAAATAGTGAAACAGGATTCCCCTGACCGATTGATAGGAGCTGGAGACCGCCAGCATTCCCAACCGGAAGGCGTCGACACCTGGCAAAGGGAACGCTCTTATGTAAGAACATGACATGGCTTTCCTTGAATCGGTGAAACCTATGTATACTGGCAGCTGGGCGGGATGCTGAGTCCATCTGTCTACACTAAGGAAAACGAGATTATCAGGTAAGTAATCTCAACATTTCCTAGCGTGTAGCCAGATGGACTCAGAACAAGTGGGATATACAAAAGCTTTACTCCCGGACTGGGCGGGAGGCTGCCTGAGGACCACGTAAGACTGCTTTCGCAAATGCTGTGTCCTCCCTGGCCTGGACATCCAGACGGTAAAACCTGGAGAAGGTATGGAGGGAGGACCATGTCGCCGCTTTACATATTTCTGCAGGCGACAGCATCCTAGATTCAGCCCAAGATGCTGCTTGGGCTCTGGTAGAATGAGCCTTGACTTGTAGAGGCGGTGACTTCCCGGCCTCTACGTAGGCTGCTCTGATGACTTCTTTAATCCAGCGGGCGATGGTGGGCCGAGAGGCCGCTTCTCCTTGTTTCTTCCTGCTGTGAAGGACGAACAGATGGTCCGTCTTTCGTACTGATTCTGTCATTTCCAGATATCTGGGCAGCAATCTGCCGATGTTGAGATGGCATAACAAATGCCCTTCTTCTGATTTCTTCAAACCCGCCGTGGTTGGCAAGGATATGGTCTGGTTGAGGTGAAATTGTGAGACTACCTTAGGCAAGAAGGATGGAACCGTGCGAAGATGGATAGCCTCTGGAGTGATTCTAAGAAAGGGATCACGGCAGGACAGCGCTTGTAGTTCCGAGATGCGGCGTGCTGAACACACTGCCAGCAAAAACACCATCTTCAAAGTTAGAGAACGGAGAGACAGGCCCCGAAGGGGTCTGAAGGTGGATCCCGCGAGGAAATCCAAAACTATGTTGAGGTTCCACAGGGGCACTAGCCACTTCAGTGGCGGACGAATGTGCTTGACTCCTTTCAGGAAGCGGGAAACATCTGCAACCTCCACTGTTCCGCACAGCGGTGGCAGTCCTCGGTGCTGGAGAATGACCAGGCCGAGCTCCGGTTCTTGGAAGATAGTACGACCTAGAACCTTTCGAAACCATGTGGCCCAATTTAGCAACCAGGTCTCTATGGGATTGTTGCTGAAGCTGAATTAGAGTACTTTCCGTCCTTTGTGAATTGCAGAAGGACGAGCCGGTGAAGATCGATGGCTCTGTGGATTTCAGGAGGCCATCGAGGACCGCCTGAAGGACGTAAACGTCTGACTCAACTCTGTAATCTAGTATGGTAGCGCAGGTGCAGAGGAGACAGGCTAGGCGTGTCTGGCGCTTCCACATTTTTTTTGTGGTGGCTCAGAACCCCGCACCGGTGTCGGTGGGGAACACCTCGGCGCCTCGGGTGCAGAGGAGCACATGATTCATGAACCCAGGCCCACTTCGCAACTGGCTCAATGTACCCTGATGCCAATGCGGAATCCCTCGGAGCTCGGCCTGGTCATTCTCCAGCACCGAGGACTGCCACCGCTGTGCGGAACAGTGGAGGTTGCAGTAGCGATGTTGCTCGGCCCGGTCATTCTCCCAGCACCGATGTTCTGGATTGCGTCGGTGGCGGACGGTCACCGTGCCGGTGATGATGATAGCCACGGTGCTTGGCCTGGTTTTTCCCCAGCGCCAAGATGGATGCCCTCGCTGTCTTGGATGGCTAGTGGTGACGGACTGTCAGCATGTCTGCACTGCTCCTGGCACTATGTAGTGCTGTAGGATGATATGGGCTTTAGTTAAGAACCTGAAGTATGGAACACTGTGTTTAGTCGAGGGCATTGCATTTAGGTGCTATGTCAGTATTGACGGTATCGATGGCGGCATTAAAAGCGGCCTCCGGGGTATAGTCGAAAATGACGATGGCCCAGGCAGAGCAATGACAACAGTGATGGAGGCAGCGACGGCATTGGCGTAGGTATCGATGGAATCAATGTGGCAATGAAGAATCAAAGACACATCGATGGCATTGGCGAAATCGATACCGGCATCGACGGAATCGATGGCAGCATCGATAGAAATGAAGAGGGCACCGATGGAATGGACACAGACGCTGATGGCATGGATGAAATGGATACGGACATCAATGGCATTGACCTGGGCATCGATGGAATTCAAGGAGAAATTAGTGCCATGGACTTGAACATCGATGGCACCGAAATAATCGATGCGGGGTTCGATGGCATCGATGGACCGAAGAGGGGGGTGGGGCATTGATAGAGGCAGCATGGATGGAGGTACCGACGGTATTGATGGGGGCATCGACCGCATAAAGGTACAGAGGGAATCGATGCGAGGCATGGATTCGACAGAGGCCCCGGCGGCAACGGTAACCGTGGATGTCCCTATCCCCCTAGCCCTAATAACCCGGTGGAGGGTCGCAGGCGGACACTTCCAGGTTTTTGTGGGCTAACTAAGGATGAAAACATAGGGAGAGGGAAGGCCACAATTTGGTTGGTAGGCTGGGGAAACAGTTAGCGAGGTGACAGAAACAGACCGAAACACAGGGCATAGTACTCACCGAGCGTCGATTAAATGTACACGAAGGGAGACCCGTGTAGGGAAAAATTAATTGTGAAGTAAAATTGTAAGTGTTTCCGTGAGGAAAAGTTGTGAGAAATTTCTCACAGAACTCCTGAAGCGATGCTAACTGCAGCGCAGAAAAAAGAAGAGACTGAAGGGAGATCCCTGTGGACACAGGGATCATGGCATGCTGGGCATGCTCAGTGCACTCAGTGTGCCAGTCAAAGCTTTTTAGAAACTTTGACAGAATGTTTTCTGTGTTAGGGCTCCGTCCACTGACGTCACCCATATGTGAGGACTATCATCCTGCTTGTTCTGGGATAAAGCTTTCTATCTGCCTTTGGGAAATAGAAGGACTCAAAATCTAGCTCAGTAGGCAGACATGAAAGAAGGAATACCAGCAAAGGAAATTGACTTGAATTTGAATTTGTCTGAATTTTTGCAAAATTCACAAGATATGGAAATAACCCAAAGAGGAACCTTATTGGTTATTTTACATTTCAACATTACAACCGGAACTTTTGGCCAGCTTGGGGGGGGCCTCCTGACCCCCCCAAGCTGGCCAAAAGTTCCGGTTGGGTCCAGCGGGGGTCCGGGAGCGGAGGCGCGGAGGAGCACGTGACGTCCGCGTCACTCCGACGTGACGCCGATGTCACGTGCTCCTCGCAAAGGAATACAGGGATGGCTTCCTGACTCCCCGCTTGACTACCAGGGAGTTTTGGTAAGTCTTGGTGGGGTCAGGAGGGTGGGGGGTTTAAGTGTTTATTTAGATTCAACGTATTCAACATAGCTATGTTGAATAAGTTGAAAATCGCGATGCGTTGCGCATCATCACTTTTTTAAGTTTAAAAAAAAAAATTTGCGTTTACATATGCCGTTCAAAACGAATGCACACCCCTAGTGCCTAGAGAAACCATCCTGAACTTTTCTTTCTTCAGAAATTTGTTGAGATTTCTGAGATCTAGGATGGGACATAGGCCTCCGGTTTTCTTTGGAATGAGAAAATAATGGGAGTAGAATCCTCTGCCCTGCTGAGTCCGGGGCACCAGTTGTATAGCTCTGGCTCTCAGGAGGGTGGATAATTCTGCTTGTAGAGGAATTATGTGAGATTCGTTCTGCAGATATGACCTCGGTGGAGATTCTGGTGGAATTGAGAGGAAATTGAGTTTGTAACCTCAAGCTACTATGGAAAGTACACATTGGTCTGTTGTTATTTCTATCCAATGGTTGTATAAATAGGATATTCGGCCTCCTACTGGTAGATGTGCTCGAGGGTTGAGGAGATGGATTTGTTCCCTGGTCTGTGTTTCAAAAGCCAGCAGCAGGTCCTGTCTGTGGCGGAGGCTGAGGGCGAGCAGTCTTTGGTTGTCTGGCCTGGGAACGTTGTTGTGGCCTAGTGGATCTGCCCCTCGATGCTGGAGGGTAGTAACGTCGTTGTCGATGGCTGTGCAGAGGGTTCCTGTGGAACTTGTGACAGTTGGCTTAAGGTCTCAGAATGTTCCTTTAGTTGTGCCACGGCATCTTGGACCTTGGAACTGAATAGGTTGTTCCCAACACATGGCAAATCAGGCCTAAGGTCAGAGGCCTTAAGCAATGCCCAACGCCTAGCACTAATTCTAGCAGCCGCTGTTCTGGAAGCTGTCTCGAAGCTATCGTAAGCTGCCCTTACTTCATGTTTCCCAGCTTCCAGGCCTTTATGTATAATTGCCTGTGCTGCTTCCTGGGATTGCTGTGGTAAAGATGTGATGAACTGCTGCATCTGTTTCCACAGATTCCTCTGATATTGTGTCATGTAGAGTTGATAAGAGGAAATTCTGGTATTCAGGATAGCCCCTTGATATACCTTCCTTCCCAGGGAGTCTAGATATCTCTGATCTTTACCTGGGGGGGTTGAAGAGTGTGGACGAATTCGTTTGGATTTCTTTTGAGCAGATTCTACTACCACCAATTGGTGTGGAAGCTGCGATTTTTGATATGCAGGAGCAGCCTGCACCAGATATGTGGTATCTACTCGTTTATTAACAGCAGAGACAGAGCATGGGTGCTCCCAGATTCGATGTTGAAGATCCAGAAGAACCTCGTATATTGGTAGAGCCAATACCTGCTTTGGAGGGTCGACAAATTGATGTACCTCCAATGTCTGCTGCCTAGTATCTTCTTCCGCATCCAGGGTAAAGGGTATGGTGTCTGCCATCTCTTGAATGAAGGTGGTAAAAGACAAATCCTCTGGTGGAGACTTTTTTCTTTGATCTGGGGATGAAGGATTCGACATGAATTCTTCAGAGGATGTATCAGTATGTTGATCATCCCAAGTGTCATTTGGATCATCCCTATATGGAGAGAGTGGGGAAGATCTTGGTTGTTGATGAAGGCCCGAAGGTCCTGGTTGCGTATCATCAGAGGGTATTCTTGGAGAAGTGTCCTCTGATGGTTTTGGTGGAAGGGCATCGATAACTTCCTGATATCTTTTCAAGAGACTTTGGAAAAATGCCAAATCATGTCGTTCTGGATCCCCAGACGACGGCTGCATCGATGGCAGGGAGGTTGGCAACGATGGAAGTGCAAGTAACTGTGTCGAAGACGTCAATGGGGTTGGCATCGAGGTCGGCATCGATGAACCCATTGGTATCTGCGCATAAATCAATGTCGATGTAGTAATCATCCTCGGTGCAGGAACAGACTTTGATCCTGGCACTGGCATCGGTATTGTCACCGGCATCAGTGTGACCACCGGCATCGGTAAGGTTACCGGCATCGATGCTGAAGGCACTGGCATCGGCGGGACTGCCGAAGTTACTTGCTGTTCCTTAAGAGCCTTGATGACCGCTTGCCTGATAAGATCAGACAATTCCGGCGTTACAACTGATGAAGTCAGAGCAGTTGTACACGGTGGCGGAGGCTGTGATGGCAGATCCTCCACAGAGCCCTGTGGAGGTTCAGGAATCGACATATCCTTTTGAACAGGCCGAGGCATTGAAGGAACCGGCGTATCTTGGCTCCTTGGCCGCTTTGCACCCGATTCCTCCGGAGGAAGAGATGATTCCTACGTCGATGGACGTCTGTGTCGATGACGATGCTTTGTTTTGTGTTCGCCGATTGACTTCATCGATGCCATCGACGACGCTGGAGATGGATGATCCCTGATCCTTCCGGACGATGTTTTTTAAGCAAGATACGTTTGGAAACTCCGACCGGAGACGATTTCGACGACGTCGAGGGAGATGGCTGAAGCTGGAGATGGAACAAATGTTCCATTTTCTCTTGACGAGCCTTCCGTTCCTTCACCATCATCATGGGTAGGTGTTGACGTCATGATTCTGACCTAGACACATCACACACTCGAGGTGTGGGTCGGTGATGGACATTGTCCGGTTACATATAGGGCATTTTTTGAAGCCCGTAGCCATTTTTGATCGACGGCCGTCGATGACAAAATGAGGCAATTCGTGAGAGAAAAAATTCTGTTTTACTCGAAGAGTATAAACGAGACAGAGGTACTCACCAGCTGGTGGAAACCCCAAGAGATCCCGATGGGAGAAAATATTATTGAAAATATGACTTTTTAGTTAGAAATTGTTGTGAGAGACTCGCAACGGCTCCTACTCCGCGATGCCTACAGCAGCGCAGAAAAACGAAGACTGAAGAGAGACCCCTGTGGCAGATAATATCATGGCATGCTGGGCATGCTCAGTGGCCTCACAGGGCCAGTCAAAAGTTTCTAGAAACTTTGACAGAAAGTTTTCCCGCAATAGGGCTCCATCAGTGACGTCACCCATATGTGAGGACTAGCATCCTGCTTGTTGTTACGAATGGGCTCAGGCCAGGAGTCGTGAACACCACTAACAGGGGTGTCTCAGGGTGGAGAAAGGCAGGACTGCAGAAGAGTCTAGATGCTGGCTGGTGCAGGCAGGAATGAGTAAACCCTATGGGCAAGTGGGAAGGTGGAATAGGCAGACTGAGTCTAATACTGGCTGGAGATACCTGATACCAGATGCATGAAGGTAAGGGTGAACTTGAATACTGGAACAGCATGGAGGTATGTGTGAGCGTAATGTAGGTAAAGGTGTACAGGAAACTGGAACTGGGTGCTGGTAAGGATGAATTCAGGAAGCGTGCAGGTAAGAGTGATAATGGCTGGAGGTATAAGTGACTGATTTGAGGAAACAAGACTGACAGAGAACTGTACAAACAAACCAGGACAGCACTAACATTGAACATGAAACACATAAGCCCGAAGGCAGCAGAGCGGGGCAAAGGCCGAAGGCTACAGACAGCAGACTAAGGAGCCTTAGGCCACACACACACACAGCAGGCAGAAAGCCCGTAGGCCACACACGGCAGGCAGAGGGCCCGTAGGCCACACACACACAGTAGGCAGAGGTCCGTAGGCCACACACACACACAGTAGGCAGAGGGCCCGTAGGCCACACACACACACAGTAGGCAGAGGGCCCATAGGCCACACACACACACAGTAGGCAGAGGGCCCATAGGCCACACACACACACAGTAGGCAGAGGGCCCATAGGCCACACACACACACAGTAGGCAGAGGGCCCGTAGGCCACACACACACACAGTAGGCAGAGAGCCCGTAGGCCACACACACACAGTAGGCAGAGGGCCCGTAGGCCACACACACAGTAAGTAAGGCAAGGCAGGTCAGAAGGCCCGTAGGCCACACACACACCGTAGGCAGAGGGCCGTAGGCCACACACACAGTAAACAAGGCAAGTCAGGTCAGAAGGCCCGTAGGCCACACACACAGTACGCAAGGCAAGTCAGGTCAGAAGACCCATAGGCCACACACACACAGTAAGAAAGGCAGGTCAGAAGGCCCGTAGGCCACACACAGCAAGCAAGGAAGGCTAGAGCAGGGAGCCCAGGCGAGCTCGATGCTGAAGCACTGATGGAACTGCTAGACAGGATTATAAAGGAAAGTCTGGGGTATAGAGTAGACAGGAAGGAAGGAGTGGGCCAGCCAGAAGAACATGCTTGTGGGGGACCTCTGGTGGTGAGGCGGCTGCATAGCAGCCATGGTCGTAACACTTGTCCTGGGATAATCTTGATTTTTCTTTTTTTAATTGTAACTGTAACATTACCCATATTTCAAACAAGATGGTTTCTTGCAATTATGTTAAACTGCATTAAAAATAAAATAAAAAAACAAACAAACAAAAAAAACAAAACAGTAGGGTCTGGCAAGGTTCCAACCTGCGGCTCCGCCCTGGGAGCATTAGCGAGAGAAGATTGTGCCTGGAGAAAGGATTGCAATCCCTGAAAGAACTCTACCCATGAAAAAGAAGAAGTATCCATTCCAGGAGGTAATTCGGGTGTACATACTGAGCTACCATCCCCTGCATAGGAACCAGTTAGAGGAGTTCCAAATCAGGCACCACACCCAGCCATCTGTACCGAGGCCTATATCCGGCTAGGAAGAACCAGGCTTAGCGAAATCAAAAGACGACAATTCATCCTGAGCCTCCAAGCAGCACTGGCACCAGCTAGCGGGCACTCCTGGCTAAGAAGCCCGAATATGACAGGCAATGCATAAAGACGCTTTAGATGCCATTATGGCCAACAGTGCGCTGAAGCTGCGGCCAGAGATGTGCGTCTAAGCTGGTTTTTTTTTTTTATATGTCCAAAAATATTAGGCATCCAACCTAGGTGTCCAAAAATTGGGTGTCCACTACTTAGGTGCCCCATACCTAAGTGTCCAAAATTAGGCATCCTAGTGCCTAGGTGCCCAAAACTTAGGTGTCCCAAAACCTAAGCGCTCAAAGAAACTTGGGCACACAGGCAAGCCTGTGTCCACTTAAGGTGTCTCTTAACTTAGTTGCATGAAGGCCCAACTAGGCATCAAAAAACCAGACGCACAACCTGGACACACAGCTAGACACATACGCCGAACCGATAAGCCTGTAGAGGCAGCCTAAGAAAAGTGCGTAAAAAGCCGTTGTGGCCTACCTTGCGGCACACAGGAAAAAAGCCTCAGAGTGGGACCTAGGCTAAGGAGGCTGCTCAACCCGCCAGGCTACCCACATCCCTTGACCTCCCACAGAGTGGAACGAATGTTGGAACAGTGCACTGAGCAGAAAGACAAGAAAAAGAGAGAGCCCTACACTACCGAAAGCCTCCTTTTACGTCTCTGGATGTTTTTTCCCCCCCCCCAAACTTACCTGAACTCAGCTGTACCTGGCTGAGCACAGAGACGGTCTCTGGCTGCGGGGGAAGAAGGCATGTGCTGTCACTGCTGTGCTCGGCTTCCTGCACCTGCTGCCTTTCAGCTGCTTAATCAGCTAAGTCCACGCTGGCTGAAAATCAGCTACCAGACCAAGGCACTCATCTGAGGGACCATGGAAATCACCTCAGGAATTCTCAACTGGGGGAGGGACCATTTAGTATCATCGTAGGAGAGCAGGGCAAATTTATTTTCCTTGTTTCTTCTTTTTCAAAATGAAGCAATCTGCAGTAAGGAGATGCACGTCCACCATCTGCTGGAGATGGAGAATACTGGCAGGCTGTGACGTCAGTTTGTTCCGTCTCCATTTGCTGGTGGGGGTGCATAACCCACATTTTCTGGATTCATCTGATTAGATGCTAAGAAAACCTGATTATAAAAACATTGCTGAGATAATTAAAAAGGCAGAAAAAATCAGAAAATGACTGAAGGCCTATGGAGGCAGTAACAGCGTTCTGGTGGGATATTATCCTTTTCAGATGAATCAAAATTAAATCTCAAGGTGGCAGGTTTGCTGGGCATGAGAGACCCCTGTGGATGTAAGAAAATTTTCTGAGAAAGATCTAGAACAATTCTACATGTGACAAAGTTAATGTAACCCATCAGGCAAGTTGTAGCTGCTTATCATCAAAATAATCTTATTTGTAAAATTTCCATTCATCAGTCCATGATGTACAAAAACGCATTTTTTTCTGTATATCTAATTAATAAAATGGAAACATATAATCAGATTTGATTAAAACTTACAGAATGTTTGCTGGAAATGTTTCAGTGCTGGAGCTTCAGGAGCAACATTGTATAAATGAGTTTTCAGTGCTCCACTTATAAGCAGGTTGTATGCAAGGTCTGTTATGTTAATTCCAACAATAGCAAATGAATAACTGAAACAAAAATAATCAGCAAAAATTATTTTACATTCTCTTGTCTTTTTAAGATGTTATACACAAAACCCCAATTTAGCAAGAGAAAACTGTGCAGGCATGACTTCCAGGTTCACCACTTTCACTGTACACCTAGGTTCAAAATATACAGTTACAGCGATGAACCTGGAATTCTGGCTTGTGGTGATAAAATAAAATAGTAGGATGAGCTGTTTGCAGGACCAGTTGATGGTAGGGTCAGCACGAAAAGATACAGTGGCAACTGCAGAGGAAAATTTAGACTGTCCACTGTGTTGTTTCACCTGGAAGAGGGTTCCCGCAAGAGAGGCTGTCAGTGGTTGTAGTCATCAATGCTGCAGTCAGCTGCTCGTCTTAGAGAAGGCAAAGTGTGATTGAACTTGTGGTCAGGACCACAGAGTAGCTGCTAGTTGAAGCAGTGTTAATGAATGTTTGCTCACCCATGCTATGGGGCAGATGCAATATAGTGCGCTCAGCCGAGCGCATTGTATAACCCGCACTCTGACGCGGAGTGAATGTAATAGCACTCATCACATGCAAATGCAAGTGAATGAGCCTATTACTCATTCACGCCCCATGCAAAAAGATAAATGTGCGTCTCAGACACACATTTATCGCTCAGTTGTTAACGCCTGCCTGGAGCGGCCATTTTCATTACTGGCAGACAGGTCGGTTATGAAAACAGATGCAGAGTTTACCGGCGTTGGTCTTCATAACCGGCAGCCCCAGCGGGTTGCGTTAGCAAGGAGGCGCTAAGGTCGCACAAGCAACCCTAGTGCCTCCTTCCTAGCGTGACCTCCTAATTTACATATTGCATGGCGCCCCCCTTGCGGGCGCCATGCGTGCGTTAAGAAAGTGGGTGCTGAAAAGTCAGCGCCCGCTTTCCGCGAAAATTATTGCATCGGCCCCTATAAGAGCAATCCATTTGGTGACCTTCACATACACCTAAGCGGACAGTAGTCTACAACAGTGTTTCCCAGTCCTGACCTGAAAGCATATCTACCCAGTCAGGATTTTCATAATGAATATGCATGATAAATATTTGCATACACCAGGTCTCAATGTGTGCAAATCTAATGAATGCAAATCTATCTCATGCATCTTCATTATGGACATTCTAAAAACTTGACTGATTGGGTGTGTCCCCAGGAAAGGGTTGGGAAACACTGATCTACAGCATAAAAACTATGTCAATGATTCATTTAGTCAAGTTACACATTTTCTAATTTATAAAACAACAAATGATCTAACATCCTAGCAACAATCTAACTTGCAAAAGCTGTTTAAAGACATGCCATTTGAAGCAGGAGTTCCGTTTGGGAACAGGGAAATACCTATAGTACCTGAATATAGTCCACTTTGAAGTAGCTCATGAAAAAGGAAGTTAGGGCATCCCAACAGAGAGATTCCAATAAAAGCAAACCTAGTTCATGTGCCTATATGTAAAAAATCACCTGAGCTAAAGATTTCCAAATTATCCCTATCAACTGAAAAGCAGGTTGTTAATTCAAACAAAAAACACACTTTGAAATGTCTGTATGCCAATGCCAGAAGTCTAAGAAGTAAGATGAGAGAGTTAGAGTGATTAGCAGTAAATGATGAGATTGACATAAACGGCATCACAGAGACCTGGTGAAAGGAGGATAACCAATGGGACAGTACTAATTCAGGGTACAAATTATATCGCAATGATAGAGAGGATCAACTTGGTGGGGGTGTGGCACTATGACCGGGAGGGTATAGAGTCCAACAGAGTAAAGATCATACAAGAGACTAAATGCTCAGTAGAATCTATATGGGTAGAAATCCCATGTGATAAGAGTATACTACCATCCACCTGGACAAAATGATCAGAAGATGATGAAATGCTAAGAGAAATCAGGGAAGCTAACCAATTTCGCAATGCAGTAATAATGGGAGATTTCAATTACCCCAATATTGACTGGGTAAATGTAACATCAGGACATGCTAGAGACATAAAGAGTCCTGGATGTAATAAACGACTGCTTCATGGAGCAATTGGTTCAGGAACCAACGAGAGAGGGAGCTATTTTAGATTTAATTCTTAGTGGAACACAGGATTTGGTGAGAGAGGTAATGGTGGTGGGGCCACTTGGCAATGGTGATCATAACATGATCAGATTTAAACTAATAACTGGAAGGGGGACAATAAGTAAATCTACAGCTCTAATACTAAATTTTCAAAAGGGAAATTTTGATAAAATGAGGAAAATAGTTAGACAAAAACTGAAAGGTGCATCTGCAAAGGTTAAAAGTATTCAACAGGCATGGACATTGTTTAAAAATACAATCCTAGATGCGCAGTCCAGATGTATTCCACGCATTAAGAAAGATGGAAAGAAGGCAAAATGATTACCGGCATGGTTAAAAGGTGAGGTGAAAGAGGCTATTTTAGCCAAAAAAACATCCTTCAAAAATTGGAAGAAGGATCCATCTGAAGAAAATAGGATAAAGCATAAGCATTGTCAAGTTAAGTGTAAAACATTGATAAGCCAGGCGAAGAGAGAATTTGAAATGAAGTTGGCCATAGAGGCAAAAACTCATAATAAAATTTTAAAAATCTATCTGAAGCAAGAAACCTGTGAGGGAGTTGGTTGGACCATTAGATGACTGAGCAGTTAAAGGGCTCTTAGGGAAGATAAGGCCATTGCAGAAAGACTAAATTAATTATTTGCTTCTGTGTTTTCTAATGAGGATGTTGGGGAGATACTAGTTCCGGAGATGGTTTTCAAGGGTGATGAGTCAGATGAACTAAACCAAATCACTGTGGACTGGAAGATGTAGTAGGCCAGATTGACAAACTAAAGAGTAGCAAATCACCTGAACCGGATGGTATGCATCCTAGGGTTCTGAACTAAAAAATGAAATTTCTGATCTATTGGTTAAAATTTGTAACCTATCATTAAAATCATCAATTGTACCTGAAGAATGGAGGGTGGACAATGTAACACCAATATTTAAAAAGTGCTCCAGTGGCGATCAGGGAAACTCTAGACCAGTGAGCCTGACTTCAGTGCTGGGAAAAATAATGGAAACTATTCTAAAGATCAAAATCACAGAGCATATAAAAAGACATGATTTAATGGAACTCAGCCAACATGGATTTACCCAAGGGAAGTCTTGCCTCACAAATCTGCCTCATTTTTTTGAAGGAGTTAATAAATATGTGGATAAATGTGAACTGGTAGATGTAGTGTATTTTGATTTTTAGAAGGCATTTGACAAAGTCCCTCATGAGAGGCTTCTAAGAAAACTAAAAACTCATGGGATAGGAGGCGATGTCCTTTCGTGGATTACAAACTGGTTAAAAGACAGGAAACAGAGAGTAGGATTAAATGGTCAATTTTCTCAGTGGAAAAGGGTAAACAGTGGAGTGACTCAGGGATCATAAGAACATAAGAAAATGCCATACTGGGTCAGACCAAGGGTCCATCAAGCCCAGCATCCTGTTTCCAACAGTGGCCTATCCAGGCCATAAGAACCTGGCAAGTACCCAAAAACTAAGTCTATTCCATGTTACCATTGCTAATGGCAGTGGCTATTAGGGATGTGAATCGTGTCCTCGATCGTCTTAACGATCGATTTCGGCTGGGAGGGGGAGGGAATCGTATTGTTTGCCGTTTGGGGGGGTAAAATATCGTGAAAAATCGTGAAAAATCTAAAAATCGCAAAACCGGCACATTAAAACCCCCTAAAACCCACCCCCGACCCTTTAAATTAAATCCCCCACCCTCCCGAACCCCCCCCAAATGAGTTAAATAACCTGCGGGTCCAGCGGCGGTCCGGAACGGCAGCGGTCCTGAACGGGCTCCTGCTCCTGAATCTTGTTGTCTTCAGCCGGCGCCATTTTCCAAAATGGCGCCGAAAAATGGCGGCGGCCATAGACGAACACGATTGGACGGCAGGAGGTCCTTCCGGACCCCCGCTGGACTTTTGGCAAGTCTCGTGGGGGTCAGGAGGCCCCCCACAAGCTGGCCAAAAGTTCCTGGAGGTCCAGCGGGGGTCAGGGAGCGATTTCCCGCCGCGAATCGTTTTCGTACGGAAAATGGCGCCGGCAGGAGATCGACTGCAGGAGGTCGTTCAGTGAGGGTTCCGGCGCCTCGCTGAACGACCTCCTGCAGTCGATCTCCTGCCGGCGCCATTTTCCGTACGAAAACGATTCGCGGCGGGAAATCGCTCCCTGACCCCGCTGGACCTCCAGGAACTTTTGGCCAGCTTGTGGGGGGCCTCCTGACCCCCACGAGACTTGCCAAAAGTCCAGCGGGGGTCCGGAAGGACCTCCTGCCGTCCAATCGTGTTCGTCTATGGCCGCCGCCATTTTTCGGCGCCATTTTGGAAAATGGCGCCGGCTGAAGACAACAAGATTCAGGAGCAGGAGCCCGTTCCGGACCGCTGCCGTTCCGGACCGCCGCTGGACCCGCAGGTTATTTAACTCATTTGGGGGGGGTTCGGGAGGGTGGGGGATTTAATTTAAAGGGTCGGGGGTGGGTTTTAGGGGGTTTTAGTGTGCCGGCTCACGATTCTAACGATTTATAACGATAAATCGTTAGAATCTCTATTGTATTGTGTTCCATAACGGTTTAAGACGATATTAAAATTATCGGACGATAATTTTAATCGTCCTAAAACGATTCACATCCCTAGTGGCTATTCTCTAAGTGAACTTAATAGCAGGTAATGGACTTCTCCAATCCTTTTTTAAACACCGCTATACTAACTGCACTAACCACATCCTCTGGCAACAAATTCCAGAGTTTAATTGTGCGTTGAGTAAAAAAGAACTTTCTCCGATTAGTTTTAAATGTGCCCCATGCTAACTTCATGGAGTGCCCCCTAGTCTTTCTACTATCCGAAAGAGTAAATAACCGATTCATATCTACCCGTTCTAGACCTCTCATAATTTTAAACATCTCTATCATATCCCCCCTCAGCCGTCTCTTCTCCAAGCTGAAAAGTCCTAACCTCTTTAGTCTTTCCTCATAGGGGAGCTGTTCATTCCCCTTATCATTTTGGTAGTCCTTTCTCTGTACCTTCTCCATCGCAATGATCTGTACTTGGACCGGTGGTTTTCAATATATTTATAAATGATCCGGAAAGGAATACGATGAGTGAAGTTATCAAATTTGCAGATGATACAAAATTATTCAGAGTAATTAAATCACAAGCGGATTGTGATACATGCAGGAGGACACTGCAAGGCTGGAAGATTGGATATCCAAATGGCAGATGCACTTGTCCATATTAAATTTCAAGATGCATATAGGGAAAAATAACCCTTGCTGTAGTTACACGATGTTAGGTTCCAAATTTAGAGCTACCACCCAGGAAAAATATCTAGGCATTATACTGGATAATACTTTGAAATCGTTGGCTCATTGTGCTGCAGCAGTCATAATGCCTCTATCGCTCCATAGTGAGACCGCAACTTGAATACTGTGTACAATTCTGGTCGCCGCATCTCAAAAAAAATATATAGTTGCGATGGAGCAGGTACAGAGAAGGGCGACCAAAATGATAAAGAGGATGGAACAGCTCCCCTATGAGGAAAGGCTGAAGAGGTTAGGGTTGCTCAGCTTGGAGAAGAGATGGCTGAGGGGGGATATGATAGAGGTCTTTAAAATCATGAGAGATCTTGAACGAGTAGATATGAATCAGTTATTTACACTTTTGGATAATAGAAGGACTAGGAGGCACTCCATTAAGTTAGCAAGTAGCACATTTAAGACTAATTGGAGAAAGTTATTTTTCACTCAATGCACAATTAAGCTCTGGAATTTGTTGCCAGAGGATGTGGTTAGTGCAGTTAGTGTAGCTGGGTTCAAAAAAAGGTTTGGATATGTTTTTGGAGGAGAAGTCTATTAACTGCTATTAATCAAGTTGACTTAGGGAACGGCCTCTGTGGCATCAGTACCATGGGATCTTCTTAGTGTTTCGGTACTTGCCAGGTTCTTGTGGTCTGATTTGGCATCTGATGGAAACAGGATGCTGAGCTTGATGGACCCTTGATCTGACCAGCATGGCAATTTCTTATCTTCTTATGAATATAAATCTAAATAAGTACTATAGTTGAAAACCATTTGGCTATGGTGAGATGCTCAGCCACAAATGCAACTGAATAATATATTAGGCCTGGATGTGCAGTATCACGCAACAGAAAGTGTCTATTTTATTTACAGGATGGCTCATTTGAAGAAAAAGTAACTTGTTAGTGAGTGAACAAAAAGAAGACAAATCATATTTAACAATTATGTGATCTCTAATATACAATCACAGCATTTCACTTATAAGTTTTCTATAGTACAAACTTTCATGCAAAGAAATTTCATCCTTACCCAATTGCCTTATCAAATTTTTTCTTCTCCCAATCTGCTTTGTTGAAGTTGCTGGAAAAAAAATATCTAGTCTCATTAAAGTTTCAACAGCTATCTTTTAATTGGGTTCCATGAATGTTAAATGTTATTGTAGTTTATAATTGAATTGACATATTAAGATTATTACAATCTACCAAGCTTGATTAATCATGATTAAATAAATTACATCAAAAGACTGAAACAAGATTAGAGGATGATCAATTTAATTTTTATTCCAAATAATATTGTATGTTTTTCTCACAGCAGCCTACTTAAAAAAAGCAATAATATTAAAGAAAATAAGAAAATTATCTTAACAAAAATAGTGATGAAACCTTTAAGGCTTTTTTTAAAAACCAAACTAAAAGAAATTCAAAATAAAAATTCTACTGAACATTGTGATAGAGTTCACTAAACGTAATAATCAAACATTAGAACAGAGTTGCCAGCAGATAAGGATCTCTTAGTCCACTCAGCCTTCCCAGTTGTTCCCTGCTTCCCGAAATCTTACTTGGTCTCTGATTACCTCCCTTCCTATCTCAACTGCCTTCTGCATCTCTTCCATACATGCCTGAATTCTGTTACTGTTTTGCTTACTACCACCTCTCCTGGTAGGTTAATCTAGGCATTGTCATGTCAGGTAGATTGGATGCAGGTGTTCCTACAGCAGGAATGGTACAGGACTTCAAGACAGAGCAAGACAAGGTCTTTTGCCTGAGCAGCCCCCTCCCTCTTGGGTTGAGCCTGCGGGTTCTGGGGGCTGGCAGGACATTCTTGGTATGTTACATGATAGAGGATGGGCAGGGCAGGAACTGGAGACATGGCTTGTTGTGAAGGCAGGGTTGAAGCTGGAGATAAGCACTGAACTGCAATCAGACAGGAGCTGGAGGCAGGCAGGGGACTGAGACAAGGACTAGACAGGACCATGAGAACAGGGCAAAGAATATACAAACACAGGCAAACAGGCAACTAATACAAAGCAAGGTACATATAAGACAAGACAAGGGAGAAACAGACAAGGAGGTCTAAGCAGGCCACAATGCAAGGCAAAGCAAGACTAGAAGGCCCGAAGGCCACAAGGCATGGAAAGAAGGCCAAAAAGGCCACAGGACAAGGCAAGGTAAAGCAAGAAGGCCACAAGAGCCACTTAGCAGCAAAGCAGATTGGTCCAATGCAAACAGCCAAGGTGACTCAATGAAGAGCACAGAGTTGTGGGAGAAGGAGGGCTAAATAGGGCTAGCTTTGCTGCATCCTAAAGGCATGAAGTAAATGGCTAGAGTGGAAGACTGCTTGGTTCAGTAAGGACCTTTGTAGGCAGGGAAGGGGGCTGTCTAAGACCCCTTCCTCCTGGGTCCCATTTGGCATGGGGGCTGTGGAGAGTTGGTTGGGTATTCCTCAAGGAGAAGGCAAGGACTTTAGCTGTAGTGGCAGTAGGCACTGGCTTCAGAAAAGTCATAGCATGCATAATCCTTGGCTTGGACTCTGCAAATGCAGCTTAGACAGGGTCTTGGGGTGTGCAGCATGAGCAGCAAGAACTGGAGTTGCAGAAGCGCAGCCTGCCTGGCACGGAGTCACAGGAGCCGAGCCTGCCTGGCACAGAGTTGCGGTAGAACAAGCTGGCTCAGCCTGGTACAGAGTTATGGCAGGAATCGGCACAGCGTGCAGTGGAAGTATTGCAGGAACTGTTCCAATTGGGTGTGGAGACATGGCAGAAGAAGCTGGAGGTACCACAGGCTTTGCGAAATCCCTCGATGGCTGGGAAGAGGCAGTTGTTTTTTCTGAAAACATAGCCTGAAAGTCTGTGGGAGCAGCTGCATTCAGCAAGGTCTCCAGTGCTGCAGCAAAGGATGCAGCGGGAAACAAGTTCCTAGAAGCTGGGACAACTGAGTTTGAAGTTTTGGAGTTTGCCACATCTTGGAGGTAGGCCACTACAGAAGTGAAGTCTCTTTGAGGTGGAGCCGGTTCGGCATGAAAGGCTGAACTCACTGTGGACATTTTTTTCAGACAATCTGTGGCAGCCTGGCCCAGACTCCCGAACTGGATTGCTGGAGCAGCCTGGGTCAGAGTCTCTGAATTCGCTATGGTAGGATCCTGGACTGGATCCTGTGAAAGTGCTATAGGAACAGTCTTGGCCAGGCTTTTGGAATGTGCTGGAACAGCAGCCTGGACCAGATTCAGTAGGGCAGGATCAGAAACAGACCCAGTACCTGGAGCAGGGTTTAACAACCCTTTAGGTATCAGATGCAGGATTTAGCTCTGGGACAGCAAAGCTTCCACAGGTGAAGATTTCCCTACAAAGGAAGGAATCACAAACCCTGACCTGGAGTTTGGCACTGGATTCTGTTTGGCAGGTGGGAAAGCAAGCTTAACTAAAAAGGTACAGATTATCTTCTTAGATGTTAGAATGGGTCTCTTCAGGGTTTGATTAGACACAGCCAGAGAAGTTTGATCAGCTGATTGAGGAAAATTCACAGACAAGGAACAGAAATTATCTCAATGGGTAGAATCCCTTGGCAGTGAAGTGAAAACAGATGACTGACTGGAAACCTCCAATGCTGGACTGGGCTTAGCACAAGACCCAGAAGGAACAACAGGACTGGAATCCTTAGCAAGATTTAATTTTACAGGCAATGATTTTAAACTCTCTTGATTAACCTTGACTGAGTCTTCTGGCTGTGTTTGGGATTTCTGAGAAGCAGGTTTAACAGGAACTAATGTGAAGAAAGGCTCAACTAGCTTGACTTTCAAACTGTTTTTTGTGGGAACATCAGCACCAGAGTTCTTTAATACAGACTGCACATTAGGGTGTGGTGTGCTGGTTTCTACTCTCCCAGGCTACTGCTGAATGGAGATCTATGTTACAGAAGGAGGTCTTGGGGCAACACAGAGAAAGCAGGTTAGTGAAAACTGGCTATTCTACACCTGGCACTAACCATACTCCTAAACAGTGATGTACTGATGGGGGGGAAGGCCCCTGGATGCCGTGCTGTAGGGGGCGCCAGAGGGAAGGGGATCCCATCCTGCCCAGTCAAGAGGAGGGCCTGAGACTGCTGGAGAATCCTTTCCTGCCAGGCGGCAGAAGTGGAGGAGGCCCACATCCACCGAAGGATCTCATTCTGTCCGGTGTGTGTGTGTGGAGAGGGAGTGGAGCCAAAGTGTGTGTGTGTGTGTGGAGAGAGAGTGGAGCAGGCATGTATGTGTGGAGGACAGAGAGTGGAGCCAATGTGTGTGGAGTAGAGGGAGTGGAGCCAGAATATGTTTGTGTGGAGAATAGGGGGTGGAGCCAGCCTATGAGTGCATGTGGATGAGAGGGAGTGGAGCCAGCATTTATGTTTGTAAATGAGAGGGAGTGGAGCCAATGTGTGTGTGTATGGAGGAGAAGAAGTGGAGCCAGCCTGTGATTGTGTATGGAGGGGAGGGAGTAGAGCCAGCATATGTGTGTTTTGTGTATGGGGAGAAGAGCAAGTGGAAAGAGAGGGACTAGAGTCAAAGTGTGTATGTGGAGGAGAGGAAGTGGAGCCAGCCTGTGTGTGTGTGTATGTGGAGTAAAGGGAATGCAGCGGCTATGTTTGTTTGTGGAGGAGAGGGAGTGGAGTCAGTATATATGTGTGTGTATGTGTGTGTGTATAAGAGAGGTAACAGAGCAAGCGTGTATGTGTAAGTGGAGGAGAGGGAATGGAGCCAGCATGCATATGTGTGTTTGTGGAGGAGAGGGAATGGAGCCTGGGTTTGTGTGTGGAGGAGAGGGAGTGGAGTCAGTGTGTGTGTGTTTGTGTGTAGGAGAGGGAATGGAACCAGCGTGCATGTATGTGTGTTTGTGGAGGAGAGGATATGGAGCTAGCTTGTATATGTGTGGAGGAGAGGGAGTGGAGCCAGCATGCATGTGTGTCTGCTTGTGGAGGAGAGGAAATGGAGCCTGGGTTTGTGTGTGGAGGAGAGGGAATGGAGTCAGTGTGTGTGTGTGTGTGTAGGAGAGGGAATGGAACCAGCGTGCATGTATGTGTGTTTGTGGAGGAGAGGATATGGAGCTAGCCTGTATATGTGTGGAAGAGAGGGAGTGGAGCCAACCTGTGTGTGTGTGTGTCTGGAAAGGAGAGTGTGGAGCCAACCTGTGTGTTTGTGTGTGGAGGAGAGGGAATGGAGCTAGCCTGTATGTGCCCGAGATGGAGCCTGTGTGTGTGTGTGTGTGTGTGTGTGTGTGTGTAGGAGAGGGAATGGAACCAGCGTGCATGTATGTGTGTTTGTGGAGGAGAGGATATGGAGCTAGCCTGTATATGTGTGGAAGAGAGGGAGTGGAGCCAACCTGTGTGTGTGTGTGTCTGGAAAGGAGAGTGTGGAGCCAACCTGTGTGTTTGTGTGTGGAGGAGAGGGAATGGAGCTAGCCTGTATGTGCCCGAGATGGAGCCTGTGTGTGTGTGTGTGTGTGTGTAAGCATGTGTGAGTTTTGAGAATGTTTGTGCGTGTCTGTGGGGCCATGAGGATAAACATATGTGTATATGAGAGAGAAAGTTTGTGCACCTCCCTTCCCCTCCCACTACTCCACGACAATATCAGAATGAATGGTAGTCAAAAGTTCCCAGGTATGGAGTGTGAGTAATTTTTCTAATCTTTATTGATTTTAATAATTGGGTGTTATTTGATGCTTATGCTGTTTTGAAATATTTTATTGGCGTTTGGAAATTTAAAAAAGCAAAATTGCTTACCTTGTAATAGATGTTATCCTAGGACAGCAGGATGTAGTCCTCACATATGGGTGACATCAGTAATGGAGCCCTATACCGAAAAACTTCTGTCAAAGTTTATAGAAACTTTTGACTGGCAGAGTGTGCCCACTGAGCATGCTTGGCATGCCATGATATTCTCAGCCACAGGGGTCTCCCTTCAGTCTGGTTTGTAGCAATGAGCGTTAGCCAAAAAATAAAATAATAAAACATATCGGACCCAACTCCGCGGGGTGGTGGGTGTGTTTCGTGAGGACTACATCCTGCTGTCCTGGGATAACATCTATTACAAGGTAAGCAATTTTGCTTTATCCCAGGACAAGCAGAATGCTAGTCCTCACATATGGCTGATTAACAAGCTACAGGCTGAGTCATTCTTGTATTGGACCAACAGTGTACAACTTGTGCAACAACTGGTGTACTGTTGGGAGAAAATGAGGCAGCCTGAAATCACGAAAGGTTGGATGTGGAAGGGGTTGGATCATGCTGGAAACAAGTTCTTTAAGACAGATTGTCCATAGGCTGAATCTTGTCGTCCTTCCTTTTCTAGACAGTAGTGAGCTGCAAAGGTGTGACGAGAACTCCATGTTGCTGCTTTACATATGTCAAGAATTGGCACTGAACGATAATGTGCTACTGAAGTTGACATTGCTCTTACTGAGTGAGCCTTTACTCGTCCCTGGAGAGGAAGGCCTGCTGTTTCATAACGAAATTGAATACAATCTGCAAGCCAATTAGATAGAGTTTGCTTGCCCACCGCTTTTCCAGGTTTGTTTGGGTCAAAAGAAACAAAGAACTGGGTGGATTTCCTATGGGCTGCAGTGCGATCTAAGTGGTATGCAAGCGCACGTTTGCAGTCCAAGGTGTGGAAAGCCCTCTCTCCTTATTTATTTATTTAAAGCTTTTCTATACCGGCATTCATGATACAATCATATCATGCCGGTTTACAAATAACAGGGGGTGCAATAATTTTGTTCTTTTAACCAGTGCAGAGGAAGCGAAAAAGTTACATTATAACATTATTACATTATACATTATATTATCTCATCCTTGATGAGAGTGTGGTTTTGGGAAGAAAGTAGGTAAGATGATGGTTTGATTCAAATGGAATTCCGTAACTACCTTGGGTAGAAATTTTGGATGTGTACGGAGTACCACTCGATCATGTAGGAATTTTGTGTACGGTAAGTATGTGACAAGTGCTTGTAACTCGCTAACCCTTCTCACAGATGTGATGGCTATTAAGAAAATAGTTTTCCAAGTGAGAAATTTAACATCACAGGAATCCATGGGTTCAAAAGGAGAATGCATGAGTCTTGTTAAGATTACATTTAGGTCCCATTCTGTGACCGGTGGTCGGTGTGGAGGTTTAAGTTGAATTAAACCTCTCATAAATCTACTAACGAGGGGTTGTACTGATATTGGTGCATTCCCAACGGTATTGTGATAAGCTGAGATTGCACTTAAATGTACTCTTACAGATGAGGTCTGGAGACCAGAGTCTGAGAGATGCCATAGATAGTCTAATAAAGATGATGTAGTGCAGGAAAAGGGTCAACACTATTTTGTGTGCACCACGTGGTAAACCTTTTCCATTTAGCACGATAGTTTTCTCGTGTGGAAGGTTTACGTGAAGCTACAAGCACTTGAGAGACGTTAGTTGAAAGATTGAGTGGTTGTAAGATTAAGCTTTCAACATCCACGCTGTGAGGGATAGGGATTGAAGGTTGGGATGGCGCAACCTGCCCTGATCTTGAGTTATGAGAGTGGGTGCTGTGCCCAGGCAAATTGGGTCTCTGATCGAGAGGTCTAGAAGTATGGGAAACCATACTTGTCAAGGCCAATACGGGGCTATGAGTATCATGGACCCCTTGTCTTGTTGTAGCTTCACTAGAGTTTTGGTTATTAGTGGTATCGGAGGATACGCATACAGCAGGCCTGAGTTCCAGTGGCGAGCAAAGGCGTCCCTCGGTAAGCGGTTTCTCTGCTTGAACAGGGAGCAATAATTGTCCACTTTGTAATTTATTTGTGATGCAAAGAGGTCTACTGTTGGAAGGCCCCAACTGTGGAAGATCTTAGTCGTCACTTCTGGATCCAGAGACCATTTGTGAGGTTGGAATTGACGACTCAGGCGATCCACCACTACATTGTGAATTCCTGCTAGATAAGTGGCCCGTAAAAGCATTGAGTGTGTCAGGGCCCAGTCCCAAATCTGTGCTGCTTCTTGACAAAGGAGATACGAGCCCGTACCTCCCTGTTTGTTGATGTACCACATAGCTACTGTGTTGTCTGTATCAGAACAGTCTTGTGGGAAAGGCAGTCCTTGAACGCATGCAGCGCATAACATATAGCTCGAAGCTCTAGGAAGTTTATCTGAAATGTAGCTTCGAGTTTTGTACAAGTACCTTGGGTCTGCAGATGACCAATGTGTGCTCCCCAGCCTAAGGTGGATGCATCTGTAGTTAACGTCACTTGCATAATTGATTGTTGGTAGGCCTTTGAGCAAGTTGTTCATGGTTGTCCATCATTTATTTATTTTATTTAGAAACATTTTTATACTGTCTTTTCACAAACAAAAAGTTGACCAAAACGGTTTACAAAGATTATTCAAAGAGATAAAAATAATTTAAATAATATTGGTAAATAAGATAAAGTCAAATTAAGAAAAAACACTAAAAACAAAAAATAGCAAAGTAAGGAAACAAAATACAAAATATACATTAAACCCTAATTCTAATAAACATCTCCTTAAATTATTAGTATTAACTATACTAAGTTTTTACAATAAACAAGATAAAGTCAGAGAAACCTTAAAGATAAAGTTATACACTAACAGATAAAACTACAATTAGTAAAAAGTCAATAAAACAAGGAGGATCGTAGTTGGTGAGTTACTTGAATTGGATAAGAAAGCGGTTGAATGGCCTGTATCCATTGTGTGAGCCTCATGGCTAATCTGGCCATAGGAGTGATGTGAACTGTGGAGGCCATGTGACCCAAGAGAGTGAGACATTGATGAGCCGTTATTTGTGTGCGTGCGCGGAGAGAGCCTGCTAAGGAGGCTAGTGTCTGTGCACATTCTTTTGGAAGGAAAGCTTTTGCTGTTATGGTGTTTAATTCTGCTCCGATGAATTGTAACAGGTGAGATGGTGTGAAGTGGGATTTCTGGTAGTTGATGAGGAATTCCAAGGAATGGAGTAGAGTTATTGTGAGTTTGAGAGGGTTGAGAGCTCCTTGCCTTGTTTGGCTTTTGATGAGCCAGTTGTCTAGGTAAGGAAACACGTGCACGCCCTGCTTGTGCAGATGGGCAGCTGCCACTGCCAGGCACTTTGTGAACACTCGAGGTGCTGAGGCAAGACCGAATGGTAGCACCCTGTACTGGAAATGTTGACTTCCTACTAGGAATCGTAGATATTTGAGATAAGGAGGGAATATTGGAATGTGAGCGTAAGCATCTTGAAGATCCAGAGAACAGAGCCAATCTCCCTTTTGAAGAAGAGGTAACATGGTGCCCAGAGAAACCATCCTGAATTTTTCTTTTCTCAGAAATTTGTTGAGATTTCTGAGGTTGAGGATGGGACGTAGGCCTCCTGTTTTCTTTGGAATGAGGAAATAACGGGAGTAGAATCCTCTTCCCTGCTGAGGCCAGGGAACTGGTTCCACCGCCCTGGCTCTCAGAAGAGTGGATAATTATGTTTGTAGAAGTGTGGATTGGTTGTTTACTGTCCAAAACGAGGTGGGTGGAGTATGGTTTGGTGCAGTGAGAAAGTCCAAGTGGTACCCCTGAGATGTGATAGAGAGTACCCCATTGGTCTGTGGTAATGTGTGACCAATTGTGTTGGAAGAAAGCTATCCGATCTCCTACCGGCAAATCTGGGGTCGGATTGGTGGACAGGCTGTTGCTCTCTGGTAGAATTTCAAAACCCCGATGTTGCTCCTGTTTGCGGAGGGGGTTGCGCTCTAGGCGCTCTTGGTTATCTAGATTGTGCTCTTTGAGTTGGTCTGGATGAGTGTCCACGGGCAGGAGGTGGATAATAACGTCTTGGCCTGTAGTGTGGGTGCTTGGACTCTTTCCTTGGAAGTCTTCTTGATGGTGTTTGAGACTCTTGAGGTGCAGAAGATATTTGTTTTAGGGTTTCTGAGTGCTCCTTTAGGAGGGAAACCGCTTCCTTAACCTTATCTCCGAAGAGATTGTCCCCTACACATGGGAGATCAGCCAGTTTCTCCTGTATTTCTGGTCTCAGGTCTGAGGCCTTGAGCCAGGCCCAACTTCGAGCACTTATACCTGTGGCTGACATTCGTGATGCAGTTTCAAAACTGTCGTATGCTGCACAAACTTCGTGTTTGCCCGCCTCCAGGCCTTTATGAATTACAGAAGAGAAAGAATCCTGAACTTGCTGGGGAAGAGTTTCAGAGAGTTCTTGCATCTGTTTCCATAGGTTACACTGGTATTGCATCATATATAATTGGTAGGACGCAATCCTGGAAAGTAACATAGATCCCTGAAACATTTTCCTACCAGTGTTGTCTAGGAACCTATTATCTTTACCTGGTGGAGTTGAAGAATGAGTCTTTATTCTCTTTGATTTTTTCTGTGCTGACTCAACTACTACTGACTGGTGAGGTAGTTGAGTCTTCTGGAAGCCTGGGATGTGTTGGACCAGGTATGTTGCGTCGGTCCTCTTGTTCACTGGAGGTATGGAGCAGGGATACTCCCATAACCTGTGTAATAATTCCACAAGGACTTCGTGAATCGGTATTGCTAACACCTCCTTAGGTGGGTCCACGAACTGCAACACTTCCAGGGTCTTTTGCCTAGTGTTCTCCTCAGATTGTAGCTGAAAAGGAATGGTGTCAGCCATATCGTTAATAAAGTTGGAGAAGGACAGGTCCTCAGGAGGGGTTTTTCGTCTTTCCTCTGGAGGAGATGGTTCCGAGAGGACTGCCTCTGAGGAGGTATCAGTGGCAGTATCATCCCATGTATAAGGTGTATGCGTTCGTAGAGGTGTAGAAGGCATAGGCACCTTTGGCTTCGATGGTTGTTCCCTGGGTTTCACTGGGAACAATGGGGATAGAGGTGGGAATGGGCGTGGGACCCCCGATGGACCTGGGATTGGCTCTGGCATTGGAAATTCTCCAGTAATATCTTCTCCCCTCGGTGGTATTTCCTGAGGTTTCACCGGAATAACACCGATAAGTGTATCTAGTTTTGCTAAAATTAGCGCAAAAAAAGATAAATCGGGCATCAGCATCGAAGGAATTGACGATGGAGTCAGCACTAGCATCGATGGAACCGGAGATGGAACTGGTAATGGCATCGATGGGACCAGCGATGGAACCGGTAATGGCGATGGCGCTGGCCTCGATGGCGGAGTCGGTGCTGGCATCAGAGACATGTCGAGGAGCGCATCCCGAACTGCCTGATATAGCCGTCCCGAACTGCGGATATAGCCGTCCAGTTCCGCCCGCATAGCTGGTGAGACCAGAGCAGCTATGGGGGGAGGCAGTGAAGGCAATACCGGTACCTCCGCAGGGCCCTGTGGAGGTACGGTTCCTGGCACCGATGTCGGTGGGGATCGCCTCGGGGTGGAAGGTGTCAGCATCGCATCGTCCCTCCGAGGTTTCTTTGGTGCTGATCCAGGATCCATCGATGGACCAGCGGATATCGGATCGGCCTCGGGATTGTGAGGCCTCTGCCGATGCTTCTGCTTGTGCTCTTTTCGATGACAGACGTCGATTTTATCAAGGACTTAGATGGGGTTGGCAACGGACGATCCCCCGCTTCATCTGGTCTTTGTTTCTTAAGGACGACCTTACGGATTGCTCCAGCCGGAGACGACTGCATGGACGTCGATGTTGATGGCATTAACTGTAAATGGAACAAGTGCTCCATCTTCTCCATCTGGAGTCTTCTGCCCTTCGGTGTCATCTCAGCGCATTTCGGGCATGTTAGGACATCGTGTCCTCCACCGAGACAGAGAACACACCAAGTGTGGGTCCGTAATGGACATGGTACGGCAACAAATCGGGCATTTTTTAAAGCCCGTAGCCATTGTGAAGTCGGACAGCCATCAACGACTTTCAGGCTAAAAGGAACGGTACGGAACAGTCAGAAAAAGGAGAAAAACTTACCGCGATGGTAAAAAAACGGGAGACCCCTGCGGTGTTGAAGTTTTTTTCGCATTTTTAATAACTTTTTTATATGGTGAAAAATCACCACACAGGACTCCTAAAACCGCGAGGCTAACGGCTTCGCAGAAAAAAGAAGACTGAAGGGAGACCCCTGTGGCTGAGAAAATCATGGCATGCTGAGCATGCTCCGTGGGCACACTGTGCCAGTCAAAAGTTTCTAGAAACTTTGACAAAAGTTTTTCCGTAAAGGGCTCCATTACTGATGTCACCCATATGTGAGGACTAGCATCCTGCTTGTCCTGAGATAATATATATTACAAATTTTTAATTATTAGATATTATTCTGTTCATCCACTGTTTTGAAATATTAATTCTTTTTATTAGTATGATTTTACTATTATGATTGATACTTTTTATTTCTTGATTTTATTGTTTGATTTTTTTATGAGGAGTGGTGATGTTTTTGTTTTTCAATTGCTGCACTATATACAAAGTCTGACATGTTGCGGTTTCCAGTTCAGTTTTTGTCTGCTCGTTTCCATTTATACTTTATAGTCACTTTATTCTGTACTTGGTGAGGGTCTGTCTATGTTCTTCATGTATGATTGAAGTCAAGTATACTGCTAACGTGTCATTTCTATGTAGGGATCCATAGCAGCTTGGTCTGTTCTGTTTTCCTAATAGGAAGTGTATTAGTGTTTTAGGGCCTGGTATAATGTTTACAGGGAGTACATTTTCATGGATAGGGTTGTAATTTTGAGTGCAGGTAGTTAGTGCTGCGATCTTAAAAAAAACACCTTAATTCGTAAGTGGAAGTTTGCAATATTTTTTTCATTGCCACAGATGAATTACGAGAACCATCTTTTTTATGTCCGTCTGCATATGTTATACTCTTGTAAACACATAATGGCTAAAAAACATATGCACATTTTTGAGCTTTAGATCAATGAATGTGTAAGCATTTCATGATTTAAAAAAGCTGTGGAAGCTCTGATTAGACTGTCTGATAACACCAAGCCTCATGTTCTGATTTGTACATCATTACAGATATGATTGCTCCTTAATAATACATAGGCATAATTGACCCAGTATGGCATTTCTTATATTCTTATGTTATGAGTGAGGAAAAGAAAGGGATGAGAGGGAGGATGGTGAGTGATAGAGGGGAGAGAGGTGGTAACAGAGGGGTGGGAGTGACTGAGAAGGAAGGGAAGAGGTGAATTGAGGGAGGAGTTGAATGACACAAGGAAGGAAGGAGAGAGTGAGGTAAGGGGGACAGAGTGACTGGGAGGGAAGAGGGGATAAGTGAGTGGGAATGAGGAACTGGGTAGAAGGGGTGTGTGTCTGTGTGTGTGTGTGTATGTGTGTGTGTGTGTGTGTGTGTGTGTGTGTGTGTGTGTGTGTGTGTGACAGAGTGAGAAGCAAGTTTGTGTATATCCTCCTGCCCTGCTCCCCCAACTCCTCGCCACTATTCCATGACAATCTCAATCTCAGAGTGACTGAAAATCAAAAGTTCCTAGGTATGGAGAGGGGACATTTTTTTTATCCATATTAGTTTTATTGCATTGAAATATTTTATTGATTTTTTTTTAAATGTTTAACATTTTTAATTTTATCCTTATTGCTCTTAGATACTCTGCTACCTGTTTTGAAACACTGTATTTATTAGTATGCTTTACTATTATGATTGATTTATATTTCTTGGTTTTGTTTTATAAGGAATCATGATGTTTCTGTTTTTGAATTATTGCACTGCATACAAGTCTGGCTGGGAGGTCTGGGAGAGGATTGGATAGGAGGCTGGGGAGCAAGACTGCAGGGGACTGAGGTGAGAAGGGGCTGGGAAGCAAGACAACTGGGATTGGGAGGGGAGTGGGAACAAATCGTCAGGGGCAGTAGGACTGCTGTTGCTTCTGTTTCTCTGAGATGGGAAGTGGGAAGAGTTTGAATTTCAGTGTCATTTTTGGAAAATGTGCATTTAAATAATACTATTTTCTTTTTTACAGTACAAGGAAAATTTGGAAGTATTTAGAAATTTTACATCACAGTCCTTGGCTCTTATTCTCATTCTTTATAATAGGCTGTTTTTTTTGCTTGCAGTACCACAGAGAAAAGGGAAAAGGATGGTAGCCTGAAGATTCAAGTAGGGAAGCTTTTGCCTCATAGGTAGCTCATGATAGTCTGTCGGTTCATTTCTTTTCTGGGGTTTGAATTAGTGTGACTTTCTGTGACTGCAGGCATTTCTACAAGGAGGATATGGGGAGGGAGAAAGATACAGGGGTGGCAAAATAAATGCATTGGTCCCTGGGCACCAGAGTCCCTCGGTATGCTTCTGCTCCTAAAGGACAGCAGTACGCTTAGAGAGACTGCAGAAAAAAAACACACTGGTTCCTGTAGTGGGTTTGTTTTGGCATCCATTGCATAGCCAGTGAAAAAGGAAGGAAGGGATTTCCTCAGACATGTGGCTAATCTTATCTATGGTTGGAGAACATTTGCATGAGTTTAGATCAAGAGAAAAATTTTCCTTTGATTCACCTGGCTTGCAAGGAATCTTGGGTCCACTCCTGTGGGGTCTGTCTGCCCTCTTCATTCTGCCATGGTCAGGTAGGCTGGATGCAGGTTTTCCTCCGGCAGGAGTGGTACAGGACTTCAAGACACAGCAGAACAAGGTCTTCTGCCTGACCAGTGCCCTGCCTCTTGGGTTGAACCCACAGGTTCTGGGGGTTAGCAGGACTTTCCTGGCATGACAGCAGCACAGCAGGAACTGGAGACATGGCTGGTACTGAAGGCAGGGCTGGAGCTGGAGACAGGCACTGGCACTGGAGTCAGGCAGGAGCTGGAGACAATGGCTGGAACAAGAGACTAGGCTGGGAACTGGAGATAGGGGCTCGACCTGGAGGTAAGTTAGTAGTGGGAGAAAAGGGTTGGAACTGAAGGCCCACTGAGAGCAGAGGCCACAAGGAGAACCCAGCAGGATAAGACAAGGACTAGACAGGACAATGAGAACAGGGCAAAGAATATATAAATACAGGCAAATAGGAGACTATTGCAAAGCAGGGAAAAGGAGGCCAAAGAGGCCACAAGGCAATGCAGAGCATGTCTAGAAGGCCCAAAGGCCACAAGGCAGAACAAGAAGGCCAAAGTACAAGGCAAGGTGACGGCAAGAAGGCCACATGCCATGCAGTAGCAAGGCAAAGTGGGCTAATGCAAGGAGCCAAGGTGACTCGATGAAGCGCAGAGTTGTGGGAAAGTTAGGACTAAATAGGGCTGGTCTTGCTGAATAATGGAGCCATCAAATAGGTGGCTAGAGTGAGAGGCAGCATGGCTCAGTGAGGATCTCTATTGGCAGGGGGGCTGTCTAGCAGCCAGGATCATGACAGGCTTCAACTCAATAAAAACTCATGGAACTGCTTAGACCTCAGTTCTTAAGTAAGCCTCACTTACTTGTCTACATTTACTTTACAAAGCTACTACTGGTCTTAAGATGCTTAATACATATCCACAGTAGGAGGGTGAGTTATCCCTGCAATTGAATATGCTCTAACACAGTGGTTCTCAACCTTTTTTCTCTTGGGACATACCTGGCAGATAATGCTTACAGGCGTGACCCACTGAACACTTGACCATCACAGAGCTAAATATAAACATATACTCTGCATCCACAGGAACCCGAACTCCCCCCTCCCCCCGGGTCTCTAAACATTGAATGCAGAGCAGAAAGCAAATGTTGCTTACCTGTTGTAACAGGTGTTCTCACAGGACAGCAGGATGTTAGTCCTCACAAATGGGTGACATCGAGGATGGAGCCCACCACGGAAAACTTCTGTCAAAGTTTAGCAGAACTTTGACTGGCCCCTACTGGGCATGCCCAGGAAGGCACTGACCCTGCAGCCAGCAGGGGTCTCCCTTCAGTCTGATTTTCAAAGCTACAGGCAGTGCCTAAAAAGTACAAATAGAATGAACCCAACACCGCGGGGTGGCGGGCGGGTTTCGTGAGGACTAACATCCTGCTGTCCTGTGAGAACACCTGTTACATCAGGTAAGCAACATTTGCTTTCTCACAGGACAAGCAGGATGGGTGAGTACCGAGCTGAGGATGTCCTGACTTGCACCAAATGCACCCAACGGCGTGCAACAGGCACAACAACTGGGGTGGAATTTGGGAAAGGGCATCCGCACCCTACCGGGCAGGTGGAAGGGTGTTGGTACATCATGTTGGAAAAAGGTTACGCAAGACAGACTGGCCGAAGATGGAGTCCTGTCTTCCAGCTTTGTCCAAACAATAGTGGGCTGCAAAGGTATGGAGAGAACTCCAGGTTGCAGCTCTACAGATGTCAGGAAGCGGCACCGATCGAAGGTGTGCTACTGAAGTCGCCATGGCCCTCACAGAGTGTGCTTTGACACGGTCTTGGAAAGGAATGCCTGCTTGCTGATAGCAAAAAGAAATGCAGTCCGCTAACCAGGAGGAAAGAGCCTGCTTACCCACAGGTTGTCCTAACTTGTTAGGATGGAAAGAGACGAATAATTGAGTGCTCTTCCTGTGAGGAACTGTACGGTCTAGATAAAAAGCTAGAGCTCGTTTACAGTCTAAGGTATGCAGAGCCTGTTCCCCGGAGTTGGAGTGGGGCCTGGGAAAAAAGGTGGGTAGTATGATGGATTGATTGATGTGAAACTCCGATACAACCTTAGGTAAAAATTTAGGGTGAGTGCGGAGTACCGCCCGGTCTTGCAGGAGCTTAGTGTAAGGCGAATAGGTAACTAGGGCCTGCAATTCACTAACCCTGCGAGCTGAAGTAACAGCCAAAAGGAATAACACTTTCCAAGTGAGATATTTCAAGTCACAGGAGTGCAGAGGTTCGAAAGGTGGTTTCATGAGACGACCAAGAACCAGATTAAGGTCCCAAGATGGGGCCGGAGGACGTAAGGGTGGCTTCAGATGGAGCAAGCCTTTAAGAAAGCGTGTTACCAGGGGTTGTACTGAAATAGGGACACCCTCGATACCTTTATGGAAGGCGGCTACCGCACTGACATGCATCCTTATGGAAGAGGTTTTAAGTCCTGATTCTGATAGATGCCACAAATAGTCCAAGAATTTAGAGATTGGACAGGAAAGGGGATCAAGGGACTGAGAAGTGCACCATGATGTGTACCTTTTCCATTTGTATGAGTAAGATCTTCTTGTTGAAGGCTTTCGTGAAGCTATCAGGACACGAGAAACCGATTCGGAAAGGTTAAACGGCTGAAGGACTAACCTTTCAACATCCATGCCGTCAGGGACAAGGCTTGGAGGTTGGGATGGAGGAGGCATCCGTCGTTTTGAGTGAGGAGATGCGGGTCCTTTCCCAAGGGAATGTGCCTGCGGATGGAGAGATCCTGGAGTATGGGAAACCATACTTGGCGTGGCCAGTAAGGTGCTATCAGGATCATGGTTCCTCTGTCCTGGCGTAGCTTCACGAGAGTCCTCGACAGAAGAGGAAGTGGAGGGAATGCATAAAGCAGACCGGTTGCCCACTTGAGGGAGAAGGCATCCCTGGGCCGAGAGTGTTGGCTCCGAGTGAGAGAGCAGTAATTGTCCACTTTGTGGTTCTGAGGGGACGCAAAGAGGTCTATGTGGGGGTAGCCCCACTTGTGAAATAGAGAGGTCGCTACCAAGGGATTGAGCGACCACTTGTGTGGTTGGAAGACACGGCTCAGCTGGTCTGCCAATACATTGTCCACTCCCGGCAGGTAGGTGGCCCTGAGGTACATAGAGTGGGAGAGGGCTTCCGCCCAAATCTGCGCAGCTTCCTGACACAGAAGGAAGGAGCCTGTGCCTCCCTGCTTGTTTATGAACCACATGGCCACCTGGTTGTCTGTTTGGATCAAGATTATTATTATTCCTGTAAATAGTCCGTTGCAGTTTTTATTTATTGCTTTAATTCCTCCACCTCCTGCTCTTTGTATACTCCTCCTTGTTCGCCCTCCCTGTTCATTGTAATTTCTACCTTTAAAGTTACATTGTAAACCGGTATGATGTATGCATACTAATACCGGTATATAAAAGTTTTTAAATAAATAAATAAATAATAAAATAAATTATCTGATTCGATAGGTGAGCTTGGAAAGTTCTGAGCGCGTAGCGGATTGCTCGCAGTTCCAAGAAATTTATCTGGTGTTCGGCTTCCTCTCGAGACCAGAGTCCTTGAGTTTGGAAATCGTGCACATGGGCCCCCCAACCGATGTGGGAAGCATCGATGGTTAGGATTACTTGGGGATCTGGTGGAAGAAAAGGTAAGCCCTGAAGGAGGTTGACTTGAGTCGTCCACCAGGTTAAAGACAGGCGTAGCGCTTGCGTAATTGTGACAATGGAGGACAGAGGCTGAAGAGCTTGAATCCATTGATGTCGCAGAGTCCATTGGGTAACTCTCATGGCTAGTCGGGTCATGGGAGTGACTTGAACCGAGGATGCCATGTGTCCTAGGAGAATGAGGAATTGGCGAGCCGTGGCAGTGTTTTGAGACTGGAGCTGGCGAGCTAGGGACATGAGAGTCTGGACCCTTTGATGCGGAAGGTAGGCCTTTGCCTGTAAGGTGTCCAAGTCTGCCCCAATGAAGGATAAGGTTTGAGATGGGACTAAGCAAGATTTCTCGTAATTGACAAGAAACCCTAAGGAAAGGAGTGTGTGAATTGTCAATGTTAGGGAGGATTGAGCAATCTGTTGGGTGGAGGCCCTGATTAGCCAATCGTCCAGGTAGGGGTAGACGTGGACACCTTCCTTCCTGAGGAATGCTGCTACCATGACGAGGCATTTGGTAAAGACTCGTGGAGCAGACGCCAGACCGAAAGGTAGTACCCGGTATTGATAATGGTTTCGGCCCACCAGAAAACGCAGATACTTGCGATGGGATTGTGTTATCACAATGTGGGTATAAGCGTCTTTTAGGTCGAGAGAGCACAGCCAATCCCCCCTTTGCAGCAGAGGGAGAAGCGAGCCCAAGGTTACCATCTTGAACTTTTCTTTTTGAAGGTACTTGTTGAGGGCTCGAAGGTCCAAAATGGGACGTAGCCCCCCTGATTTCTTTGGTATTAGGAAGTACCTGGAGTAGAATCCCGTCCCTTGTTGAGAGGGAGGGACGGGTTCTATAGCATTTGATTGCAGAAGAAGGGATACTTCTTGTTGTAAAGGAGTCAAATGGCTGGTTAGACTCCATGCTTGAAGAGGCGGGGAGTCTGCCGGAAGAGTAATGAAGTTGAGGTGGTAACCCTGTGCGATAATTGCTAGTACCCACTGATCTGAGGTGATCTGTATCCAGTGGTTTAAAAAGTGGTACAGTCGACCTCCCACAGGGATGTCTGGAAGAGGGGTTTGGCATGTGCTCTCTACAGGGAAGTCAAAGGCCCGCCGCAGGCCCAGGGGGAGGGGCTACAGTAGGTTTTTGCTTCCGAGGCTGGCGTGGCTGAGCTCTGTTGGAAGACCGTGCAGGTCGAGGCTTAGCCAACGGAGGATAATAACGACGTGGCCGAAAGAACGACTTTTTAGAGTCCTTCTTAGATGGTTGTTTGGAGGACACCTCAGATGGAGTGGATGAGAGTTGTTTCAACGTCTTGTGGTGATCTTTTAATTCAGCTACAATTTGCTGAATTTGTTCTCCAAACAAATTGTCCCCTAAGCAGGGTAAATCAGATAGACGATCCTGGACCTCTGGGCGAAGGTTGGATGACTTTAACCAATTCCGTCTGGCTGAGATAGCTGTGGCTGAAACCTTTGTGGAAGCATCGAAGATGTCATAGGCCGTTCTAATTTCGTGCTTCCCTGCCTCAAATCCTTTGTGAAGAAGGGCTTGAAGCTGTGGTTGGTATTGTTCCGGCAAGGTGTCAGCGTAGTCTTGCATCTGTTTGAGGATGGCTCTGTTATATTGAGTCATGTAAAGTTGATAAGAAGCTATGCGTGAAATCAACATAGCTCCATGATACACTTTCTGTCCCACACTATCTAGGAATTTGTTGTCCTTGGTAGGTGGAGTGGAAGAGTGTGGCTTTAGACGCTTGGCCTTCTTTTGCGCGGACTCAACCACAACAGAGCGATGATCCAGTTGAGGCTTCTGAAATCCTGGTGCTGACTGGACAAGATATGTGGAGTCAGCTTTCTTATTAACTGGTGAAACAGATGAAGGAGATTCCCAGTTTTTCTTTAAAAGATCGAGAAACACCTGGTGAATAGGGATGGAAGCGATGATTTTAGGAGCATCCAGAAATTGGAGCAGTTCCATCATCTGGTGCCTGTCATCGTTTTCAGATTGTAGCTGAAAGGGTACTATTTCTGACATCTCCTTCACAAAATTAATAAAGGAGAGATCCTCAGGAGGAGAACGTTTTCTACTCTCTGTAGGAGATGGTGGTGAAGGTAAATCTGTGTCAGAAGATGTATCATCACCCCAGGTATCGTAAGGATCATGTGGGGCTTGAAGCCCTGAAGGTCCTGGTTGAGGATCCGGGATATTAGGAGGAACCTCCGAGGGCATCGAGCGAAATCTTGATGGCATCGGTGCTGCAGGCGGAAATGGGAATGGCATCGAGGGCTTCGGTGCTGCCGATGGAATCGGTGCCAGTCTTGGAATCGATGGAGCCGAAGGATATATCGGTGGAGAGAGACGAGAAGGCACCGATGGGACCACCCCGGAAGGGGGAATCAGGAACGGTGTTTCTCCTGCCGATGAGAATCCTGTCGGAGACGGTGGTGTCGTCGGTGCTACTGGAAGCACCGATGGAAGGGCCGTCATAAGCGCCTCCATGCGGCGCAATAGCGGTGCTAGAGCTTCCACCAGAGGCTCGGTGGTCAGTTCCCTCCTCGGTGGCGGAGTCGGTGCCGGAGTCGGTGCCGGAGGCGGTGCCGGTGGAGGTTGGAACCTCTGCATCGCTTTCTCGATGGCCTCCTGGACCAGCCGGTCCAGTTCTGCCCGGAGACCAGGGGTAACGATACCCGGCTCGATGGGAGAGGGAGGCTGAGGCTGAGCCGGAGGGACCACCATAACCGGTGGGATCACGGCTCCCACACCCGGAGGGGGTGAGGGTTTCCTCGGTGCCTGCGAACGAGACATGGACGGTGCCAGGTCTGACCGAGGTTTCTTAGTCGGTGGCTCGGCCTGTACGGAGGTCGATGGTTCTGGATCCTCGACGGGCCGAGACTTGTGCCGTCGATGGCGATGTTTGCCTTTCCGATCTCCTCGCCCATCCGGGGAGGGGACAGGAGTCGACGGCCAAGAAGTCATCGATGGTGGACGGTCACCGGAGGGTTGACGGTGATGGTGCAACTTCGACGGTGCCGGTTCCGATGACGTCGATGCTATCGATGGCGTTGGGGTGCGAGCATGGAAGAGGAGCCCCATCTTCTCCATCCTGGCTTTGCGGCCTTTGGGTGTCATTAAGGCACATTTGGTGCAAGTCAGGACATCATGCTCGCTACCTAAACACAAAACACAAACCCTATGGGGGTCTGTGATTGACATAGTCCGGGTGCAATCCGGACATCGACGGAACCCCGTCGCCATGGCCTTGGGCCAAAATTTAGCCGCGGGATCGGTAATTGCCAACAGGCCTCGAGGGCCAAAATCGATGGAAGTCGATGAAAATCGGCAAAAAACTTACCGGATTTCCGCGAAGTTGAAAAAAATTTGTCGAAGGGAGACCCCTGAGGGGCAAATTTTCTTCGGAAAAAAAGAACCGAATTCCTGTCAGGAACGTGGTAAGAAGAGCTCCTTTCGCCGCGTGGCAACTGCTGCGCGGAAAAAAGAAGACTGAAGGGAGACCCCTGCTGGCTGCAGGGTCAGTGCCTTCCTGAGCATGCCCAGTAGGGGCCAGTCAAAGTTCTGCTAAACTTTGACAGAAGTTTTCCATGGTGGGCTCCATCCTCGATGTCACCCATTTGTGAGGACAACCATCCTGCTTGTCCTGTGAGAACTAGGATATCTCAGATACAACTCACCATATTAAAACAATATTCTGATTCTGGTGCTATCTCACTAACAGCAACACAAACTCCCTTACTACCAGGCGCACTGTAAAATACAAAACCTGAAAAGTAGAACAACTCAGCACCTGTGTAGCAAACCTTCCATACCATTGCAACACTAATTCCAAGAACTCAAACAGCAATAGCCCTTCCTATGGAAAGGCAGCAGTGCAGCACCAGTGCATGTCCTATTGAGAAAGAGAAAACGCAACAAAGAAGATTTGATACAAATCCCTACTTACTAGTGAAATCCCTAACCTCAGACACACATACAGATCCGACCTTCACCAAATACAGAATAAAAGACCACAAAGTACAAATGTGGAGACACAAACTGGAATGGAAACCAGAAAAAAACCACTCTGCATGCAGTGCAAAACTGGAGAGCTAGAAACAGAAATACAATTCCTCCTACAATAAGCAAAGTACAAAGAGAGAAGAAATGCATATTCCCCAAACTGACATATTATGGCTCTCGCACCCCATCACTCCCCATCCATGCCTCCATCATCCTTCACTTTTCCTAATTACTCCCTTTCAATCATCCACTCACACTCACATCCCTGCCCAGCATTCCTGACCCCCACATTCTCTTCCCTGTGCTCTCTCTCCCCTGCTTGACTCTCTCTACCCCCTTCATCCCATCTCCCTGCCTGCCCAGCTACCCCGACCCCCTGTTTCCCACCCCTTCCTGCTCAGCAGCCCCCATAATCTCTCTCGGTTTCCCCTTCATCTTCTCAGCATCCCCAACCTCCTTCCCACAGGGTGAAGAAATCAGCAGCAGCATCACTCCCAGACTCAGCAGGGGAAGATAAAGTTTGTGACCCATCAGGCCCAGAACAGCAGGAGCTGGCAATGTCTCTCTCTGATCTGGGCCAGAAAGAAGAGAAGGAAGTGAGAGAAACCTCCCGTCAGGCCTAATGTAAGATAAGTCAACCAACTCCCACCCAGGCTGATAAGGAGGCAGCCATCTGCTGGCCCTGTGACATACCTCCCAGGACCTCGCAACACACCAGTGTGTCCTAACACACCTGTTGAGAACTACTGCTCTAACACAGTACAGGAAGGGGCCTCTAAGAAGAAACAATGATAACAGTCATATCATGATATGCCTTACTGTACCATACCCCTTGACAGATACTGATTATAACCCTATAGCAGTGATGGCCAACCTTTTGAGCTCAGTGGGTCAAAATTCATTAAAAAAACCGAGCATAACTCGGGTGGTGTGTCACTTCTAGAAAAATCCATAATTTTGTGATATTTGTAGCTCTAATCAATAACAAAAAGTTATAATTTTAATATATGTACTGTATTTATTAATAAAGCAAAAACAAATAATTCTTTACCTTACCTGCTTAGTGACTTTTTTGTTGCTGAATTTCATTGGCTAAATCTTCAATTGAAGGTTGATATTTTGTAAACTTCAAGCTCAAGCAAGCGTTACAAACTTCATCTGTCAGTCGGTTTCTTTTATTGGCTCCCATTCATTTTCACACCACTCCCTCCCCATCACCCAGGCATGCACACATTCATTCTCACACACACAGACCCCCAGGCAGGCACCCATGCATTCACACACATACACCCCCAGGCAGAGTCCCATTCATACACTAACATAGAAACATAGAAATGACGGCAGAAGAAGACCAAACGGCCCATCCAGTCTGCCCAGCAAGGCACTAAAGGCAGATCCCCCCTCTCTTTTGCCAGCAATCTCGGAACCTCTCTCATTCCTCTGCTGCCACTGTCACTGCTGCCACATGGCTATTGGGGAGGTGCCGATTGCTGCTACTGACACTGAAGCCCATTCTGCTGCCTCCTCTGTGCAGGCCCCGTGGGCTTCCACTTTCTCCATGCTGATCTCGTACATTGTGAGATCTGTAGAGAAAGTGCTATTCTTGCACATTCCCAAAGATTACATGTGCCAATCACTAAAAAGTAATTTTTTTTTTTTACCTTTGCTGTCTTTTTCCACCTTTCCTTTCTTATTTTTTTTTCCACCTTTCCTTTCTTATTTTTTTTTGCCAGTTCCTTTTATATTGTCTTTTTTTTCTGTTTCTTTTCTCTCAATCTTCTTCCCTCAAACACACAGTCAGGTTCTCATTCTCACATGCATTTCTCTTTCTCACACACAGAGTCTCTCACTGGCACATGCTGTCTTGCTCAAGCACATGCTCTCACTGGCACATGCTCTCTCTCATACAATCATTCACACACACAGGATCTCACTGGCACATGCTCTCTATCATACAATCATTCATACACACAGGCTCTCACTGGCACATGCTCTCTCTCATACAATCATTCATACACACAGGCTCTCACCGGCACATGCTCTCTCTCACACACACACACAGAGGCTCTCACATGCTGTCTCTGCAAACATTCAGGTCCTCACTCCCACACACAGTCTCTCAGCTCATCTCATACACGCACACATGCACACTCTACAGACCCTCAGCCTCTCTCTCACCTCTGGGCCTCCTCTTCGCGGGTCGCAGCAGGATGGGCTCTGCAGCAGCCCTGATCTTCTCGGGCCGCGGCGGCCCTGCTACTAGGCCTCTTCCTCTTCTTGGGCCGCTGCGACTTGGAATTCGCGGCGGCCCGTAAACGCAAGTGCTGCTCCTCTTCTGCACGCGCTGATGCTTCTCCTCCTTCTTGCCCATGCGGCTCCAGCAACATTTACTTCCGGGGCCACACAGGCAGGAAGGAGGAGGAGCATCAGCGCGTTTAAATGCGATCTTTGTCTTTAGGCTATCGCTGCGCCGCATGAGCCTCCCTGCGCCCGGGGGCATTGGGGGCGGGGGGGGGGAGGGATACTAAAAAACAAATTTTAAAGGGTCGGCGCAGCTGAAAAAGAAAAGGCTCAGCGCAGCCGATAAAAAAAAAAAAAAATTCCCGATAGTCCATGAAACGCTGCGCGTGTCAGCAAAAACGTCTCGGCGTGTCATAGGTTAGCCATCACTGCCCTATAGAATCACCTAGACATTATACAGAGAACTATGAAAAAGTAGAATGTCTTTGGCTTTGAATTGCTAAGTAATGGACTATGCTATCAGATAATTATCAAAATTAAAGGTGGTCAAATTGAGGCACAGAAACATCCAATAACCTGGCCAAGGCCATACAGAAAAACTGATTTTTTAGCTGAAGTTAGAACCCAGAAGAAAGCGTTCTGGTTTTCAGTTCTCTTTAAACTTTAGACCGGTGGTTCTCAACCCAGTCCTCAAGACACCCAGCCAGTCTGGCTTTCAGGATATCCACAATGAATATGCAAAATATATATTTGCATGCATTGCATCTACTATATTTAAATTATTATGCATATTCATTGTGGACATCCTGAAAACCAGACTAGCAGGATGTGTCCTAAGGACTGGGAAGAGAACCACTGCAACATACCTGCTCTCTGAATATACCTTCCTCCAATTTTTTTTCCCATTATGCACATATTACAATCTCTCAAGCTGAGTAATAAGCCATGCACTGAAATTCAGAACACAGTTTCTTAAATACATATGCAAAAAAAAATAATTCCCAATACAGGAAGCAAATGGTATACTAATGCTTCGGAAGTTGAAAAAAAACATGCAAACACAACAATGTGCGCACAAAGCCAAGTTAAAATGTGCGCTCAGTGTTTTGCATAGACCAGGGTCAGGAACCTATGGCTCGGGAGCCAAATATGGCTCTTTTGATGGCTGTATCTAGCTCGCAGACAAATCTTTAATAAAAAAGTAAAAATCTAACAAAATCCCCCACCCTCCTGACACCCCTCAAGACCTGCCAAAAGTCCCTGGTGGTCAAGCGGGGGGTCCAGGAGCGGTCCGGGAGCGATCTCCTGGACTTGGGCTGTCAGCTGCCAGTAGTCAAAATGGCGCCGACGGCCCTTTGCCCTCACTATATCACTGGGATCGACCAATGGCGGCGGTAGCCCCTGTGACATAGTAAGGGCAAAGGGCTGTCTGCTGCCAGTAATCAAAATGGCGTAGACGGCCCTTTGCCCTTACTATGTTACAGGGGCTACCGCCGCCATTGGTCAACCCCAGTGACATAGTGAGGGCAAAGGGCCGTCGGCGCCATTTTGACTACTGGCAACAGACGGCCCTTTGCCCTTACTATGTCACAGGGGCTACCGCCGCCATTGGTCGACCCCAGTGACATAGTGAGGGCAAAGGGCCGTCGGCGCCATTTTGACTACTGGTAGCCAACAGCCCAAGTCCAGGAGATCGCTCCCAGACCCCCGCTGGACCACCAGGGACTTTTGGCAGGTCTTGGGGGGGTCAGGAGGGTGGGGGTTGTAGTAAATTAATTTTGGAGGTCCTGGGGGGCATCAGGAGGGTGGGGGGTTTTGTTAGATTTTTACTTTTTATTAAAGATTTGTCTGCGAGCCCTGGACCCCCGCTGGATCACCAGGGACTTTTGGCAGGTCTTGGGGGGGGGGGAATTTAGGAGGATGGGGGTTGTAGTAAATTAATTTGGTAGGTCTTGGGGGAGTCAGGAGGGTGGGGGGTTGTAGTTAGTACGGCTCTCATGGAATTACATTTTAAAATATGTGGCGTTCATGGCTCTCTCAGCCAAAAAGGTTCCCGACCCCTGCCCTAGACAAACCTTACAGCCCTTCATTCCCCCTTCCTGTCCCTCTCCACCCCACATAACACTTCTGTATTCTTTTTCATTTTAAAATTTATTAACTTCCCCAACCTAAAAAGACAGATTGCATATGGAAAATAGACATTCAAAGTACAATCTTCTGAAGTAAAAATATCACTTATAACATATATATTATATAGACATACTGCAAACAAACACACTTTAAATAATAATAGTTTAATGGACTTAATAAACTACCTTTCTCATAGTAATCAAGGCAGTTTACTGGATCTCATATGGTATTAGGCCCTTGGTAAATTGCACTGGGTGTGGTCTTGGCCCACAGAAAGCCAGGAATAATCTGAACTACGATTCCAATATAGTAAGCCTTCTATATCATAACTGCCAGCACTCAACTTATAAAAAAGCCATACTGCAAATATTACATCAGGTCCTAAACACCAATACACCTCCTATTAGGAAAATAGATTAAAGCCAGTTGTTGCAAATCCCTACACAGAAACTACATGCTAGCAGAATATCTAAAGCCTCAGTCATACAAGCAGAACACAGATAGACTCTCACCAAATACAGAATAAAGAGATCATAAAATATAAATTGAAATAGGCATAGAAAAACTGAACTGGAAATCACTAGAAGCCAAACTCTGTAAGCAATGCAAACCCAATCAAGAAATATAAAACATTAAACATTCCAATAAAAAGAATGTCAAATCTGCTGATAAATTCAGCCAAGTAAAAACACATATAAAAATGTTTAAAATATTACCAAACACTATTAAAATATTTCAAAACAGCAGATACATCACATCCAATAAGTAAAACTAACAAGGATAAAAAACAAACAAACTCCCACTTTCCATATCTGGGAACTTTAGATTTCCAGTCCTCTTGAGATTGTTGTAGATTGGAGGAGGGTGCCAAACTTTAATTTCTCTCACACACATATATACAGGTACTCTCACATAAGCACACACATATGGGCAGGCACTCTCCCTCACAGACATATACACAAACACACCCACTCACCTTCTCATACACAAACACATACAAACATACACACACAAACTCCCATAGAAGTGACGGCAGAAGAAGACCAAAACGGCCCATCCAGTCTGCCCAGCAAGCTTTTACACCTATTTGTTTTCATACTTATCTGTTACTCTGACCGCTGAGGTCAGGGCCCTTATTGGTAACTTTTTGGTTCCAATTCCCTTCCACCCCCACCATCGATACAGACAGCAGTGCTGGAGCTGCATCTAAGTGACGTATCTAGCTAATCGGTTGGGGTAGTAACCGCCGCAATAAGCAAGCTACTCCCACGTTGGTTTACCCTGCCTGTGCAATTCAGTCCTTGTTGGTTGTCTGAATATAAATCCCCTTTACTTCATTCCCCCCTGTCGTTGAAGCAGTGAGCTGCGCTGGATATGTATTCCAAGTGAAGTATCAGGCTTAATTGATTCGGGGTAGTAACTGCCGTAACAAGCAAGCTACACTCATGCTTATTTGTTTACCCAGACTATGTAATTCATTCCTTGTTGGTTGATGCTGAATATAAATCATCTTTTCTTCATTCTCCCTGTCGTTGAAGTAGAGAGCTATACTGAATGTGCATTGAAAGTGAAGTATCAGGCTTATTTGGTTTGGGGTAGTAACCGTCGTAACAAGCAAGCTACTCCCCTGCTTTTTGTGGATGCAAATCCTTTTTTCCACATTTCCTCTTGCCGTTGAAGCATAGAGCAATGTTGGAGTCGCATTAACCGTGTGTATGTTTATAGAATAAGGATATTAATCTCCAGGTAGTAGCCGTCATTCCCGCAAGCAAGCCACCCCTGTGCCTCTTCTCGTCATTCACATCCTCTAGACTTTATGGATCCACAGTGTTTATCCCACGCCCCTTTGAAATCCTTCACAGTTTTGATCTTCACCACTTCCTCCGGAAGGGAGTTCCAGGCATCCACCACTTCCTGACATTGGTTCTGAGTCTTCCTCCCTGGAGTTTTAAATCATGACCCCTGGTTCTGCTGATTTTTTTTGCAACGGAGAAGGTTTGTCGTTGTCTTTGGATCATTAAAACCTTTCAAGTATCTGAAAGTTTGAATCATATCACGCCTGCTCCTCCTTTCCTCCAGGGTGTACATATTTAGATTCTTAGTACATATTTAGATTCTCCTTCTCCTATATACACATACACACACACACAAAAGCTCATATATATACCCACACATCCCTCAACACACTCATACATATACACTCACACACCCCACCACCCTCTCATATACACACATACACTGGCTCCTTCTCTGTCAGGCATACAGACATGCTGGCTCCCACTTACTCCTGCACACACATCCTTCTTTTCTCTCAGACACACTCTCTCTAGCAGGCATGCAGGATTGCTCTCCTGCCAACAAGGGCCTCTTTTAGTTGTGCTGCTGGACAGGACGTGATCCCCTGGCAGCCGTGGTGCCTCCTCTATTGGCCTCCGGACAAGAAGCGATCCTCCGGCGTCAACGGGACCTCTTCTTTTTCGGCCCCCTGGGCGGAACGGGATGCCCTGGTGGCCGGGGTCTTTTTCAATTGGGCTGCCAGGTGGCATGCGATCCCCCGGTGGCCATGGGGCCTCCTCCATTTCGCTTACTGGGTAAGACGGGATCCCCTGGCGGCCGGGGCCTCTTTCAATTGGATCTGCCAGGCAGGATGCGATCCCCCGGTGGCCACGGGGCCTCCTCCATTTCGCCCGCAGGGCAGAACAGGATCCCCTGGCGGCTGGGGCTTCTTTCAGTTGGGCTGCCGGGCGGGATGGGATCTCCTGGCAGCCACGGGACCTCCTCCATTTCGCCCACTGGGGCCAAGACCTCTCAAGACATCACTATAAAGGAAAGTTCCTCTCTAGCCCTGACATCCAGACAGCAATACTTAATGAAAGCATGCATAGAAGACCAAGTTGCTGTGTTACAGATCTCCAAAGGAGAGACCAATCTTTACTTCGCCCACAAAGACGTCTGTGCCCTCATGTAGTAAATCTTTATTTGCTGCAGCAACAGAACACCGGAATTCTCATAAGTTGCTGAAATCACCTCCTTAATCCATGATCTAGAGACTGCTTCTCCCTCTCAAATTTCACTGCCCAGGACAAATATATGATCCAACTTTCTAAACATGCTTGTGATCCGGAGATTTCATAACAGAAAGACATGGTTTAATGGAACTCAGTCAACATGGATTTACCCAAGGAAAGTCTTGCCTAATAAATATGCTTCATTTTTTTTGAAGGGGGTTAATAAACATGTGGATAAAGGTGAACCGGTAGATGTGTATTTGGATTTTCAGAAGACGTTTGACAAAGTCCCTTATAAGAGGCTTCTAAGAAAACTAAATTTTCTCAGTGGAAAAGGGTAAACATTGGAGTGCCTCAGGGATCTGTACTTGGACCGATGCTTTTCAATATATTTATAAATGACCTGGAAAGGAATACGAGTGAGGTTATCAAATTTGCGGATGATACAAAATTATTCAGAGTAGTTAAATCACAAGCAAATTGTGATACATTACAGGAGGACCTTGCAAGACAGGAAGATTGGGCATCCAAATGGCAGATGAAATTTAATGTGGACAAGTGCAAGGTGTTGCACATAGGGAAAAATTACCCTTTCTGTAGTTACATGATGTTAGGTTCCATATTAGGAGCTACCACCCAGGAAAAAGATCTAGGCATCATAGTGGATAATACTTTGAAATAGTCGGCTCAGTGTGCTGCAGCAGTCAAAAAAGCAAACAGAATGTTAGGAATTATTAGGAAGGGAATGGTTAATAAAACGGAAAATGTCATATTGCCTCTATATCGCTCCATGGTGAGACCTCACCTTGAATACTGTGTATAATTCTGGTCACCGCATCTAAAAAAAAGATATAGTTGTGATGGAGAAGGTACAGAGAAGGGCAACCAAAATGATAAAGGGGATGTAACAGCTCCCCAATGAGGAAAGGCTGTTCAGCTTGGAGAAGAGAAGGCTGAGGGGGGCTATGATAGAGGTCTTTAAAATCATGGGAGGTCTTGAACAAGTAGATATGAATCAGTTCTTTACACTTTTGAATAATAGAAGGACTTGGGGGTACTCCATGAAGTTATAGCAAGTAGCACATTTAAGACTAATTGGAGAAAATTCTTTTTCACTCAATGCACAATTAAGCTCTGGAATTTGTTGCCAGAAGATGTGGCTAGTGCAGTTAGTGTGGCTGGTTTTAAAAAAGGTTTGGATAAGTTCTTGGAGAAGTCCATTAACTGCTATTAATCAAGTTTACTTAGGGAATGACCTCTGCTATTAATGGCATCAGTAGCATGGGATCTTCTTGATGTTTGGGTACTTGCCAGTTTCTTGTGGACTGGTTTGGCCTCTGTTGGGAACAGGATGCTGGGCTTGATGGACCCTTGGTCTGACCCAGCCGGGCAATTTCTTATGTTCTTATGATGACTCCTCATGACTGAGGAATGAAGAAAGGCATAGTCCTTACCCTCCATCTATTTACTGAATGAAGATAAGGAGATCTACTGAGGTAGATGTCAAGAGAACCATTCAATTTTGAACTCTATCCTATGTAACTCTAATAACCTCTGAATCAAGCAAATCGCGACCAGGAAAACCATCAAGGTAAGCAATCATAGAGAGACAGTCTTCAGAGGAATGATCTGAAATCCTGCCAAGAAGGCCAAAACTAAGTGCCGGAATTTGAAGTAAAGGCCTGATATGCTTCTCGCCTCTCAAGAAACAAAAACATATCTGGATGAGAAAACAGTGGTCTACCCTGTATACACCCCCTATAGCAAAAGTGAGAGCTACCCCCTGCACTTTTAATGTGTTCCAAGCCAAGCCCCTAGGAAGGCCTTCCTGTAAAACCAAAAATATAAAATCACCAAAACAGTCCCAGAAGCACACTGATGGCCAATAGACCAATCCTCAAACACTCTCCATAGGTGAACATGAGCCGGGGAAGTGGAAGTTTTCCACTTTTCTGGAGAGTGGCCACCATAGGCTGTGAATAATCTTTCTTTACAAAACGTACTGACTCTAGTGCCAACTGTAATATAAAATTGATCCAGATCCTCGTGAAACTTGGGACCCTGGGACAGCGACTCCTTGTGAAGGGAAGCCTGAGAGGGTTGATAGAAGGCAGATGATCAAGGTCCAAAGACCACAATTGACCTGGCTATCCTGGAATAACTACAACAACTAGGCCTGAATAAAGAGCGACTCACTGAAGTACCCTGCCTATCATGAGCTAAGGGGGAAACACAAAGAAGTGTCACTCTCGGCCCGTCCTGTACTAGGCCACCAAGCCTGAGTGAAACAGCATTTCTCTTTTGGCCGAAGACTTGTGCCCCTTCGCATTCTAACTAGCCACCATCTGATCCAGATCCGGCAAAACCCATCTATCAACAATTAGATCTAAGGCTTTGTGAAAGAGAGAGCACTGTTCTGGGTCTACCACATGGTGATTGAGGCAATCCACCTCCAAATTCATTTCCACCCAATGAAGAAGAACTATCTCCAACTACACTAGAGGATTTCAGGTTCCCCCTTGATGATCTATGTATACTACTGCTTTGGTGCTGTCAGACAGCACTTTGTCCACCTTTCCGATCATCTGAGGTGAAAATCCAGGATAGCCAGCTGAATTTCCCTAGCCACTAACTGGTTGAAGGACCAGCCAACTTGCCTGGGATTCACTGTCCTTGAGTAAGCTGCTTTTGACAGTACATGCTTCTCTCCTTCCAGCCCAAACAGAATAGTATCTGACTTAACAAGAATCCAGATTAGGCTCACCAAGTGATAGCAGTCCATCTACCATCCACCATGGCCAGCTTAGTCTTGCCGGTTCTGCCATCAGATGCCTGTAACAGTTGAAACTGGAAAGTCCACCTGGGAAGCAAGGCATTTCAAAGAGGGCACATATGTGCCATCGTCCATGGCGCTAGATCAAACACTGCCATCATGGCTTCAAGAATTGTCGGATTCGTTGTCAAACCAAACACCCAGAGCTGATCACACAACCTATGAATTCTTTCCCCATTAGACGAACACAACCCATCTTCGTACCTTAAGTAAAAGCTCTGAGACAGCTGTAGATTGCTCTCCCATGGCCAATATGTTCTCCTGATATGATTCCCCTCTTATCAACTCATTATCCAGATATGGGTGAACCAAGATACCTTCCTTGTACAACATCGCAACCACCACTATCAGTACCGCTGAAAAGATACTTGGGATGGATGCATGCCCTTGGCAGAGCTATCTGCACACCCTCCAGGGGCAGCAGGCTGATTTAGGTATAGACAACATAGGCAATTGCCAAAAGCAGTGAAGGTGAACTCCAGTCCTTGAGTGCCACAAATAGGCCAGGTCTTCAGGATATCCACGAGTATGCATGAGATATATTTGCATACAATGGAGGCAGTGCATGCAAATCTTTCTCATGCATCTTTATTGTGCACATCCTAAAAACCTGGCCTGTTTGTGGCACTTGAGGCTGGAGTTCATCATTACTGGCCTAGTTCATCAAATATACTTGCTTAATGGTGATGTGCTGGCACAGAATCAAAGGGGTATCACTGTAGCACTCTGCTCTTATGGGCTACAAAATCTTAAATCTGGCCATGTTTGGGAGTGATTAGCAAGAAATAGATCTACTTTTTGGGATCTGCTGGGTACTTGTGATCTAGACTGGCCACAGTCGAAGACAGGATACAGAGTTCGATGTCTGACCCAACATGGTATTTCTAATGTTCTTATGAGAGAGTAGTCCTGTGGGTATATCTTAAAAATATTTAAAGGAGACAGGGGTGAGGAAGGAATATTTATGTGCACAAATCCAGAATGCAGGTCTACAGTACCATGAACTAATTCCTGATTAGTCTTATTCCTGATTAGGGTCTTATCGTACCGCTGTAAACCGGTACGATAAGACCCTAGTCTTGAGTATCGGTATATCAAAAGAATTTAAATAAATAAAATAAATATACTAACACTAGTGCCAGAAACTTTACTCTACCGTTGACTAAAAGAAAACTTTCCAGCATAAAGAGATAAAAAATTAAACCTACATATCTCTCTACAATGGGGGAGGGGGATAATAGCTAATGCCTTCATTACCATTAGATTTATATGAGAGGGCACTAACTTGTATGCACACTGTTATGCACAAAACTCTTTGTTGCTTAGGTGTAAAGTGTGTGCACAAAAAATGTAAGCACAACTGCAGGATTACATCAGCCTCTTTGCGGTCACAAAACACTACACTAGACTAAAGTAGGTAAAAGCTGAAATGGAAGTAACTTATGCTTTTCAAATGAGTATAAATACAGCACAATTATATAAAAAAGAAAATTCTTACAAGTAGTGAACACAAATATGCCTATTCACAAAAGTGCGGAAAGTGTGCGATATTAGTAAATAGGCTCCACTAGAAATAATAGGGGCTGTGATAAACATATGCTTTTGCATGTTAATGCATAACACGCTTTTGTGAATAGGGTTAAAAGTATGCAGGTTTGTTTTAATTTGCATAAAGATTTTCTTTTGAAATAGCCTAAACTTCCTGATGCATTTATTCAAACAAAATGTACAGTAAAATAGTATAACTTAAAAGAAAAATACCTTAGCTCCTCTTTATTGATTTCCCTTTAAATGAAAGATAAAAATATAAAAATGGTAAACGAAAATACTCAGTTAACAGATACAAATGGAAATAATATTAATATATAAAAAATGATAAAATAACACAAAAAATAAAAATTAATACAGATAGGCAACACCAATATATACTAAATTGAGCTTAAATCCAAACCAGATGCAGTGACTGATCAGAACCCGCAAATATTTTTTTTTTGTTTAGACTTGTGTTCACTGGTGTTAACTTACAGGAGCTCAGAAATCTCATATGAGAGCTATCTCACATTACCATTCATATTTTCCATGGGTTTAGCAAGTGAATGTGGGTACCCAGAAAAGCGTAAAGATTGGGCTGATAGGAGTGCCAAACAATAGTCTTCAAACCCTTGTACATTTTTCACATTCTATTTAAAAAATAGAAATAAAAAAACATCAGAGGAAGTTTATTTCACTTACCTGCACAACATGCTCTACCTTTTCATCGTGAAAAAGCAATTATAGAAATATTCCAAAAGTACCGGTAAGAATAAAAAAACAAAAAAGTATTGATTGAATAAGTCGTCATACCTCTTTACTCAATATCAGGTGCAAGCCCATTTTGCAGCAGTAACAGCTATGAGTTGTTTAGGATGACTATCAACTTTGCACAGTGAGATGGTACAGTTTTTACCGATTCTTCTTGGCAGAAAAGTGCAAGTTCTTTCAAGTTAGCTGGGGATCATCTGTGGACTGCAGTATTCAAGTGTAACCACACATTTTCAATTGGATTCAGGTATGGGCTTTGACTGGACCAGCTGAAGATATTCACTTTCTTCTTGCTGAGCTACTCCACTGTTGATTTCGCTTTGTGCTTAGAATCATTGTTCTGCTGAAAGGTGAATTTTCCCTCCAGTTCCAGGTCTATGGTAGACTGGAATACATTTTCCTCAAGGATCTTCTTGTACTTTGCACCATCTATCTTTCACTTGATTTTGACAAGCCTTCCTGTCCGTGCAGCTCAAAGCATCCCCATAAGATAATGCTGTCAACACCATGCTTTAATGTAGGGATACTGTTAACAAGGTTATGGGCTGTGTTTGTTTTACACCACACATATTGCTTAGCACTGCGACTTAAAAATTTCACTTTGGTCTCATCAGACCACAGTACCTTTTACCACATGTATGCACAGTATCCCTGTTAATATTTCTTTCCATTAGTCCTGCTACACCAGTCCAGTCTATACATATAGGTTGAGTCCCCCTACCAGCAGATGAAGGCAGAAAACAGTTTTCCCAGTATGACATTATCGTCACTACTTAGGGGGTGGTGCAGCCCTGAGGAATCCATTATCTATCTGACAAAGTTCTGAAAACAGACTAACAAAATTCCAATGGAAACAAACTCCATACAGAAAGAAAAGTTGGGGAGAAAATCCTATTTAGTTCTAACACCTGCCCTGAAACTGAGGAAGAAAAAAATTGCCAAACAAGGAGAAGAACAAGAGGGAAACAGCAATTATCTATAGCAAGGCTGAAATATATACAAACTTGGATTGCTAATTCAAAGAGGGGCGGATTTTCAGAGCCCTGCTCGCCTAAATCCGCCCAAATCCGGGCGGATTTAGGCGAGCAGGGCCCTGCGCGCCGGTAGGCCTATTTTACATAGGCCTACCGGCGCGTGCAGAGCCCCGGGACTCGCGTAAGTCCCGGGGCGTGTCGGGGGGCGGGCCCGAACCGCGTGGCATTTTCGGGGCGTGTCGGGAGCGTTCCGGGGGCGGGCCCGGGGGCGTGGCTACGGCCCGGGGCGGCCCGGGGGCGTGACCGCGCCCTCCGGACCGCGCCCTCCGGACCCCTCCGCGCCCTCCGGACCAAGTAGCCACCCCCAGATCGTGTCCCAGTGCGCTAGCGGCCCGCTGGCGCGCGGGGATTTACTTCTCCCTCCGGGAGGCGTAAATCCCCCAACAAAGGTAAGGGGGGGGTTTAGACAGGGCCGGGCGGGTGGGTTAGGTAGGGGAAGGGAGGGGAAGGTGAGGGGAGGGCAAAAGAAAGTTCCCTCCGAGGCCGCTCCAATTTCGGAGCTGCCTCGGAGGGAACGGGGGTAGGCTGCGCGGCTCGGCGCGCGCCGGCTATACGAAATCGATAGCCTTGCACGCGCCGATCCCGGATTTCAGCGGCTACGCGCGTATCTACTGAAATCCAGCGTACTTTTGTTTGCGCCTGGAGCGCCAACAAAAGTACGCCTATTCGCGGTTTTTGAAAATCTACCCCAGAAGGTCTTACTTCCTGGGAAGGTCCAGGACTGCTAATGCAAGACTAATGGAAAGAAAATTAAACAGGCAAGAACATTTCTCCTTCCATTTCTTCCTGCTACATATGGGAAGTACTAAAGCCCCACTAAGCAGGGAGGGAAGAAGAGCCATCTTGAGAACATCAGCCCCATAGGCTGTGTCTTCCTTAGCCAAAACATCCCACCTGTAATGCTTCACAAATGAATGCAAGGATGACCAAGTAGCCACCCTACAAATGCCTGCAGGCACAATCGCGGTCACGTTTGCTCAAGAGGAGGACTGACCCAAGTAGTCTGAGCTTGGATAAGATCCGGAGGTTTCCTCTCACAGAGCATATAAGCTGAGACAAATGCTTCTTTGATCCAGTGAGCAAGAGTAGTTTTGGAAGCTGCCTTACCTTTGCATGGGCCCTAAATCAAGACAAACAGTCTGTCTGACTTTTGAAAGGTGCTAGTCATTTCCAGATAAAGAAGTACTCTCCTAATGTCCAAGCATCGTAAATATCTGGGCTCGCTCCTACACTTTTTCCACAAAAAGGCCGGAAGAGATACCATCTGGTTGATATAGAATGCGGAAACTATCTTTGGAAAAAAGGAAGGTACCAATCAGAAAGTAACCACATCTGAGGATGTAATGAGAAAAGGATCCCAAGAAGACATGACTGAATCTATGAAATGCAACGAGTGGAACAGATTGCTAGTAGAAAAACAGCCTTCAAGGAGAGACCTTTATGCATCACATGCTTCAAAGGCTCAAAAAGGGACAACACCAAGGCCCTTAGCACCATGTTAAGATCCCACTGGAAATCAGAGGTTTAAAAGGCAGATGCAATCTGTTAACACCCCAAAGGAATCGAGACAAACAGTTTGCTAGCCACTGAGGCACCACTAAGCCAAAAACTCTTTAATAAGCTATGGCCACTAGCTGAACTTTTAAGAAATTCAGAGGCCAAGCCTTTACCTAAACCCTTCTGAGGAAAGGCCAAAATACAAGGAATATCGGGGCACCTCTTCAAAAAGGCTTCAAACAAATGCCAGACCCAGATATAGGCAAGCAAGGTCAAAGTTTTTGGAGCTTTTAAAAGGGTAGAAATTAACAAAGAGGAGTAGCTTTATTTCCATATTTGCCTCCTCTCAATAGACAAGCCATAAGATAAAATGGAGAAGGATCCTCCATGACAACTAAGCCCTAATACATCCCTAGTGTGGATGCCAGAGAGGGCGATCAATCTGCAGCCTCTTCAAATCCACATAGCTAGCTGGAGGCTACTAGAATGACATGATTGCTCTAAAGTTCCATTCTGAGGAGAGCCCTGCCAATGAGAGGCCATGGGGGAAAGATGTAAAGAAGTTCCCCCACAGGTCAAAGCTGAACCAAATTGTTGCTGCCTACAGCATTAGGCTTCTTTCAATAGCTGAAAAACTGATGAACCTTGGCGTTCTTTCAAGATGCCATCAGATCCATGTGAGGAAAACCCTACCTGAGAGTTATGAGGTGGAAGGCCTCTCGACTCAGCTCCCATTCCTATGGATCCTGAAGATTCCTGCTGAGATAATCTTCCTGCACATTCTCTTGACTTACAATGTGGGCTGCTGACAACAATTGCACATTCTCCTCTGCCTACAGAAAGAGCAGGTTTGTCATTTTCAATACTCCTTGATTCCTGGGGTGCTTTGAAGGAATCTGTAACATAACTGATGGTGTATTACCCTACGCAGGAGGTCTGGGGCCCCCATCTGGCCTCTTTATTGCACAAAAAGCTTAACATAGTAACTTAGTAATGATGGCAGATAAAGGCCAAGTGGTACATCCAGTTTGCCTAGCAAGTTGCTCATGGCAGTAACTGCTGCTCCGTGCAAGTTATACCCCATGTTTTCTGTTATGGGTTGTAACTGCTACTTTGTGCACGTTATCCCCATGCCTTATATTAAGGGAAGTACTTGCTGTTCTGTGCAAGTTACCCCCATGCCTTCCATTAAGGATAGCACTTGCTGTTCCTTGAAGATCAAGCCTGTGTGTTTGGTTAAGGGTAGTAACTGCTGCCCCATGCCTTCAGTTAAGAGTAGTACCAGTTTCTCCTTGCAGGTTACTTCCATGCACCCTTTTCTTCATTTCTAACATCTAGCCTCTAGGGATCCACAGTGTTTATCCCATGCTATTTAGAATTCAGTTACTGTTTTTGTCCTTACCACTTCTTCTGGGAGGGCACTCCAAACATCCACCACCCTCTCCATGAAGAAATATCTCCTGATGTTGGTTCTGAGTCATTACCCCTGGAGTTTCATATTCTGACTCCTAGTTCTATAGTTTCCTTTCCAACAGAAAAGGTTCAAAGTTTGTGCATCGTTAATACCCCTGCACCTCCTCTCCTCCCCTCCAGGGTATAGAAATTTTGATCCTTCAGCCTATCCTCATAAGTCTTCCAATGCAGACCCAACACCATTTTGGTTGCCTCTCTTTGGACTACTTCCATCCTAGGTCTATCCTTATTGAGATATTATCTCCAGAACTCTACTCCAGGAGAGTTCTCACCAAGGACCTGTACAATGGCATTATCACCTTTTTCTTAATGAATATTCCTCTTTGTGCAGCCCATCATCATTCTGGCTTTAGATATCGCTTTGTCACATTGCTTTGCTGCCTTCAAATTGCCAGACACTGTTATGCCAAGGTCCCTTTCCTGGTCCCACTTGCTGGATGAAAGGAAAAACTCAGGTGAAAAGTCTCCCAAAATCTTAGAGGAAGAAGGGGGAACTGGAACTGAGAAATTTTCAATTGAAAACAAGATCAAACGAGCCTCAGAACCTCCCCAGATGCTGCAGATGTTAGCGAGAAATAGCCGGGCCTCTGGGAACTGAAGACAAAATGGCTGCCACACTTTTAGTTCCTGTCATGGCCTGCATGCCCAAAGTTCCCATTGCCTCTGCAAATGACTGTGCACCAACTCTGGAGACCAACTGCAAAGCCTTGGCCTCCGAGATAGCCATTCGCAACATTTACCATGGGATCTCACCTATCCGAATGCAGGCTGAACACAAGGGGCCTTGCCAGAAGGGGCCTGTCCGCTATATGTACCGCATCTTCGGCCTCAGTCTGCCTTTTCCATCATGTGCCCCTCTGAGACCATGGGAACTGAACAAATTACCAGTCCTTCCCCTGTAAGTACTCACAGCCAAGGGCAAACAGGACAGCACTGTCTCCCTATTGCTCTTGCCAGAAGAAAATCAGGCAAGAGCCTTTAATGTCCCTGTGGATGAGAAAAACCTCCAGGGCAATCTTTTTTTTTTTTTTTGAAAGGCCTCTAGACAGACCTCCAGGGGAGGGAGGAAGGAAGGAGGAAAGGAGGAGGAGAGGAAAGATAAGAGGATTTTCATCTGGAGGAACTTCTCAGCACATGCTCTACTTAATCCTTTCTGGGACTCGGAGCTACCAAAGCAGGCTCACACTACTGTGCCGAGTCTGGATGGAGTGGGTGTGGGCCTCCTGCTGCGGAAGGTAAGGGAAGCTGGCTGCAGAGGTTTGCGGCTGGCGACTGCAACAGCTTCATTTAACTTATTATGGAACTTGTTAAGACAATTATTTGAACTGGCACTAAATTGGGTTTGCTATCATAAATGGGGTGAAAACTTATGCAGTCAAGGCTTTTTGGATTTTTTGATTCTTAATTACTTGTGGAATATTTCTATAATTGTTCTTTCATGATAAAAATGTGTAGTATATTGTGTAGATCAGTGAAAAAAATCCTGGTTTAATGCATCTCATTCATATTTTTTAGGCATCAGAATATGAAAAATGTGCAAAGGTGTGAATTTTTGCAAGGCACTGTAGGTATGGTTATTTATTCTTTTAGATAATACAAGATAATAATAATATGATTTATTTTCGAATATCGGTATATAAAACCAATTCAATAAATAAAATAAATAAGGCCTAGGAGGAACTCCATGAAGTTAGCAAGTAACACATTTAAAACTAATCTGAGAAAATTCTTTCACTCAATGCACAATTAAGCTCTGGAATTTATTGCCAGAGGATGTGGCAGTTAGTGTAGCTGGGTTTAAAAAAGGTTTGGATAAGTTCCTGGAGGATAAGGGCATAAACTGCTATTAATCAATAGGGAACAGCTATTGCTTGTTGCCAGTATTAATAGCATGGGATCTATTTAATGTTTGGGTACTTGCCGGGTACTTGCCAGGTACTTGTACTTGTGGATTGGCCACTGCTGGAGACAGGCTAGTGGGTTTGATGGGACTCTTGGTCCTACTTAGTATGGCATATCTTATGTTTTTATCCCAAAGCCAATTTTAGCTGGGTACGCAGGGAACTGCAGTGGGAATGGGATACCTGGATGAAGACACTGTGTTCCCAACACTAAAATCTCATCTCTACCACCAAGATGACAATCTGCTCCTAGCCTTGGTGGCAGAAATTCATCTGTACTGCTAGGCTGATAACTGGTGATAATTGGTCTGTTTTACTATATATGAACATTTTACAAACTACTTTTGAGAAACAAGTATATGAAAGTATATGAAAGACTATGAGTCAGAAACTGTGATAAAAAGAAGGAATGAAAAAGTCTATGTATTTGATAGTGATCAGGAAGAACGGAAAAGGAAAATAAAGAACCAAGTTGCTCCTAAGCTGTATTTATTGCAATAGTAAATGTAGCAGTTTTATTTAAATTATTCTATTAGCTGGTAAAAATAGGAATGGGATGGATGGAATGAAGATAGCCAAGGATAAGAAGAACAAGAAATTGCCAAAAGAACATAATAAATAAAAGATGAAAAACAGGCACCAAACTCTAGGTTGGTTGAGTGTTGAAAAGATACAAGGAGTGGAAGGATTTGAAAGAAAGCATAGGAAATAATGGTAGACTCAAACCAAATTTGAAATATATTACTGTGTTAATTATAAAGCAGAGTTGCTTACTTGTAACAGGTGTTATCCCAGGACAGCAGGATGTAGTCCTCACATATGGGTGACGTCACTGGACGGAGCCCTATCATGGAAAACTTTCTATCGGAATTTCTAGAAACTTTTGACTGGCATACTGAGCATGCCCAGCATGCCATTATCCCTCGAGCCACAAGGGTCTCCCTTTAGACTCGTTTGTAGCAATAAGTGCGAGTGAAAAATAAAATAATAAAACGTTTCGGACCCAACTCTGCGGGGTGGCGGGTGGGTTTCGTGAGGACTACATCCTGCTGTCCTGGGATAACACCTGTTACAGGTAAGCAACTCTGCTTTATCCCAGAACAAGCAGGATGGTAGTCCTCACATATGGGTGATTAGAAAGCTACAGGCTGAGTCATATTTGTTTTGATCCAACAGCGTACAACTTGTGCAACGGGCACAACAACTGGTGTACTGTTGGAAAAAATGAGGCAGCCTGAAATCCCAGCAGGTTGGATGTGTAAGGAGTTGGGATTATACTGGGAATAAGTTCTTTACGACAGATTGTCCATAGGCTGAATCTTGTCATCCTTCCTTGTTCAGGCAGTAATGGGCTGCAAAGGTGTGAAGAGAGCTCCATGTTGCAGCTTTACAAAACTCAGTAATTGGTACTGAACGATAGTGTGCTACTGAGGTTGCCATTGATCTTACAGAGTGTGCCTTTATTCGTCCCTGGAGAGGAAGGCCTGCTTTGCCATAGCAGAACTTTATACAATCTGCTAGCCAGTTGGATAGAGTTTGTTTGCCCACTGCCACTTCGCTGGGTAGATTTTCTATGGACCGCAGTGCGGTCTAGATAATATGCTAGGGCACGTTTACAGTCCAAGGGGTGTAAAACCCTCTCGCCTTGGTGAGAGTGAAGTCTTGGGAAGAATGTGGGCAAGACAATGGACTGGTTCAAGGGAAAGTCTGTAACAACCTTGGGAAGGAATTTCGGGTAAGTACGGAGGACTTACCCGAAAACCTGGTACAGGGTGAGTATGTTACAAGTAACTCACTAACTCTTCTAGCAGATGTAATAGCTACTAGGAAGAGAACTTTCCATATAAGAAATTTAACATCACAGGAATCCATGGGCTCAAAGGGAGAACGCATGAGCCTTGCTAGTACTACATTACAGGCCCATTCTGTGACTGGTGGCCGTAAAGGGGATTTAAGTTGAATTAAATCTCTCATAAACCTACTGACAAGGGGTTGCGCTGATATCGGGGCATCCCCTACTCCTTTGTGGTAAGCTGAGGTAGCACTCAGGTGCACCCCTACCGACGAAGTCTGGAGACCAGATTCTGAAAGTTGCCACAGATAGTCCAATAAAGATGTGGGCAGGAAAAGGGGTTAATACTTTTCTGCGTGCATCATATTGTGAATTTTTTCCACTTACAACGATAGGATTTTCTTGTGGAAGGTTTTCATTAAACTACAAGCATCTGAGAGACATTAGTTGAAAGATTGAATGGTTGGAGGATCAAGCTTTCAACATCCAGGCTGTGAGGGATAGGGTCTGAAGGTTGGGATGGCGCAACCTGCCCTGGTCCTGAGTTATGAGAGTGGGTGCTGAGCCCAGGCGAATCGGTTCTCTGATTGAGAGGTCGAGAAGTATGGGAAACCATACTTGTCGAGACCAATAAGGGGCTATGAGTATCATTCACCCCTTGTCCTGTTGTAGCTTCATTAGAGTTTTTACTATGAGCGGTATCGGGGGATACGCGTATAAGAGGCCTGAATTCCAGGGACGAGCAAAAGCGTCCATGGTTAACTGGTTTCTCTGCTTGTGTAGAATCTGTCCACTTTGTGATTCAGTTCGGATGCAAAGAGGTCTATTGTTGGTTAACCCCACAGTTGGAATATTCTAGTGGTTACTATAGGATCCAGGGACCATTCGAGGGGATGGAACTGATGACTGAGGCGATCTGCAACTAAGTTGTGTATGCCTGCTAGATAAGTGGCCTGGAGAAACATGGAATGTATCAGGGCCCAGCACCAGATCTGCACGGCTTCTTGCAAAGGAGATAAGAGCCTGTACCTCCTTGTTTGTTCAGGTACCACATGGCAACCATGTTGTCTGTTTGTATGAGAACAGTCTTGTGTGAAAGGCAGTCCTTGAACACATATGGAGCATAACGTATAGCTCGAAGTTCCAGGAAGTTGATTTGAAATGTTGCTTCGAGTTTTGTCCAAGTACCTTGAGTCTGAAGATTTTCTATATGTGCTCCTCAACCTAAGGTGGATGCAACTGTAGTTAAAGTTACTTGTGGAATTGTTTGCTGGAACGGTAGGCCTGTTAGCAAGTTGTTCGTGTTCGTCCACCAGAGGAGAGATAAGAACATAAGAAATTGCCATGCTGGGTCAGACCAAGGGTTCATTAAGCCCAGCATCCTGTTTCCAACAGAGGCCAAACCAGGCCACAAGAACCTGGCAATTACCCAAACACTAAGAAGATCCCATGCTACTGATGCAATTAATAGCAATTAGGCTATTCCCTAAGTAAACTTGATTAATAGCCGTTAATGGACTTCTCCTCCAAGAACTTATCCAAACCTTTTTTGAACCCAGCTACACTAACTGCACTAACCACATCCTCTGGCAACAAATTCCAGAGCTTTATTGTGCGTTGAGTGAAAAAGAATCTTCTCCGATTAGTCTTAAATGTGCTACTTGCTAACTTCATGGAATGCCCCCTAGTCCTTCCACTATTCGAAAGTGTAAATAACCGATTCACATCTACTCGTTCAAGATCTCTCATGATCTTAAAGACCTCTATCATATCCCTCCTCAGCCATCTCTTCTCCAAGCTGAACAGCCCTAACCTCTTCTGCCTTTCCTCATAGGGGAGCTGTTCCATCCCCTTTATCATTTTGGTTGCCCTTCTCTATACCATCTCCATCGCAGCCTTATCATTTTTGAGATGTGGTGACCAGAATTGTACACAGTATTCAAGGTGCGGTCTCACCATGGAGCGATATAGAGGCATTATGACATTTTCCGTTTTATTAACCATTCCCTTCCTAATAATTCCTAACATTCTGTTTGCTTTTTTGACTGCTGAAGCACACTGATATGACAATTTTAAAGTATTATCCACTATGATGCCTAGATCTTTTTCCTGGTTGGTAGCTCCTAATATGGAACCTAACATCGTGTAACTACAGCAAGGGTTATTTTTCCCTATATGCAACAATTGCACTTGTCCACATTAAATTTCATCTGCCATTTGGATGCCTAATCTTCCAATCTTGCAAGGTCCTCCTGTAATGTATCACAATCCGCTTGTGATTTAACTACTCTGAATAATTTTGTATCTGCAAATTTGATAACCTCACTCATCGTATTCCTTTCCATATCATTTATATATATATTGAAAAGCACCGGTCCAAGAACAGATCCCTGAGGCACTTCACTGTTTACCCTTTTCCACTGAGAAAATTGACCATTGAATCCTACTCTCTGTTTCCTGTCTTTTAACCAGTTTGTAATCCACGAAAGGACATCGCCTCATATCCCATGACTTTTTAGTTTTCTTAGAAGCCTCTCATGAGGGACTTTGTCAAATGCCTTCTGAAAATCCAAATACACTACATCTACCGGTTCACCTTTATCCATATGTTTATTAACCCTTCAAAAAAATGAAGCAGATTTGTTAGGCAAGACTTCCCTTGGGTAAATCCATGTTGACTGTGTTCCATTAAATCATGTCTTTCTATATGCTCTACGATTTTGATCTTGAGAATAGTTTCAACTATTTTTCCCGGCACTGAAATCAGGCTCACTGGTCTAGAGTTACCCGGATCGCCCCTGGAGCCTTTTTTAAATATTGGGGTTACACTGACCACCCTCCAGTCTTCAGGTACAATGGATGATTTTAATGATAGGTTACAAATTTTAACTAATAGATCAGAAATTTCATTTTTTAGTTCCTTCAGTACCCTAGGATGCATACCATCCGGTCCAGGTGATTTGCTACTCTTTAGTTTGTCAATCTGGCCTACTACATCTTCCAGGTTCACAGTGATTTCGTTCAGTTCGTGTGAGTCATCACCCCTGAAAACCATCTCCGGAACTGGTATCTCCCCAACATCCTCATTAGTAAATACGGAAGCAAAGAATTCATTTAGTCTTTCTGCAATGGCCTTATCTTCCCTAAGAGCCCCTTTAACCCCTCGGTCATCTAATCGTCCAACCGACTCCCTCACAGGTTTCTTGCTTCAGATATATTTTTAAAAGTTTTTATTATGAGTTTTTGCCTCTATGGCCAACTTCATTTCAAATCCTCTCGTCGCCTGTCTTATCAATGTTTTACATTTAACTTGACAATGCTTATGCTTTATCCTATTTTCTTCAGATGCATCCTTCTTCCAATTTTTGAAGGATGTCTTTTTGGCTAAAACAGCCTCTTTCACCTCACCTTTTAACCATGACGGTAATTGTTTTGCCTTCCTTCCACCTTTCTTAATGTGTGGAATACATATGGACTGCGCCTCTAGGATGAACGTAACTGGTGTGTTATTTGAATTGGAGATGACAGTGGTTGAAAAGCTTGGAGCCACTGTGATCTCAAAGTCCACTGCGTTATTCTCATGGCTAATCTGGCCATAGGGGTGACGAGGACCGTGGAAGCCATGTGGCCCAGCAGTGTTAGGAACTGATGGGCTGAAGCTGTTTTCTTTGTGCTCAGAGATCTCGCTAATCCGGAGAGTGTGTCTGCGCGGTCTTTTGGTAGGAAGGATTTTGATACGGTGGTGTTCAACTCTGCTGCAATGAACTGTAGAAGGTGAGATGGTATGAGGTGGGATTTTTGGTAGTTGATAAGAAATCCCAACGAGTGAAGCAGATTGATTGTGAGCTTGAGAGAGTCGAGAGCTCCTTATTTCGATTGGTTCTTGATGAGCCAGTCGTCCAGATAAGGAAAAACGTGTATGCTTTACTTGCGTAGATGGGCCACAGCTACTGCTAGACACTTTGTAAATATCCGGGGTGCCGAGGCAAATCCGAAGGGCAGAACCTGGTATTGAAACTGTTGATGACCCACTAGGAAATGCAGGTACTTGCGATGAGGTGGGAATATTGGAATGTGAGCGTAAGCGTCTTGAAGATCCAGAAAACAGAGCCAATCTCCTGTTTGAAGAAGGGAAAGCATGGTGCCTAAGGACACCATTCTGAATTTTTCTTTTCGTAGAAATTAGTTGAGATTTCGGAGGTCTAAAATGGGGCGGAGGCCTCTTGTTTTCTTTGGAATGAGAAAATAGCAGGAGTAGAATCATCTGCCATGCTGAGGCTGGGGAACAGGTTCCACAGCCCTGGCTCTCAAGAGGGTGGATAATTCTATTTCTAGAAGAGTGGTATGATCTTTGTGTACCCAGAGGGAATTTGGTGGGGAATCTCTGGGTATCGTGAGAAAATACAGATGGTAACCTTGTATTATAATGAATAGCACCCATTGATCTGCAGTGATGTTTGTCCAATTGGGTAGAAAATAAGAAACCCGGCCTCCAATTGGTAAATTTTGATTTGGGTTTCTGGAGAGGCTGCTGTTCTCTGGGAGTTTTTCAAAACCCAGATTCTTGGCCTGTCTGTGGGGGAGGCTGAGGTCTGGATGCTTTTGGCTGCCTGGGATGACCTCTTGGAGATGGCCTTGTTCTCCCACAAGGAGCTGGTGGATAATACCTGAGTGGTTAATAGAATGGCTTTCTTGTGTCTTTCCTAGATGGGCATCTTGCAGAAGATGGAGTTTCTGCAGTGATTATGGATAGTTGGCGCAGAGTTTCGTTATGATCTTTAAGTTGCGCAACTGTATCTTGCACTTTTTCTCCAAATAGGTTTTCACTAGTGCAAGAAAGGTCAGCTAATTTTTCTTGGACCTCAGGCCTGAGGTCGGATGCCTTCAACCATGCCCATCTTTTGGCACTAATGCCAGTCACTGCCATTCTGGAGGATGTCTCTAACGAGTCGTAGTCCGCATGTACCTCGTGCTTCCCAGCTTCAAGACCTTTATGTATGATGGAACTAAAGGTGTCTTGATGCTGTTATGGAAGAGTTTCTGATAGTTCTTGAATCTGCTTCCACAAATTTCTCTGGTATTGTGTCATGTACAATTGATAAGAGGCAATTCTTGATAAGAGCATGGACCCTTGGAACATTTTACGTCCTAAATTGTCCAGAAACATTTGCTCTTTGCCAGGTGTTATAGATGAATATGGACAGATTCTCTTTGATCTTTTTTGTGCTGAATCTACCACAACAGATTGATGTGGGAGCTAAGGTTTTTGGAACCCAGGTATATGCTGCACCAAGTATGTAGCATCAGTTCGCTTGTTCACCGGTGGAACAGGGCAGGGATGTTCCCAAAGTCTATGTTGAAGGTCAACTAGGACTTCGTGTACTGGTATAGCCACTATATCTTTGGGAGCATGCACAAATTGTAGGACCTCCAAAGTCTTGTGTCTGGTGTCTTCTTCCATTAATAATTAAAAAGGAATTGTATCTGACATTTCCTTTATGAAGTTTGAGAAGGAGAGATCCTCAGGTGGTGACTTTCTCCTTTCCTCTGGTGGAGACGGGTCTGATAAGATATCTTCTGTAGAAGAATCAGTATCTACATCTTCCCAGGTATCTGACAAGGTGTGTGGTTGAGGACTGGAAGGAGGGATGAAGAATGGCATCAAAGAATGTAAAGTCATCGATGGATCCTCCAATGGTTTTGGCTGATACTTCGGTGGCATCGATGGTAATGGACGTGGAATTGATAGCATCGATGGAAGAGTCGGACGGCTCGATCCTGAGATTCCTGACGGTCCCAGCATAGGAATTGGTGACTGTGGGTCAGAGTCTGTGCCTTCTTCATCCGAAGATCTGGGAATCGGTATCGGTTTCGGATGCTTGGTCGCTGCCTTTGGCATCGATGGTGCAGGTTGTGTCGGTAGGACACCGATCAAGGTATCGAGTCTGGTGAGCAATGGTGTGAGAATCGATGCCTCCGGCATCAGTGGTGGTGTGGGAACCAGCACTGGTGGATGTAGTTCTCGAAGGGCCTCGATGACTGCCTGGCAGATAAATCCGTCCAGTTCCTCCCGTATAGCTGATGAAGACAGAGCAGCTATATGGGGTGGCAGAGTAGGCGGAACTGGCTCTTCCACAGGTCCCTGTGATGGCACAGTATCTGGCACCGATATCGGTGGGGATCGCCTTGGACTTTGTGGTGTCGAGGGCGTAGATGGCTCCTCTAACCTAATCCTCTTCGGGGGCAGCTCGATGGCCATCGAAACCGCTCCGGAAACTGAGCCGGCACCCAGATCTTCGGAATCCTGTCGATGCCGGTGTCGATGTTTTTCTCAGAGCTTGGTTCTCTTTTTCTCTAGCACCGAGGTAGATTTGATGAATGACTTTGATGGAGTCTGAGATGGGTGGTCACTGCTACCTTCAAGTATCCGGCGGGTCTTTATTACCACTTTTTTAGATATTCCTGCCGGTGAAGACTACGTCGATGTCGAAGGAAGTAACTGTATTTTGAACAGGCTTTTCATTTTTTCCAGACGGGCCTGCCTGCCTTTAGCTGTCATTTCGGCGCATTGAGGACAAGAAGAAACATGTTCTGCACCCAGGCATAGTACGCACTCGTCACAGGGGTCGGTGATTGACATCGCACAAGGGCAATTTGGGCACTTTTTAAACTCGGTTGCCATGATGATAAAAAGTTAAGGCCAGACAGCCGTCTACGGCCTTCTGGCACCGAGGGATGGTGAGAACGGTATCGACCGCAATAAATATTTTACTCACCGATCGAAGAAAATGGATTTAAAGTGGGAGACCCCTATGAGGGGATGCTTTTTTGAGGAAATTTTAATACTTTTTCCGTGAGGAAAACTGTGTGAAGAATCACACAGGGCTCCTAACCTTGAGGCTAACTGCACCAAAGAAAAAAAGAGACTGAAGGGAGACCCCTGTGGCTTGAGGGATAATGGCATGCTGGGCATGCTCAGTGGACTCAGTATGCCAGTCAAAAGTTTCTAGAAACTTTAACAGAAAGTTTTCCGTGCTAGGGCTCCGTCCAGTGACGTCACCAATATGTGAGGACTTCCATCCTGCCTGCCCTGGGATAATACAACTAACTTACATATACTACATATTAAATGATAAATTACTCATGCTTAAAATATTATGCTTAAGCAAATTATGACAAGAGCTATAAATAATCTGAAGGCTAATTTATCTATAGGTAAAGAGATTACCTGGACCTTGGTTGAAGGGAGTCAGAAAGGATTTGCAGAGCTGCAGCAGTATCCCATTCTGCAAAATATCTATATGGGTAAAAAGTTTCAACATTTAGTACAAATTCTATAGACAATCAGGACAAATATTCACAGGAGTGGCACATAAAACATATTCTTTTTTTTAATTAATGTGACCTGAATTTGAAAAAAAAAAACAATTGTGCAACCACATGGGTTTTTATGCCCACACAAAACAGGATGAATTTTGAATCATAAGAACATAAGGCTTGCCATAATGGGTCAGACCAAGGGCCCATCAAACCCAGTATCCTGTTTCCAACAATGGCCATGCCAGGTCACAAGTACCTGGCAGGATCTCAAGGGGTAGATGATAGCTTCCAAGCTGCTTATCTCAAGAATAAGCAGTGGATTTCTGCAACTCTACCTTAATAATGATTTATTTTATTTTATTTATTTAAAAATATTTGTATACTGAACATAAGAACATAACATCATAAGAAAATGCCATACTGGGTCAGACCAAGGGTCCATCAAGCCAAGCATCCTGTTTCCAACAGTGGCCAATCCAGGCCATAAGAACCTGGCAAGTACCCAAAAACTAAGTCTATTCCATGTTACCATTGCTAATGGCAGTGGCTATTCTCTAAGTGAACTTAATAGCAGGTAATGGACTTCTCCTCCAAGAACTTATCCAATCCTTTTTTAAACACCGCTATACTAACTGCATTAACCACATCCTCTGGCAACAAATTCCAGAGTTTAATTGTGCATTGAGTAAAAAAGAACTTTCTCCGATTAGTTTTCAATGTGCCCCATGCTAACTTCATTTATTTATTTATTTATTTATTTATTTAAAGAATTTTTATATACCGGGGCACGTAGCAAAACATCACCTCGGTTCACAGTGTAACATAACATAGCAAATAGCTTTACAATGAATATAAATAACGGTTCACAATATAAAATGATATAGTAGCAGGCTTTACAAAAGATTATTATCTGCTTGTAAACTATATACAAGAGACTGAAAATTAACTATATACAAGGGAGGATGCAGTCAAATTTGACTGATAACATGGGCAACAGTAAAGGTTTGGGGAGGAGGGGGGTGGCGGAGAGGTAGGGTGAGCTGAAGGGAATATGGAATGGTAACATGGGAAACAGTAAAGGTTAGGGGAGGAGGGGGGTGGCGGAGAGGTAATGTGAGCAGAAGGGAATATGGAAGTCGGAGGAGGAGGGAGATGAGAAGGCGGGTAGATGCGGGAAGTGTATTAGTAAGTTTGGATCAGGTAGGGGGGGTAGAGTTGTAGATGTGGATGGTAGTCAATTAGTCGGGGTATGCTCGTTTGAAGAGCCATGTTTTAAGATTCTGTTTGAATTTTTTGTGGCATGGTTCCAGGCGTAGGTGGGGGGGGCATATTATTCCAGTGGGAGGTTCCTGCCATGATGAAAGAGCGTTCTCTAATAGAGGCGTGTTTCATGAGTTTGGGGGACGGTGTTGGGAGTTTGGCCTTGTGTTGCTGTCTAGTTGGTCTGGTAGGGTTGCGGAGTTGGAGATGTTCAGTGAACCATTGCATGTTTTGGTTGTGAATGGCTTTATGTATGAGTGTGAGGGCTTTATATATTATCCTTGAGGCTACAGGGAGCCAATGTAGGGATTGAAGGACAGGGGTGATGTGTTTGTGACGGTGCGTGTTGGTGAGAATGCGGGCAGCAGCGTTTTGTAGGAGTTGAAGTGGTTGGAGGGTATTTTTTGGTAAGCCTAGGAGGATAGCGTTACAGTAGTCAATCTTGGATAGGATCATGGCCTGTAGTACTGTTCGGAAATCGGACGCATGTAATAGGGGTTTGATTCTTTTCAGGGTGTGAAGTTTGAAAAATCCGCTCTTAATCGTAGCAGAGATGAATTTTTTTAGGTTAAAATGGTTGTCTATCCATATGCCTAAGCTGCGGACCAGTTGTGTGGAAGGGCAGGGGGAGAGCGAGGGGGGAGAGAGGTTGAGAGGGGGGTTATTAGGAGGATAAAGGATGAGTAGCTCTGTTTTGTTGGTGTTGAGTGCTAGAAAGTTATCTGTGAGTAATTTGTTTATTTCAGATAGGGCGGAATTCCAGATCTTCATTGCGTTTGTGATGGAATCAGTAATTGGTATGAGAATCTGCACATCATCAGCATAGATGAAGTGCTGGAAACCCAGTTTGGAAAGCAGTTGGCAGAGGGGGAGGAGGTAGATGTTAAAAAGGGTTGACGAGAGGGACGAGCCTTGGGGTACTCCTTGTGAAAGCCTAACAGGTTTGGATTCGTTAAGACCAATTTTTACACTATAGCTCCTGTCGTGTAGGTAAGATTGAAACCAGAGTAGGGCAGTTCCAGAGATGCCAATTTCCTTGAGGCGATTGATAAGTGTGTTGTGATTGACTGTGTCAAAGGCGGCTGATATATCTAGCAGTGCTAGTATGTGTGATTGTCCTTTGTCAAGAGCTCTAAGTATGTTTTCTGAAAGGGAGATGAGTAAGGTTTCTGTGCTGTGGTGTTTACGGAAACCAAACTGGGATGGGGAGAGAATATTGTGGTCTTCAGTGCCCCCTAGTCTTTCTACTATCCGAAAGAGTAAATAACCAATTCATATCTACCCATTCTAGGTCTCTCATAATTTTAAACATCTCTATCATATCCCCCCTCAGCCGTCTCTTCTCCAAGCTGAAAAGTCCTAACCTCTTTAGTCTTTCCTCATAGGGGAGCTGTTCCATTCCCCTTATCATTTCGGTAGCCCTTCTCTGTACTTTCTCCATCGCAATTATATCTTTTTTGAGATGCGGGACCAGAATTGTACACAGCATTCAAGGTATGGTCTCACCATGGAGCGATACAGAGGCATTATGACATTTTCCGTTTTATTCACCATTCCCTTTCTAATAATTCCCAACATTCTGTTTGCTTTTTTGACTGCCGCAGCACACTGAACTGACAATTTCAAAGTATTATCCACTATGACACCTAGATCTCTTTCTTGGGTTGTAGCACCTAATATGGAACCCAACATTGTGTAATTATAGCATGGGTTATTTTTCCCTATATGCATCACCTTGCACTTATCCACATTAAATTTCATCTGCCATTTGGATGCCCAATTTTCCAGTCTCACAAGGTCTTCCTGCAATTTATCACAATCTGCTTGTGATTTAACTACTCTGAACAATTTTGTATCATCTGCAAATTTGATTATCTCACTCGTCGTATTTCTTTCCAGATCATTTATAAATATATTGAAAAGTAAGGGTCCCAATACAGATCCCTGAGGCACTCCACTGTCCACTCCCTTCCACTGAGAAAAATGTCCATTTAATCCTACTCTCTGTTTCCTGTCTTTTAGCCAGTTTGCAATCCACGAAAGGACATCGCCATCTATCCCATGATTTTTTACTTTTCTTAGAAGCCTCTCATGAGGAACTTTGCCAAACGCCTTCTGAAAATCCAAGTATACTACATCTATCGGTTCACCTTTATCCATGTGTTTATTAACTCCTTCAAAAAAGTGAAGCAGATTTGTGAGGCAAGACTTGTCCTGGGTAAAGCCATGCTGACTTTGTTCCATTAAACCATGTCTTTCCATATGTTCTGTGATTTTGATGTTTACAACACTTTCCACTATTTTTCCTGGCACTGAAGTCAGGCTAACTGGTCTGTAGTTTCCCGGATCGCCCCTGGAGCCCTTTTTAAATATTGGGGTTACATTTGCTATCCTCCAGTCTTCAGGTACAATGGATGATTTTAATGATGGGTTACAAATTTTTACTAATAGGTCTGAAATTTCATTTTTTAGTTCCTTCAGAACTCTGGGGTGTATACCATCTGATCCAGGTGATTTACTACTCTTCAGTTTGTCAATCAGGCCTACCACATCTTCTAGGTTCACCGTGATTTGATTCAGTCCATCTGAATCATTACCCATGAAAACCTTCTCCATTACGGGTACCTCCCCAACATCCTCGTCAGTAAACACCGAAGCAAAGAAATCATTTAATCTTTCCGCGATGGCCGTATCTTCTCTAAGTGCCCCTTTAACCCCTTGATCATCTAACGGTCCAACTGACTCCCTCACAGGCTTTCTGCTTTGGATATATTTTAAAAAGTTTTTACTGTGAGTTTTTGCCTCTACAGCCAACTTCTTTTCAAATTCTCTCTTAGCCTGTCTTATCAATGTCTTACATGTAACTTGCCAACGTTTATGCTTTATCCTATTTTCTTCTGTTGGATCCTTCTTCCAATTTTTGAATGAAGATCTTTTGGCTAAAATAGCTTTTTTCACCTCCCCTTTTAACTATGCCGGTAATCGTTTTGCCTTCTTTCCACCTTTCTTAATGTGTGGAATACATCTTCTAGACTGTGCTTCTAGAATGGTATTTTTTTAACAATGACCACACCTCTTGGACATTTTTTACTTTTGTAGCTGCTCCTTTCAGTTTTTTTCTAACAATTTTTCTCATTTTATCAAAGTTTCCCTTTTGAAAGTTTAGCAGGAGAGCCTTGGATTTGCACACTGTTCCTCTTCCTCTTCCAGTCATTAAATCAAATTTGATCATATTATGATCACTATTGCCAAGCGGCCCCACCACCATTACACCTCTCTCACCAAGTCCTGTGCTCCACTGAGAATTAGATCTAAAATTTCTCCCTCTCTCGTTGGTTCCTGAACCAATTGCTCCATAAAGCTATCATTTATTCTATCCAGGAACGTTATCTGTCTAGCGTGTCCCGATAATACATTTACCCAGTCAATATTGGGGTAATTGAAGTCTCCCATTATTACTGCACTACCAATTTGGTTAGCTTCCCTAATTTCTCTTAGCATTTCACTGTCCGTCTCACCATCTTGACCAGGTGGACGGTAGTATACCCCTATCACTATAGTCTTCCCTGACACACAAGGGATTTCTACCCATAAAGATTCAATTTTGTATTTCGTCTCATGCAGGATGTTTATCCTGTTGGACTCTATGCCATCCCGGACATAAAGCGCCACACCTTCTCCCTGGTGCTCCTCTCTGTCATTGCGATATAATTTGTACCCCGGTATAGCACTGTCCCATTGGTTATCCTCTTTCCACCATGTCTCTGAGATGCCAATTAAGTCTATGTCATCATTCACTGCTATACATTCTAATTCTCCCATCTTACTTCTTAGACTTCTGGCGTTAGCATACAAACATTTCAAAGTTTGTTTTTTGTTTGTATTTTCATTCTGCTTTTTAATTGATAGGGGTAAGTTAGAATTTTTTATCTCAGGTGAGTTTTTAGTTACAGGCACTTGGACTATTTTTCTAATTATTGGAACCTCACTGTCGGGATGCCCTAATTCTAATGCATCATTAATATCCTTTGAAGATACCTCTCTCCGAACCATGCGCTGCTGAGCAATACAAACAGTCTAACTTCAGTTAGTCAGCCAGAGTGACTCACTGCTCTCTTGATTAACAAATGTTGGTCCCTATTCAAACCCAATCACACTACCTCATCACCTTTCCAAGGTGAGTAACTGAGCTGAACTATTCAACTTTTTTACTTAGGTATACACTGCTCCTAGCTTATTTCTAGCCTCTGGCTACTTTTTTTTTTTTGAGGGGGGGGGGGGGGTGGTTGTGGTTTTTTTTTTCCAATACAAACACTCAGTTTGTATTAAATACAAACACTCAGTTCTTTAAGTCTGCAGAACACTCAGTTCTGCAGACTTTAAAAATAAACACACTACCTACTGCTTACTAGCTACCTTATCGACTGACTATTTAAAAATACAAACAGTCTAACTTGTTTATTCACTGCCTTTCTGACTATTAAAGGCACAAACACATAAACACACTAAATAATATTCCCGGATAGTTAACTTTGCCCCAATACTTTTAAAAAAAGACAATGTCCCAAGCAAAAACTTACTGATTCCTTTCAGCCACCAGCAAGGTGATCCTCTCCTCTCAGTGTTCCCACTGGAATGTGGGTTACTGAGCTCTTCCCTTCTAATTTATAATGTACTTTTAAGGTAAATTAGTACAAAACAGTTCCTTTAGAGATACCTATACAATGGGTATTAGGAAAATGTCCAAACCTTTTTTTAAATGCAGCTATACTAATAGCTTACGCCACATCCTTTGGCAACGAATTCCAGAGCTTAATTATGTGTTGAGCAAAAAAATATTTTCTCCTATTAGTTCTAAATGTATTACCTAGTAACTTCATTGTGTCCCCCCCGGTCTTTGTACTTTTTGAAAGAGTAAACTGATTAACATTTACTCGTTCCATTCCACTCATTATTTTAGAGACCTCTATCCCTCAGCCATCTCTTCTCTGAAAAGAGTCCTAACCTCTTTAGCCTTTCTTCATAGGGGAACTGTTTCATCCCCTTTATCATCTTGGTCAGCTTTCTCTGTATCTGTACCTTTTCTAATTCTGCTGTATCTTTCTTGAGATGTGGTGACTATAACTGAACACAATACTCAAGATGAAGTCATACAATGGAGTGATACAGGGGCATTATAATATTTTCTGTTTATTCTCCATTCCTTTTCTAATAATCCCTAGCATTGTATTTGCTTTCTTGGCTTCTGCTGCACACTGAGCAGAAGATTTCAAAGATGACACCTAGATCCTTTTCCTAAGTGGTGACTCTTAATGTAGAATCTTGCATTTTATAGCTATAATTTGGGTTACTCTTCCCTAATTGCATCACTTTGCATTTGCCTACATTAAATTTCATTTTCCATTTGCATGCTCAGTCTCCCAGTTTTGCAATGTCCTCTTGCAATTTCTCACAATCCTCTTGTGATTTGACAACATTGAATAATTTTGTGTCATTGGTAAATTTATTCACCTCACTTGTTGTTCCCATTTCCAGGTCATTTATAAATATATTAAAAAGCATCAGTCCCAGTACGAATCCCTGGGGCAAATCCCTGGAAAAATTTACCATTTAGCCCTACTCTCTGTTTTCTATCATTTAACCAGTTGGCAAGCCACAATAGGATACTGCCATCTATCCCATGACTTTCTAATTTCCTAAGAAGTCTCTCATGAGGGACTCTGTCAAATGTTTTCTGGAAATCCTGATACATTATATCAACTGACTCACCTTTATCCACAAGTTTATTTACACCCTCAAAAAAAGTAGCAAATTTGTGAGGCAAGATTTCCCTTAGCTAAATCCATGTTGGCTTTGTCCCATTAAACTATGCTTATCTATATGTTCAGGAATCTTCTTCTTTATGATAGTTTCTACCATTTTACCCGGCACAAACGTCAGACTCACTGATCTGTAATTTTCTGGCTCACCCCTTGATCCCTTTTTAAAAATTGGCATTAAATTGGCAACCCTCCAGTCTTCAGGTACCATAGATGACGTTATTGATAGTTTGAAAATTTTTTATAGCAGGTCCACAATTTCATTTCTCAATTCTTTCAGCACTCTGGGATATATACCATCTGGTCCAGGTGGTTTGCTACTCTTTAGTTTGTCAATTTGCCCCAGTACATCTTCTAGATTCACTGACATTTGCTTCAGTTCCTCTGAAACATCACCTTTGAATATCATTTCTGGCATGGGTATATATTCTTACATCTTCTTCAGTGAATACTGAACCAAAGAATTAATTTAGTCTCTGTGCTATGGCTTTGTCATCCCTATGTGCTCCTTTTATCCCTTAATCATCTAATGGTCCAACTGACTCTCGCAGGTTAGACATCTAAAAAGGAAAATTAGTTCTTACCTGTTAATTTTTCGTTCTTGTAGTACCACGGATCAGTCCAGACTGTGGGTTGAGCCTCCTTTCCAGCAGGTGGAGACAGACTAAAACTGAAAGGATATCCTATATGAGGACAGAGCCTATCCTGTAACCCTTCAGTATAACGAATGTCAAAGCAGAAAATAACAAAACCAGAGTAGGATCAAGCAAGTAACCATAAAATTCAGTGGAGCAGATGTAGAACAATGTAATAGATATGGTATGACTAACCACTCTTGCATATACTTGGTGCTGGGCAATCAAGGCTTCCGGTGTATTTGCTCAGTATTCATGCACAAAAAAGATGTGTGGAAATCTACAAATCTATGAATCTGCAAGAGAAACAAGCTTCGAGAGGACAGAAAAAAGACAAACAGGGAAGGGCATCTGGACTGATCCGTGGTACTACAGGAACGAAAATTAACAGGTAAGAACTAATTTTCCTTTCCCTGTACGTACCCGGATCAGTCCAGACTGTGGGATGTACCAAAGCTTCTCTAAATCGGGTGGGACCGAGACAGTCCCGCTCGAAGCACTTGTAGCCCAAAAGAACCAAGAAGCGGAGCTTGCACATCCAGACGGTAGTGTCGAGCAAAAGTATGCAAGGACGTCCAAGTGGCGGCACTGCAAATCTCCTGCGGAGGGACCGATTGACTGTCCACCCAGGAAGTAGTTTGAGAACGCAGTGAATGAGCCATAAGGCCCTCGGGAACCGCCCGTCCTCGACAAAGAGAGGCCGAGGAGATTGCTTCCTTCAGCCACCGCGCAATAGTGGTCTTAGAAGCCGGCGTACCCTGAATGGGCCCACTCCAGTGGACAAAAGATGAACCAAGACCCGAAAGCCATGGGTAACCTGGAGATAGCGAAGTAGAACTCGTATAGTATCAAGTTTACGGAAATCGTCCCCAGTCGCAGGGGAAAACGCAGGGAGTTCTGCAGACAGGTTGACATGGAGGTTAGAAGAATCTTCACTAAAAAGGAAGGGCCCGTCACGAGGGATACCCCGGAATTGGAAAATTGCAAAACAAAAGGTTCCCGACAGGACAGTGCATGGATCACCGAGATCCGATGAGCATAAGAGATAGAGACCAGAAAGACAGTCTTAAGCATAAGAGTTTTCAAGGTAGCGCAACGGAGAGGTTCTAACAGAGCTGCACAGAGGGCCCGAAGGATCAGACTAAAACTCCCCGATGGGCAAGCGGCCGAGAAGGTGGACGTAGATGCTTGACGCCCCTCAAGCACCAATCACATGCGGGTGGCCCGTTCAGTGATGACATTCTACCCGACCCAGGAGAGAACCGAGAGGGGAGAAGATCTTCTTGGGGAAGAGAGGACTAACGAGATCGGGGCGGAGAGCGCTGAGATACCAGACTCTGCACAAACAGCTTCAAACACGTTCCAGATATGCGCGTATGCCAGGGAACTCGACTGTTTCCGGGCCCGCAACAAGGTGAAGATGATCTCCTCCTAATAGCCCTTGCGCCTTAGGCATCATCTTTCAAAAACCAGGCCGCTAGACAGGAGTGATCGGCCTGGTCGAAAAATACAGATCCTTGACGAAGGAGCAGAGGAAAATGGCGTAGCTGTAGAGGTCCGTCCGGCGGTAGGTTGAGAAAATCCGCGAATCACGGCCTGCACAGCCACTCTGGTGCTACCAGAACCCCAGTGGAGTTCCATTCTTCTGAGAACTTTCCCGACCAGGGGCCACGGGGGGGGGGGGGGGGGGGGGGGGGGGAACACGTATAGAAGGACGTCCGCCGGCCAAGGAGAGCCAAAGCATCTATGCCCTCCGAGCCATGTTCCCTCCAGCGGCGGAAGAATCAATTTGCCTTGGCATTGCAAAGGGTCGCCATGAGGCCCAGGTGGTGGGGGACCACCTGTCGATGATGAGATTCATGGCTGCGTCAGAGTTCCCACTCCCCGGGATTGAGCAACTGACGACTGAGAAAATCGGCCTGAACATTCTCCCTTGCCCACAATGTGGGAGGCTGCCGGGCACTGTAGATGTCGCTCTGCCCAGGCGAAGAGACGGCTTGTTTCCAGGGCCATCAGCGGACTGCGGGCACCTCCTTGGGGATTGACAAGCTACAGTGGAGGAGCTGTCGGACAAGACCCATATCGCCTTGCCGCAGATGAGGGGGAGAAACTCCAGAAGAGCTAGTAACATCGCCTGAGCCTCCAACCGAATGATATGCCAGCGAGACTGAGCTGCCGGTCAGATCCCCTGGGCGTACTGGGAGAGGCAGACCGCACCCCAGCCCGAGAGACTGGCGTCCGTGGTTACTATCGTCCACTGAGGGACTTGGAGAGGCTTTCCCTGTAACAAATGAGGAAGGGAAAGCCACCACTGCAAGTCGGCGACGGTAAGGCCCAAAAAACGGGAGGACTGCGTGAAACTGTTCCAACACTGTCTGCCAACGGGACAGCAAAGCTTTCTGGAACAGTAGCATATGAGCAAAAGCCCAAGGGACAAGGTCAATGGCAGAAGCCAAGGGGCCCGAGACCTGCAGGCAGACACAGGCTGCCGGAGAAGGCAGCAAGACCAGACTCTGAAACCGGCCGATCAACTCGAGAGCCCGCGCGCGAGGCAAGAAGACCTTGCCCACCCGGTTCTCGAGGTGGGCTCCCAGGAACCCTAACTCCTGGGAGGGCTGAAGGTAGCTCTTGGAGAAATTCAGTATGCACCCGAGAGACGCGAGGAGAAGTAACACGCGATCCACTGCCTGCCGGCAAGAGCCTCCGCCTTGGCCCTGACGAGCCAGACGTCCCGGTAGGGGTGAACAAGGGTCCCTTTTCGGCGGAGAGCAGCTGCCACCACCACCATGACTTTGGTGAAGGCGCAAGGTGCCATCACGAGACCAAAGGGAAGTGCCCTGAACTGGAATTCCCGGTGGAGGATGTGAACGCGAAGAGACTACGGTAGCCACGATGAATCGGAATATGGAAACACGCCTCTGTCAAAGCAAGTGAGGCGAGGAACTCTACGGGGCGAAACGGCACGAGGACCACTCGCAGAGTTTTCATGTGGAAAGCGGGATCTTGAGGGCCCGGTTGACTCTTGTGAGGTCTAAGATCGGACGAAGACCTGTCCTGTTAGGGAATGACGAAGTAAATAGAATACTGGCCTGCGGCAAGTTTGCTGTCTGGAACCGGGACCACCACGCCCAGACACAGGGGCCAGGCGGGGGTTTGCTCCACCGCTTGCCACTGGGACCGACCTCACGGGGAAATAGAAAAAGGATCTCGAGAAATCTCGAGCAAAGCAAAGGTGTACCCGTCTCTGAGGACGTCAAGGACCCACTGGTCCGACATGAATTTGACCCATGCCACGAAAAGCAAGACGGAAAACCCCCCTGAGGAGTCACCCTGCCCGTGTGGGGTATACCGTCTCTGGCCCACATAACGTGGACAAGAGATGTAAAGGAACGGGATGCTTTCGGACGGTCCTTCGGAAGCCTATGGACCTTACTTTCCCCCAAGGAATCCATAGTTTCTCAAGGCCCTTGCCAAGGAGCAGCTTACCTTTGAACAGCAACGTGCCTAACCGGGCTTTGGAGGACGGATCGGCTGACCAATGGCGCAGCCAGAGGAGCCGTTTGGCGGACCTCGCAGTAGCCATCGCTTTTGCCTGGACATGGAGAAGGTCGTAAGCGCAGCCTCTGCCCACGGGGGGTCCCGGGTGCAGAGCAACTTTGAACCCACCTGAGGCCTGCCCTCAGCATGAGACTGCTGCAAATAGGTGCACGCACCCCCCGCGCCAGGACATCAAAAATGCACATCACATGAGCCTTGAGCATGCGGACCTGTGCGGCTTTAAAAGCCGGGAAACCCTCCTGTATTGTGATCGCATAAGTAGTTCCCGGAGGGATTACTGTCATTTGTTTTTTTAAATCTAAGCATACCTCCGGGAGGGGGAGGTTATCTAGTGCACGGCCCGCCTAGAGTCCCGTCTCGGGAGCGTTCCATTCCTGCAGGCACTACAACTTGTGCGTGGGATGAGAGGGGAAGGCGATTGCCGGATGCCTGATTCCCGCCAGGACCGGGTCCATATCCTTGGGCAAAGAGGCTGTAAGGGGTGGAAGGGTATCCTCCTCCGCATCCGGATTAGCGGCAGGATCCAGGGGTACCGGATCCACCGTGAGGTCGGGGGAGGGGCACTCCCGTGACCACCCACGCCCCAAGGGACCACGGGGGCTCCACAGCCGGTCTAACCGTCAACAGCGCGGAGCGAGGACATTTTTTTTTTTGCGGGCTAGCTAAATAAAATCTTCGCAGCAGGAGGGCAAAATCAGATACAAAACGAGCCCTGGAAGTTCTGGGTGGGGGAGGGGAGGGAGCAGCAAGAGGGTGACAGAAAACTCATCCTGGGGGGCCAGGGTGCTGAAATCGGGGGTAGCTGCAAAAAAATCAGCCCCCCATCCCCAGGGAGCTCCGAAAAAGGAGCCGACAAAAAATCCAAAATGGCCACCATTCCCGGGCTTTCCCGGCCTGGCCAAGTTCTGGGGAGTTGATCCCTGGGCTAAATTTGCCAGCCCTGCCGAGGAGGGACCTACCCCACCCAGCAGGGAGGCAGAGAAGAGGTCCCCTCGCAAAAAAAACACGAAGGGGCTGGCAGAGAAGAGGCAGGCTGCCTCCCGCGGCAAAGAGAGAGCAGCTCTGAAGAAAAAAAGGCTGCAGAGAAAAAGTTTGATTGACAGCCTGGAGGCCCGGAGTGAAGCAGGGGGGAAACCTGCTGACTCCTGCCTGTCTGGCTGCCGGTTCAACCCAGGTAGGGGAGAAAGACACAGAATATTGGTCTGTTGCTGTAGTTAAGTATTAAAAGCACTGGGAGCACTTCTAAACTTAAGCCTGTTCCTGTGTCACTTTTTTTTTTTTTTGTAAAGAAACTGAGCACAGCAGCATAACATTAAGACCCTTTGGCAGCCGGGGGGGGAGAGACGAGCCCTGGACAGACTCAGTCCCCACATCTGGAAGCGGTAACAGACACAGGCTATGCACTGCACAAGGGGCAAAGCCCCCCTGAGTCCGGAAAGAGCCAGGAGACGGAACCGTCTCCTGAAGAAAAAATCCACAACTTCCTGACTAAACTTTTTAACTTTATTTTAACAGGAAGAAAACAACTACAAAACCCCTAAGGAATAAGTACTTGCTAGATCCCAGAAGGAAGGAAGAGAAAGAAGGCTGACTAGCCTAGATCAGGAGACTGAAGGGAGACGTGCTGCACCTGCTGGAGACAGACAAATACTGAAGGGTTACAGGATAGACTCTGTCCTCATATAGGATATCCTTTCAGTTTTAGTCTGTCTCCACCTGCTGGAAAGGAGGCTCAACCCACAATCTGGACTGATCCGGGTACGTACAGGGAATGTCATTTGAATATCAGGAGATAGAATACTCGAGTGTTAAACATCTAGGGGCCTAAGCAATAAAACTTCAGCAAAACAATTTAATGGGCATGTTAAAAAGTCACTCAAAGAATTATGCAAAAAGATTTAGCATACTGGCAGTAAAATACGTCAGAAGAAGCATACTCAAATATTTCTGTGCATGGAAACCCGAAAATGCATTGGCTAAAGAAAGTGAACATGTTGCTTACTGAGGGCACAATAAATAGTGTGAGTATGCTAAACAGTATGGGGCAGATTTTTAAAAAATACGCGAGCGCATACTTTTGTTCGCGCACCAGGCGCGAACAAAAGTACGCTGGATTTTATAAGATACGCGCGTAGCCACGCGTATCTTATAAAATCCGGGGTCGGCGCGTGCAAGGGGGGTGCACATTTGTGCAACCTGCGCACGCCGAGCCCAGCGCAAGCTGCTTGTTCCCTCCGAGGCCGCTCCGATTTCGGAGCGGCCTCGGAGGGAACTTTTCTTCGCCCTCCCCCCACCTTCCCCTACCTAACCCACTCCCCCGGCCCTATCTAAACCCCCCCTTACCTGTGTTCGCAAAGTTACGCCTGCTGAAAGCAGGCGTAACTTTGCGCGCGTCGCCGGCAGCCGCGTTCCGTCCTCCGGTCCCGGGGGCTGGTCCGGAGGCCTCGACCACGCCCCGGGCCCGCCCCCGAAATGCCGGGGCACGCCCCCGAAACGCCGCATCGTTTCGGGAACGCCCCCGGACACGCCCCCTCCCACCCCTTTTCGAAAGCCCCAGGACTTACGCACGTCCCGGGGCTTTAGGCGTGCGCGGGCCTTTTAAAATCCGCCCCTAAGTTCAGTTCTCTTTTCCTTTTGATTCTTCCTGCTGGCATACAAGGAACACACAACTAAGGGGGTCATTCTCTAACACTATTGCATGCGAAAAGTCCCTTTCTGCGTGTGATAGCTAGCTCGGGGCAGAGTCGGCCCTGGAAGAGGAGGAGTCGGGGCGGCACCGGGGCAGATGCTGCGGACACATCGCTGGCGGCGAAAGGTAAGATTCCTTATCACCGCCAGTTTCACGCCGAATAACTACAACTTTTATGGTGTAATTATTCGGCGCGAAAGCTAGCAGCAATCGCACCGCGGAGGTGCGATCACTGCCGGCTATTATAGGACCGCCCCCCGCTTCGCCTCCCCGCCCCCCGTTACTGCCGGATTCTTTAAGGTCTGTGACCTTAGAGAATCCAGGCCTAGGCTTGGCACAAGCTTGTCAACGTAGAGGAAGGAATTGGGAGAGTTAGAACACACTTGGTGAGGAGGAGAGGTTAATGGAGAGTAGAGCACGCCAGAAGAGCAGACAACTGACATGATTTCATGTTTAGACTTGTTTATCTTCTGTGCCAGTGAGGATTTTCAAAAAGTGGTGTAAGAGGAAATTGTTGGGGACAGAATACAAGGGGGAGACCCAGGAAGGAATCTGGCCACCCTGGTTTAGGATATCAGCATTTCAACATTCATCCCTTTATGACCAACCTGTAGTTCTAGCACCACAATGATTGCACAACACAGTTTGCTACTCCCTCAAAACTCACAGAAATGTATCCATTTATTTATTGTATTTGATATTCTGCCTTTGATTCTATACCCAAAATACTTGCTCAGCTGAAAAGTGTTTTTGAGGTTCAGACTGCTCCTCAACCTCATGCTTCTGCACACTTACAAAAGTCTTTAGCCACAAAAACACTGGCAATATAATAATAAAAATCATCCTTATTTTTATAGTGCTACTGGACGTTCACAGCACTGAACAATGGTGATAAGGAATTCAGGTACAATAAGTTCCTTCTCAAAAGAAGAAGACAAGAGGCGATAAAGAGGGCAAATTTCAAATTGCCTTCAGAAGTGTAAAGTTTACAGGTACTTTTTACTGGCAGACTTTGCAACAATTTTCAAAAGTAAAAATTGATGCAAGGTACTCCCAAGCTGGGAAGTATTATTAAGTACTGAGCCACAGAGCCAGCAGGAAGACTGTCATGTCTCTCCTGGCAAAAAATTCTGGAGGCACCTTCCAGAATTTTTTTTTAAAATATTTTATTTATCAATCTTTTACATTATTTTTCAAGTAAACACTTGAGATGCAAAAACATATGATTAACACAAATATACAAATCTGATATACTTTCAATGAAACAATTACATCACATGTATCTATTTAGACCACTATAAGAGCCAGCCATGATGCCAGTATGCACAAGCCTAAGGAAAATCATAGGAAATTAACGGTAAAGGGTCTGATTTATTTATTCAAGATCAATTGCACTCTTTTAAGCTCCCTTAGCCAGACATTAGGAACTAACCTAATCTCCCCACCTTATTGCTAAGAAAAGTAACTAGTTGGGAAGGAAGAAAAAACTGGTATGAAACACCCTAATATTTTATCAGGCATTTACAGGGAAATTTAAGAACAAATAGTGCTCCCAACCGTAAAACTCTAGGTTTTAATAACAGAAATTGGCATCTGCGCTTTTGCGTTTGCCTGGAAAGATCGGGAAACAACTGTATTTTACAATTCAGGAATGGTTCATTCCAATGTAGAAAATATTTTTTTTAAATCCATTCCTTGTCTGAATCGAGTAGGAATGTACCAATCAATGTAGAGGGTACAGCCAAATCATCATCCGAATGTTCCAAAATATCTGAAATATTCATTTTAGGTGTATCTTTAACTTGAATATCTTTCTCTTCTTGAATTAGACTCTTCTTTATTTGTGGTATATAATAAAATTTAGCTGTTATGGGGAAGTGTCTCTTCTGGAATTTTCAATATCTCAATTAGATACCTTGTCCAGATATCTTTAGGTGATGCATATGGGATTTTCATGAAATTTATACAGCAAATATTTTTTGCATGTGATACATTTTCCAAATTTTCCAACTTAAAATTGAAAGAGGTGTTTTCTTTAATCATCTCTTGCTGAGTAAGAGATGATTAGTGCTATATAAGTCCCGAATCTTTTTATTATCTCCCAAATCATTTTCAACCAATTCCAGTCTTCTGTCCACATCTTGAACTGCTTTAGAAATATTAATTTGAAGTAAACCATTAGTATTCAAAATATAAATTGCTTCCCATATTGTTTCAAGGCTAATCTGCTGAGGTCTCACCAATTCCGTTATTTGAAATGGAGGATATTTAGTTTCCTTCCCATATTATTGGGACTGGGCAGCTTGAGCCGCAATTTCGCCTGGAAATGTAGGGGCCTCTCTCTCCAGTACTGTGGGCTCCGAGAAGGACTCACCTCGGGCGCCGACTTTCGACCCCTCAGAGTCCCTCCGCCGGCATTGGGGTTGAGCCTCCGCTGGATACTCAGGCGGCAATCTCTCTACAGGAGATAGTGTTATCAGCTCAGGGGAGGTTGCGGGCACTTCTTCCCCCCGCTCTCCTCCCAGCGAGCCCACCTCCGTATTTCCAAGGACCTGGACTACATGTGCATCCATCGGCCCAGCCAAGGTTTGTGGAGAGGATGTCTCCGGAGCTAGACGCTCCCTCACCCTATGCTTGCAGGCCGAATGAGGCATTAATCCAAAAGGAAAAAGACGGACACCCAGGCTACATGCTATGTCGCTATCTTGGATCACCAGGACATCACCTTTCCCCTCCAGAATTTTAAGTATAGATTCCAGAGGGATAATGGGTGGGATTAGGGCCCATGAGCTGCTCTTAAGTATTAGGAGGATTGGCATTTGGGAAAGTGCTGGGGGGTGGGGGGGTGGGAGAGGGTGTTAAAAATGAATATCAGTTGGGGGGATGCTCAGGTGAGATGGATTTTGGGAATCAGGGTTTGTTTTTTGTTTTTTTTAAATTGAAAGGGTTTAGGCAGACAAGGATTTTTAAAAGTTGAGTATTTGAAGATGTGTGATGCTGAGTGGTTTGGGAAAACATTTTAAACTGATTAAATCAGGAGATGATCAGGTCTTGGAGGACTTTTTTTTTATTATTACATTGAGTACTGGAAGGGAGGGAAGGGGATACAGTCATTTTTCTCCTTTTTTGGGGTGTTGGCAGTGAGAAAAAGGATCAGTGCTGGGAATTTTTTGTTTTTAATTATTTGGTAGTGGAGAAAGGTTCCTAAGCTATTAAAGCACCTAAATTTGGCCAGCCAGGTTAATTAAGACTCTAATGCTGAAAATGGGCATGTTCCCTGGTCTAAACCCACTCCTGTCAAGAATTTGGTTGGCTAAATTTAGCTTCCTAGTGAACACAGGTGGATACATTTAGCTGCTCAACTCTTGTCAAGTTTGAAAGGCTTTGATTTAGCCAGCTAGATCCCTTTGAAAATTGATTTCATACTTGTCAGCTACTTGGTCCTGTGGGTGCTTGAACATCTGCAATATTGAGAAAGGTTGACCTACTTTCTTTTCCCACCAGTTTCTCTTTTACTTGCTGCTGCTGTAATCAACAGAAGTCAGCAGGACAGCAGCGGTACCTTAGGTCCCATTCCTCTCCTTTTCTGCCTGAAGCGGGAATGTCAGATTTAGAACCATGGCCTTACAATGTATTTCATGGTTCATTGTGTGAATACAACTCCCAGCAGCAGAGGATGACGACGCAGCCCAAGGCATTGCTGCTGCCCCTTTCTTCTCCTAGCTCTGATTGATTTTGGCACGTGAGGGGAGGGATGTTTGGGTGAGAAGAAGGATCCAGTCTGTCTTGTAAGAGACAATAGGCAAGCACCACCATTGATTCCTTAGGTGCATTCAAGTAGGAGTGACAGCAGGAAGCCAAGAAGAGATGCCCTTGGCTCTTTTGTGACTTGAAAATTCAAAGAGGTGGTCTTAGCCATTTTTTTCACAAAACCTAGAAAGCAAATGAAGTGATATTCAATTGAAATTTCTTCAGAATCACTCTCCATAGAACAATCAGGATTGGAGTCCATGGTCTTCTTAGACTCGGACTCCTTGACTGGTGAAGCGCGAGTTAGAAGTCAAGCCAGCCTGGGAACAGTTTGTACTGAAGGCACTGGCTAATACTAAACCTGTACACAAAATGATCACTAGCTTGAATACCTGCACTGAGATGATGGACTCGCCCCTCAACATGGTCAGTGCCTGTGCAGAAATTTCAGCAGGAGTTAATACTGATATAGATGATGCCCACAAAGGAGGTAGATCACTTGACATGTCCAAGGGGTCAGGGTATTTTGGTGCTCTTGAGATGTTGGTTATGTGCATCTATGACAAACCTGTGACACTGTAAACACTTGTAGACTACCAAGTAACAATACAAAAGAAATTTAGAGGTTTTCATAAACAGCAGCCATTAGTCTCTTACACCACATGATGAACCCCACCCCGAAACTCCTCTCTCATCATATCTAACTACAACTCCCAGCATGCAATGTACCCATTACAATACCACATATTCCCTTTTGAGGAAGAAAATACAATATCTCCCACCCAATGACTAAAAACATTAAAAGACAATATATTATCAAAAGCATGAGACTGTAAATCATGATTTAACACAGTCTTTAGTCCATACAGATGTAGGGAACATTGCCTAATCAACATTCCTCTCTGCCTGATCAAAGATGATGGCTGACTGGTTTGTGCAAAAGACAATACACTGAAATCACTAGTGCTAACTAGTTGATCTGTAATATCAGTTGCTGGAATATAAGCTGGAGCAAGGTGCTTGGCATTCAATATTTGGCCATCTGACAACTTATAGGGATAAACTAAACCTTTGATCTCCCTTGAGAAGGACGCCAGATTTCCTAAACTGAACGAATAAACCATACTTAGTTCCTGGATCCCTGGTTCCATATCAATGATCTGCATAAAAGACTTATACTTTTATTGTTTCTATTGCACATTTTATCGAATGTCCAACTAATTAGAAGCATCCTGTCTAGGCATCTGTAACTCTGGTATGCATCTCTCTTCCATACAGTAATTCAGCTGGTGGCTTCCGTGTTTTGGCATGCCATGTGGCCCAATACACTTGAAAGAATTCTGTGATGAAATGTTTCCATGCTTTACCTTCTAGATCTGCAGTTTGTAAACTTTCCTTCAAACTCTTGTTAAATTGCTCAGTATCTCCATTAGCCTGTGGATAGTAAACTGATGAGCATCTGTGCTGGATATTCCATTTTGTTAGGACAAACTCTCAAACTCTGTGAAAGTAAACAGAGTTCCATTATCTGAAATCAGTTCCTTAGGGTTCCCCTCCTTATTGAAAAATGTAGAAAGAAATGTGATAAAACTGGTACAAGTAGCTTGAGACGTAAATGCAACTTCAGGCCATTTACTAAAACAATTTGTAAGAGTGACAGCATAACAGTCGGCAGGCCCTTGTCAAATGGTCCCACAATTTCAATGGACAACTTCTCCCAGGCTGAATAAGGAAGTGGTACAAGCTGTAAATGTGGCACACAAGTGGTTGCTGTCTTGTCATGTATCTTGCAAATCACACAAGCTTTGATAGCAGCTTTAACTTTTGTATCCCTTCCAGGCCACCAGTACAATCACGTAAGCACTGTTTGGTTCACACACAGGCCAGCTGTATAAATCTTGCTTGTAATTCTGCTAATCAGTATTGTGGATCATGATATCATCCTGCAAGAACAATTCCTCATTGTACTCTGAAGTAAGATAACAGGGTCTGATCAACAGTGCATATTGTGCAACAATTTTGATGTAAGGCAAGCCCGCAACTTACAGTGTATTGATCAGGATAAGCAAGCAGCTTTAAACCACTCTTTACAGCTGTAAATGCAGATGTGATGGAGGCAACCACCTCCAGATCCTCATCTTGTATAGTATTATAAGGACGGCAAAGGCAGTCGGAATAAACTATTTGCAGTAACATTCTCAGTACCCAGTCTGTACACCATTTCATAAGTGAAAGCAAGAGTTTTGCAGACCACCTGATCATCTTTATTCCTGCTCTTCCCAAGCCTTTTGTTGTAATGAAGATTGTCAGTGGATTGTAATCAGTCTGCAGTGTGAACTTGCAACACTACAGATACATTCTCCTTTTCTCTGTAGCCCATTCGCATGCAAAAACTTCCTTTTCCACTTATTCAAGATTTTTCTGTCCTCCCCCTGGCATCAACCCCGTACTACTCTGGAAACAAAAGCAACTGTCTTTTCATTTGCATGAATTTATTTGCATGAATACAGTCAGAGGTCACAGTCAGAGGTATCTCTAGTAAAAGTGGTAGGTAACCTTTGGTAAAATAAAGACAATGCTGGGCTCTGTCTAATACATGATTTCACAGTATCAGAGCTGGCTTGTGCAGCTGCTGCTGTGCATGTCCATGTTGCAGATCCATATAATAGCAGACATAGATGTTCTATTACATAGGCATAATTAGGCACAAATTTAGCATGCCAGGATGTTAAGACCTAAAAAGGAACAGAGTTTGCACGTCTTTAAGTGGTGGTACATCTGCAACTGCTATAACAAGATCTGGATCCATCTGCAATCCATCCCATGAGACAATGTGCTCTAAAATGGTAACTGGTAAGCCTGGTCTGATTGGTGCAACCCAGTTTGTACAGAAATGGACTAGGCCCTGACAGGCAACCGCTAATGTGTGGCAGGCTATGGTCAGGACGGCCAGTGTCCAGACGGTGAAGGAAAGCAGACTAATGACAAGGCTGGCAGAGTTCAGGCAGAGAGGAGAAGACAAGCTGAAGTCAGGGCAGGCAGCAAGTAAAGCAATATCAAAAGGTCAGGCTAGATCAGCAACAAGAAATCAGATCAAAGGCGAAGGAAGGGTAGGACAGGCGAGAAGGCAGGAGCAGAGCAAGGTGGGTCAACAGCAAGGGCAGGTACAGAGACAGGAGCAGGCAAGCAAGCAGGAAGATAATCAGGAACCGGAGACAGACCAGGAGCACCACCATCTAGGCAGCAGGATCCCAGAAAGACCTTTTGCTGAGGCGCTGGTTGGGTATGCTGAGCATCCTTATACCTCAAGGCAGTAATGATGTCATCAGGCAGCACCACAGGAAGTTCCAGATGCAGGGTCTATAAAGGCTCCGGGATTGCGGTCTGCCTTCTAGTCAGAGTCATTGGTTGCAGCATGGTGCAGGGAGCAATGTCGGAGAAGCCTGCAGTCAGAGGGCACCGTTAGAGAGGTAAGGTGCGTTACACTTTCTATCTGAAACCACATTCAATGAGGTTCAACTTGAGGCCTACATCTGTTACGTGCTGCAAGACAGCCTTGCAGGTGTTTATCATGTTCTGCTGGGGTCTGTCCAAACACAATGATGTCATTCAGATATCACTGTATTCCTGGCTGATTCTTAAGGATTAGTGACATTTTTTGAAAGGCACTGGGAGCTAATGCTAAAACATAAAGACACATGCTTAAAGCAAAAATGTCTGTTAGGGAGTTGATAGCTATTCACTACCCCTGTCTTGTATGGTTCTCCTCAAGTTCACATAAAAACAAATATCTCCTGGTTTTTTTTCTGTATCACAACAATTGGTGAAACCCACTCAGAAGAATTAATAGCCTCAATGTAATTTTCACTAGATTTTTAAGTTCCTATAAGATAGCATCTCTCACAGCAAAAGGCAACCAAAGTAGTTTGTTGAACCTGCCTCACGTTGTATCTAATTTAAACTTTTTGAACAAATTCCTTGGCACAGCCTTTGTACTGTTAGCTTTTTCAGTTGCATTGGATACATGCACTGCAGTATTGTTAGGTGGAACTGAAGTAATATTCCCAATTCAGTATCTGCAAATACAATAAAATTAAAAGATCTCTGTCCAGAATAGGAGCCCCCTCTGGAACATAAAACTTAGCAGTTACACAACTTGTTTCAAAAGTTACTTCTGCTGTTAAACAATCAAGGACCAGAACTGGATTCCTTGAGTAACTTATTAGTTGCAGCCAGGGGCAGATTGGCCTATCGGGGGATCGGGCATGCCCCGGTGGGTGTTACGATTGGGCAATCGCCAGGTGTAGTGAACACCACTTGCAGGAGTGACTCAGGATAGAGAGAAACAGGAGTTGCAGTAGAGCCTCTGATAATGGCTGGAGAGGAATCTGGTGCAGGCAGGAGTGTGTAGAGCTGGGTGCTGGCTGGAAAGGAGTTTGGTGCTGGCTGAAAAGGAGGCTCTGGAATAGGGTGCGTGGGTGTAAGTGTGAGCTTCAGGAAAGCAAATGTTGCTTACCTGTAACAGGTGTTCTCACAGGACAGCAGGATGTTAGTCCTCACATATAGGTGACATCACAGGATGGAGCTCAATCACGGAACATTTTTGTCAAAGTTTCCAGAACTTTGACTGGCCCCTACTGGGCATGCCCAGCATGGCACTAACCCTGCAGCCAGCAGGGGACCCCTTCAGTCTTGTTTAAAAGCTACAGGCAGTGCCGAAAATAAAATAAGAAAATGTTACAAACCTAACACTGCGGGGCGGCGGGCGGGTTTCGTGAGGACTAACATCCTGCTGTCCTGTGAGAACACCAGTTACAGGTAAGCAACATTTGCTTTCTCACAGGACAAGCAGGATGGTATTTCTCACATATGGGTGAGTACCGAGCTGAGGATGTCTGAGAAATGCACCAAATTACCCAGGTGTGCAAGGCACTAGGACTGGGATAAAAATTTGGCGAGGGCATCCTGAACCCTAACGGGCAGGCGGAAGGATGTTGGTACGTCACGTTGTAAATAGGTTACGAAGGACAGACTGGCCGAAGATGGAATCTTGTCTTCCGACTTTGTCCAAGCAATAGTGGGCTGCAAAGGTGTGGAGAGAACTCCAGGTGGCAGCCCTGCAAATGTCAAGAAGCGGCACCGATCGTAGGTGTGCTACTGAAGTCGCCATGGCCCTCACAGAGTGTGCTTTGACACGGTCTTGAAATGGAATGCCCGCTTGCTGATAGCAAAAGGATATGCAGTCCACCAACCAAGAGGAGAGAGTCTGCTTACCCACATGTTGCCCTAACGTATTAGGATGGAAAGAGACAAATAATTGAGTGCTTTCCCAGTGGACTGCGGTATGGTCTAGGTAGAATGCTAGAGCCCGTTTCCAGTCAAGGGGATGCAGAGCCTGTTCTCCTAGATTGGAATGGGGATTGGGAAAAAAGGTAGGTAGTATAATGGATTGATTGAGATGAAACTCCAAAACTACCTTAGGCAAGAATTTAGGGTGAGTGCAGAATACTGCCCAGTCCTGCAGACGTTTAGTGTAAGGTAGATAGGTAACTAGAGCCTGTAATTCACTAATTCTGCGAGCAGAAGTGATTGCCAAAAGGAAAATCACTTTCCATGTGAGATATCGAAGGTCACAGGATTGAAGAGGCTCGAATGGTGGTTTCATGAGCCGACCCAATACTAGGTTAAGATCCCAAGAAGGGGCCGGAGGATGCAGTGGAGGCTTGAGGTGAAGCAAGCCCTTCAAGAAGCGTGTTACAAGGGGTTGTACTGATATGGGAACATCCTCGATATCTTTATGGAAGGCGGCTACTGCACTGACATGCATTCTGATGGAAGAAGTTTTTAGACATGACCCTGATGAGTGCCAGAAATAATCCAAAAACTTCGTGATTGGACAAGTAAAGGGGTCAAAGGACTGAGAAGAGCCGCATGACGTAAACCTGTTCCATTTGTAAGAGTAAGATTTTCTCGTGGAAGGTTTCCGCGAAGCAATCAGGACACGGGAAACTGGTTCAGAAAGGTTAAGTGGCTGAAGGATTAACCTTTCAACATCCATGCCGTCAGGGACAAGGCTTGAAGATTGGGGTGGTGTAGGCACCCGTCGTTTTGAGTGATTAGAAACGGGTCCTTTCCCAGGGGAATGTGCCTGCAAATGGAGAGATCCTGAAGTATTGGAAACCACACTTGGCGTGGTCAGTGAGGTGCTATCAGGATCATGGTTCCCTTGTTCTGACGTAACTTCACGAGAGTCTTCGAGAGAAGAGGAAGTGGAGGGAACGCATAAAGTAGACCGGTTGCACACGAGAGGGAGAATATGTCTCTGGGCTGAGAGTGTTTGCTGCGAATGAGAGAACAGAAGTTCTTTACTTTGCGGTTTTGAGGAGACGCAAAGAGGTCTATCTGAGGATATCCCCATTGTTGGAAGATGGAGTTCGCTACTGAGGGGTTGAGAGACCACTCGTGCTTTTGAAAGATGCGACTCAGCTTATCTGCCAACACATTGTCCACTCCCGGCAAGTAGGTGGCCCTGAGGTACATCGAGTGGGAGAGGGCCTCTGCCCATATTTGTGCAGCTTCCTGACACAGAAGATAGAAGTCCGTGCCTCCCTGCTTGTTGATGTACCACATGGCGACCTGGTTGTCCATCTGGATCAGGATGACTTGATTTGAGAGGTGATCCTGGAATGCCCTGAGAGCATATCTGATTGCTCGAAGCTCCAGGAAATTTATTTGGTTTTTGGCTTCCTCTGGAGACCAAGATCCTTGTGTCTGCAGATTGGCCACATGGGCTCCCCAACCGAGGTTGGAAGCATTGGTGGTGAGAGTGATTTGAGGGTCTGGAGCCTAAAAGGGCAAGCCTTGGAGGAGATTGACCCGATTTTTCCACCAGGCAAGAGACTGACGGAGTGAGTTGGTTACGTGGACAATGGTTGACAGGGGCTGAATGGATCGAGTCCATTGAGACCTTAGAGTCTACTGCATGACTCTCATGGCCAAACGGGCCATTGGTGTCCCAGGAGGATGAGAAATTAGAGTGCAGTCGCGAAGTGCTGAGACTGCAGCTGGTGTGCAAGAGAGACGAGAGTGAGAGCTCGTTGTCGAGGCAGAAAAGGCTTTGCCTGCAAGGTGTCCAAGTCTGCCCCAATGAACGACAAGGTTTGAGATGGGACTAAATAGGATTTGTCATAGTTGACGAGAAATCCTAATGAAATTAGAGTGTGTAAGGTTAGATCGAGGGACGACAGAGCAACTTGCTGTGTGGGAACCCTGATTAACCTATCGTCTAGATAGGGGTAGATGTGAACACCTTGAGTCCTGAGGAAGGCTGCAACTACTACGAGGCATTTTGTGAAGACTCGTGGCGCAGATGCTAGGCCGAATGGAAGCACTAGGTACTGACAGTGCTTGGGGCCTACCAGAAATCTCAGGTATTTGCAATGAGATGGAGTTATCATAATATGAGTGTATGCGTCCTGGAAGTCCAGAGAGCAGAGCCAGTCTCCTCTTTGCAGAAGAGGAAGAAGTGAGCTCAAGGTTACCATCTTGAATTTCTCTCGCTGGAGGTACTTGTTGAGGGCCCGTAGGTCCAGAATAGGACGAACGCCTCCCGATTGTTTTGGGATTAGAAACGAACCGACGAGAGAGGGAGCAATTTTAGATCTAATTCTCAGTGGAGCACAGGACTTGGTGAGAGAGGTAACGGTGGTGGGGCCGCTTGGCAATAGTGATCATAATATGATCAAATTTGATTTAATGACTGGAAAAGGAACAGTGTGCAAATCCAAGGCTCTCCTGCTAAACTTTCAAAAGGGAAACTTTGATAAAATGAGAAAAATTGTTAGAAAAAAACTGAAAGGAGCAGCTACAAAAGTAAAAAATGTCCAAGAGGCGTGGTCATTGTTAAAAAATACCATTCTAGAAGCACAGTCCAGATGTATTCCACACATTAAGAAAGGTGGAAAGAAGGCAAAACGATTACTGGCATGGTTAAAAGGGGAGGTGAAAGAAGCTATTTTAGCCAAAAGATCTTCATTCAAAAATTGGAAGAAGGATCCAACAGAAGAAAATAGGATAAAGCATAAACATTGGCAAGTTAAATGTAAGACATTGATAAGACAGGCTAAGAGAGAATTTGAAAAGAAGTTGGCTGTAGAGGCAAAAACTCACAGTAAAAACTTTTTAAAATATATCCAAAGCAGAAAGCCTGTGAGGGAGTCAGTTGGACCGTTAGATGATCGAGGGGTTAAAGGGGCACTTAGAGAAGATAAGGCCATCGCGGAAAGATTAAATGATTTCTTTGCTTCGGTGTTTACTGAAGAGGATGTTGGGGAGGTACCCGTAATGGAGAAGGTTTTCATGGGTAATGATTCAGATGGACTAAATCAAATCACGGTGAACCTAGAAGATGTGGTAGGCCTGATTGACAAACTGAAGAGTAGTAAATCACCTGGACCGGATGGTATACACCCCAGAGTTCTGAAGGAACTAAAAAATGAAATTTCAGACCTATTAGTAAAAATTTGTAACTTATCATTAAAATCATCCATTGTACCTGAAGACTGGAGGATAGCAAATGTAACTCCAATATTTAAAAAGGGCTCCAGGGGCGATCCGGGAAACTACAGACCAGTTAGCCTGACTTCAGTGCCAGGAAAAATAGTGGAAAGTGTTCTAAATATCAAAATCACAGAACATATAGAAAGACATGGTTTAATGGAACAAAGTCAGCATGGCTTTACCCAGGGCAAGTCTTGCCTCACAAATCTGCTTCACTTTTTGAAGGAGTTAATAAACATGTGGATAAAGGTGAACCGGTAGATATAGTATACTTGGATTTTCAGAAGGCGTTTGACAAAGTTCCTCATGAGAGGCTTCTAGGAAAAGTAAAAAGTCATGGGATAGGTGGCGATGTCCTTTCATGGATTGCAAACTGGCTAAAAGACAGGAAACAGAGAGTAGGATTAAATGGGCAATTTTCTCAGTGGAAGGGAGTGGACAGTGGAGTGCCTCAGGGATCTGTATTGGGACCCTTACTGTTCAATATATTTATAAATGATCTGGAAAGAAATACGACGAGTGAGATAATCAAATTTGCAGATGACACAAAATTGTTCAGAGTAGTTAAATCACAAGCAGATTGTGATAAATTGCAGGAAGACCTTGTGAGACTGGAAAATTGGGCATCCAAATGGCAGATGAAATTTAATGTGGATAAGTGCAAGGTGATGCATATAGGGAAAAATAACCCATGCTATAATTACACAATGTTGGGTTCCATATTAGGTGCTACAACCCAAGAAAGAGATCTAGGTGTCATAGTGGATAACACATTGAAATCGTCGGTTCAGTGTGCTGCGGCAGTCAAAAAAGCAAACAGAATGTGGGGAATTATTAGAAAAGGAATGATGAATAAAACGGAAAATGTCATAATGCCTCTGTATCGCTCCATGGTGAGACCGCACCTTGAATACTGTGTACAATTCTGGTTGCCGCATCTCAAAAAAGATAAAATTGCGATGGAGAAGGTACAGAGAAGGGCTTCCAAAATGATAAGGGGAATGGAACAACTCCCCTATGAGGAAAGACTAAAGAGGTTAGGACTTTTCAGCTTGGAGAAGAGACGACTGAGGGGGGATATGATAGAGGTGTTTAAAATCATGAGAGGTCTAGAATGGGTAGATGTGAATCGGTTATTTACTCTTTCGGATAGTAGAAAGACTAGGGGACACTCCATGAAGTTAGCATGGGGCACATTTAAAACTAATCGGAGAAAGTTCTTTTTTACTCAACGCACAATTAAACTCTGGAATTTGTTGCCAGAGAATGTGGTTCGTGCAGTTAGTATAGCTGTGTTTAAAAAAGGATTGGATAAGTTCTTGGAGGAGAAGTCCATTACCTGCTATTAAGTTCACTTAGAGAATAGCCACTGCCATTAGCAATGGTTACATGAAATAGACTTAGTTTTTGGGTACTTGCCAGGTTCTTATGGCCTGGATTGGCCACTGTTGGAAACAGGATACTGGGCTTGATGGACCCTTGGTCTGACCCAGTATGGCATTTTCTTATGTTCTTATGTACCGGGAATAGAATCCTAGGCCGTGCTGAGAGTAGGGTACGGGTTCTATTGCCTTGGACTGGAGAAGGAGGGAGACCACCTGATCCAGAAGGATGGAGTGATCGGATGTCCTCCACGTTGGTAGAGGTGGGGAGTCTGGTGGCATGGAGAGAAAGTTCAGATGGTAGCCCTGAATAATTATCGCCAGTACCCATTGGTCTGAGGTGACTGAGTGCCATATGTTGTTGAAATGGCACAGTCGGCTTCCCACTGGTATGTGAGGCAATGGTTGCTGGCTGCTGCTCTCTAGGTAGAACTCAAAAACCTGAAGAAGGACCTGGTTGAGGAGCTGCTTCCATTTTTTTTTTTCCGTGTTTGATGAGACTGAGCTTTTTGATAAGGTCTCGTGGCACGGGATCTGGTTGGTGGCGGGTAGGACTTCTTCGGGCGGAAGAATGACTTCTTAGAGTCCTTTCGGAAGGGCTGTTTAGAAGAGTAGTCAGAAGGTATCAGAGAGAGCTGTCTTAGGGTCTCATGATGGTCCTTAAGTTCCGCCACCGTCCGTTGAATCTGTTCGCCAAACAGATTATCTCCTACACAGGGTAGGTCGGATAACCTGTCTTGTACCTTAGGGCGAAGGTCGGAAGACTTGAGCCAGGCCCATCTCCTTGCCGAAATAGCAGCTGCAGATACCTTAGTAGCAGTGTCAAAGATATCGTAAGATGATCTGATCTCATGCTTGCCTGCCTCAAAACCCTTGTTTACTAGGGTTTGGAGCTGATCTTGAAATTGCTGAGGCAGGGAGTCTGTGAAGTCTTGTATTTACTTAAAAATGACCCTATTGTATTGGGTCATATAGAGCTGATAAGCTCTATATGACCCAATACTCATCGGGAGATGAGTATTGATCCCTGGAAGACTCGGCAACCAATAGCATCTAGAAACTTATGTTCCTTGCCAGGGGGAAAAGAAGTGTGAGGCTTTGATCTCTTTGCTCTTTTCTGTGCAGACTCTACCACTACAGATTGGTGATCCAATTGAGTTTTCTGAAAACCTGGAGCTGACTGCACTAAATATGTAGTGTCAGCTTTCCTGTAGTCTGGAGCAATGGAGCCAGGATGTTCCCAGTTCTTCTTGAGGTGGTCGAGAAGAACCTGGTGGATAGGGATGGAGGTTATTTCCTTGGGAGCATCCAGGAATTGAAGCAACTCCATCATCTGATGTCTATCATCCTGTTCAGTCTGTAATTGGAAGGGAACCAATTCAGACATTTCCTTCACAAAATTTATAAAGGAAAGGTCCTCTGGAGGAGAACGCTTTCTACTTTCAGTGGGTGAAGGTGGTGAAGCAAATCATCGGTGTCTGGGGAGGAATCATCAGTCCAGGTGTCATAGGGATCAGCACCTGCCCCTCTAGGGACTAGAGGAGGACGGGGTGGTGGGATACCCAAGGGTCCTGGTCTAGGCTCCGAAGGAATCACTGGAGGCACAGATGAAGGCATCGAAGGCACCAGCACAGGCATCGATGGCTGGCTTGGTGGTGCCGACGGGCGTATCGGCACCGATGGTTGGAGGGATGCGGAACGGTGTTTCTCCTCCCGATGACAGAGTAAGCAGGGAGGGCACCGGAGCCATCGGCGACCCGGGGTCCATCGGTGGAAAAGCGGCAATGAGCGTTTCCATCCTGGACAGCAGCGGTGCCAACGCTGCCGGAATCGGGTCGGTGGTCGGTTCCGCAATCGGTACCGGTGTCGGAGGAACCTGGAGTCATTGTATCGCCTTGTCGATGGCCTCCTGAACCATCCGGTCCAGTTCTTCTCGAAGACCTGGAGCAAGCAGCCCCGGCTCCGGAACAGAAGAAGGACGCAGAGGCATAGCCGGAGGGACCACCGTTAAAGGCGGAGTTGCGGCTCCCGATACCCTGTCAGGTGAGGGTTGCCTTGGAGACCCGGTCGCCGAAAAGGTCGGTGCCTTTTCTGTACGGGGTTTCTTCAACGGCTGCTCGGATGATGATTTTTCTCCCTCGATGGTCCGAGACTTTCGATGGCGATGTTTGTCTCTACGATCCTCTCGGTCCTGAGGGGGAGTAGAGGGTGTTGAAGGCCGAGATGTCGTCGATGCCGGATAGTCACCAGCCGATAGTCGATGCTGGCACGAAGTTGACAGTGCCAGTTCTGACGTCGATGCAATGGACTGAGTCGGGGTTTGAGCATGGAAGAGAAGCTCCATCTTCTCCATTCTGGCCTTGTGACATTTTGGTGTCATTAGGGCACATTTGGTGCAGGTCAGGACATTGGGTTTTGGTCAAAGCCACATTACACAGACTTTATGGGGGTCTGTGATGGACATGGTGCGATTACATTCCGGACACTGACGGAACCCCGACGCCATGGAAAAAATGTAGCTGCGGTGCTTACTGGCCGCGAGTTTGGCCCTCGCGGCCAGTAGGCCGCGAGGGCCAAACTCGACAATAATAGACGGAAAATGGGTAAAAAACTTACCGGAGTACCGCGGCTTGAAAAAGTTAAAGGAGTGACCCCTGTGGAGCAAATTAACTTTTAGCAATTCCGTGAGGAAAATTCCTGTCAGGAATCTCTGCAGAGCTCCTTAACTCTGAGGCTACTGCTGCGTGGAAAAAAGAAGACTGAAGAGGGACCCCTGCTGGCTGCAGGGTTAGTGCCATGCTGGTCATGCCCAGTAGGGGCCAGTCAAAGTTCTGGAAACTTTGACAAAAGTGTTCCATGATTGGGCTCCATCCTGTGATGTCAACCATATGTGAGGACTACCATCCTGCTTGTCCTGAGAGAAACATTGGAACAGCATGGGGGTAAGTGTGGATGTGAATGTAGGTAAGCGTGGTCTGAACACTGGAACTGGGTGCAGGTATGGGTGGAATCAGGATAGCATGTAGGTAAGTGTGATATTGACTGTAGGTAAGTGTGAACTGGAGTGGGAGAACCTGGGGAAGTAAGACTGACAATGAATAGACAGACAAACCAGGACAGCACTACAACTGAACATAAAACACAAAAGCCCGAAGGCAGCAAGCAAGGAGGCGTGACACAATGTCTAAAGACAGCAAGGCAAGCAAGGAATCAGAACACAAGCCCGAAGGCAGCAAGGCAAGACGGAAGGCCCGAAGGCAGCAAGGCAGGACAAAAGGCCCAAAGGCAACAAGGCAGGACAAAAGGCCCGAAGGCAACAAGGCAGGACAATAGCAGGCTAGAGCAGGGAGCCCAAACGAGCTCAATGCTGAATCACTGAAGCATAGGCTAGGCAGGGTTATATAGGAAGTCCAGGTCATGGAGCAGATAAGTAGACCAGAGTGGGCCAGCCAAGAGAGCGTGCTCGTGAGGGACCTCTGGTGGTGAGGCGGCTGCATAGCAGCCATAGTCGTAACATTACCCCCCTTTTTAAGGCCTCCTCCTCCTGGGTCCCAACTCTGCAGGAGGTACTGAATAATGGCAAATTCAAACCCCTCCTGAGATGGCGTGGCAAATTCAAACCCCTCCTGGAGTGACACAATAGTCTCAAACCCCTCCTGGGGTGATACAGCAGGTTCAAACCCTTTCTGGGGTGGGTGGGCAGAGTCAAACCCCTCCGGAGCTGATGTGACAGGTTCATTCCCCTCCTGGGGTAGCGAGGCAGGTTCAAACCCCTCCTGGGGCGATGCGGCAGGCTCAAACACCTCCTGGGGCGGCCAGGCAGGCTCAAACCCCTCCTGTGGCGGCCAGGCAGTCTCAAACCCCTCCTTGGGGTGATGCGACTAATTCAACCCCTTCCCGAGGTGGCAGAACAGTCCCAAACCCCTCCTGGGGCGATGTGGCAGTCTCAAACCCCCTCCTGGGGCAACAAGGCAGGCTCAAACCCCTCCTGGGGTAATGCAGAAAATTCAACCCCTTCCTGGGGTGATGAAGCAGGCTCAAATGGCAGGATCTTGAAGTCTGTTGTTGATTGTTCACAAGTTTTAGGAGTAGATATGATAGTTTGGAAGGAGGATGAAGACTGGACTGCTGAGGACTTGGTGAATATAGACAGACTCTGGAACCCCTGATCATGGTTCCCTGGTTCTGATGTGTGGGTTTGCAGATTAGTGAAAGCACAGGCAGCTCTGGAACATCTTGGGAAACAGCTCGTTAGTCGTGACTGACCTGCAGCTGTGGGAGGCAGAGTTCTGCTTGGCTTAATTAGTTCTCTCTGCTTTAGAGAATCTTGTTTCTGAGGCCCTAGCATGGAAGTCACAGGAGCATTCCTGACCAGCAGGCTGATACAGTACAGTTAACTGGCATTTGGACACGCGTTTTTGATGCGCTAGCTTTACTCCTTATTCATTAAGGGGTAATAGCGTGTCAAAAACGCGCGTCCAACCCCGCCCCCCCCCCCCCCGAGACTAATAGGGCCCTCAACATGCAAATGCACTTTGAGGGCCCTATTAGTCATTCCCGCGCAATACAGTAAGTAAAATGTGCAGCCAAGCTGCACATTTCACTTAAGAAATTAGCGCCTACTCAAAAGGTAGGCATTAATTTCTGCCAGCACTGGGGCAGTGCACAGAAAAGCAGTAAAAACTGCTTTTCTGTGCATCCTCCAACTTAGTATCATGGCGATATTAAGTCGGAGGCCCCAAAAGTTAAAAAAAAAGTTAAAAGTTTAAAAAAAAATTTTTTTAAATGGGCCCCGCGGCTCAAAAATCGGACGCTCAATTTTGCCGGCGTCCGGTTTCCAAACCCGTGGTTGTCAGTGGGTTTGAGAACTGATGGTGGCAAAATTAAGCGTCGGCTGTCAAACTCGCTGACAGCCGCCGCTTACGTCAAAAAAGAGGCGCTAGGGACACGCTAGTGTCCTAGCGCCTCTTTTTACCGCAGGCCCTAATTTAAATCAATTAAGTTACTGAATCACGCACACAGGAGAGTGGCCTGCGCTCGCCCGCGTGGTTTACTGTATCGGCCCACAGGTGAGTTCTAGGGCTTTTAGGGAGATAACTTGATTTTTTGTGAGAGGTTTTCTTCAAGGTTTCATGAGAAGATGTGCTGGGATTCTTTATCCACAAACTGCCAATAGTAACTACATTCTTATGGGCCGATACAGTAAGGATGCATAAGAAAGAGTGCGGCAGTGCCGGACGCACCCTCGTTTGCCGCGTGCATATTTTGGTTCACATACCGCTCGATTCAGTATTCAAATTAGACGCAAATCCAAGTGGCGTCAAAACGCGTCAATGAAGCGGTAGGCGTGCGCAATCCATCTTACTGTATACCGCGGTGCGCTGGTACCTGTCATTTGAAATGTCATTCCACCAGATAAATGGATGGTTCTTTCCTACAGACCCTGCTGCCTTGAGCGCCCGGCTGGACGTCCAAGCCGGACGTCCGAGGTCGCGGCTTGGACGTCCAGCCGGGCGCTCAAGGCAGCGGGAAGGTCCATGAACGGACGTCGCAACCTCGGACGTCCAGCCAGGCAACAAGGCAGGACAATAGCAGGCTAGAGCAGGGAGCCCAAATGAGCTTGATGCCGAAGCACTGAGGCATAGGCTAGGCAGGGTTATATAGGAAGTCCAGGTCATGGAGCAGATAAGTAGACCAGAGTGGGCCGCCAAGAAAGCTTGCTCGTGAGGGACCTCTGGTGGTGAGGCGGCTGCATAGCAGCCATAGTCATAACAGTGGGTCAGTCACATATCATTTCCTCTCAGAATTTTTTACTTTCCTTATGTCTCAACTGCACTCCTTATCTTTGTGTGTAGACCTGCTGGGCTTCAACTTCGGAGGGAGCACAGGCAGGCTGGTTCTTGTTGCAGGTAAGCCAGCACCTCGACAACTCCTGCATGCTGCATATATTTGAAAAAAAAAAATTAAACACTGCTCTGGTGCTGGTTCCACGACAGTGCTGTTTTCCGGTCAGGGCACTACCTGCTTTTGGCCTACCTCTCTCTGATGCTCCAGTCAGAGCTGCAGAGTCCTGGCCCCAGCCTACCTTCCTGTCTCTCCTACCTTCTGTTTTTATTTTTTTTACTAACTGGATGAGCTATCAGCCCCAGGGCCCTTCCTAGGGAGAAAAAAAGCAGTCTATTGCCGGACCACAGTAACAGAACTCTGTTTCCATCTAGTTGAAATTGTCTGCCTATAGTCTCAGAGATGGAAGAAGGGAAAGTGAGGTTGTGCAATCACTGACAGGCAGCACTGTGACTGAAAACAGCACTGTCTGGGACAAGAAACTGAGTTTTGGCCTCAGTGAATCCAGTAAAGTTAAAAAAAAAAAAAAAAGCTGTTAAGGAGAGAGAGACCTGCTGGGACCAACACATTGCAGCTCTCCTACTATCACCAGGACAACAAAGTGCTTATGTACCAGTTGTAACCTGTAGATAAGTTAAGGTTACCTGCAAAAAAAAAAAAAAAAAAGCTGGGGTTGGGGGATTAAAGCAGGAATTTGAGGATTGGGTGAAGGTAAGTGTGAAACTGGGAAGAGGCGAGCAGCCCTAGTATTGGAGATGTTTTGGCTCAAGTCTGACAGAGGCATATGTGTTCCAGGCCACATAATGTACCTCTTTAGTGTCAGCTTGGTGTGCTTTTGGGAGATACTGAATCACATGAGCCTGTTTAAAAAAAAATCCTCCGGGCTGATATTTTCCTACAATCCATCCCGGGTGCAGCATAGATGCAGAAAGTGGAGAACTATTAAAATACTGCATGTATGCAAAACTGGGCAGTATGGAGACTGCAGAACCAATGTCCTAGGAATTCCTGCATGAAGGAACATTATAACAGTGCAAGACATTCTCTCTATTACAGGAGTCTTATTAAGATCATCCACACTTAAAACAGTAACTTTTGGTATAATAACTACTGCAGAGCACAGAATTTATGCAGAATCCCCCCCCCCCCCTACAGTGGCAAAGGAGACCCCGGCATGCTGCGAATGGAGCGCGTGAAGATGAAGGCCCTGGTGCTCCGCTCATGGCAAAGATGAAGGCCCCGGCGTGCTATTTGCGGTGAAGATGAAGGTCCCCATGTGCCGAGGAACATGCTCCGCTCTCCATTAAAGGATCCTCTCTCTCACCAATAAGACATCACATCACACCTATCTTAGCTGAATTGCATTGGCTTCCTATTAAGTATCGTGTGAAATACAAGGTTCTATCATTAATTCATTCATTAATTCATAATCCCGATTCTTCATGGTTATGTTCTACGTTAAGATTATATAAGCCAACGAGAAGTCTTAGATCTGCTCGTTAATAAGAATCTGTTAGATGTTCCTACAGTTAGAGTAGCGAGGCTGAATTTGACTAGAGAAAGAGCCTTTTCAGTGGCAGGTCCCCTATTGTGGAATTCACTTCCTAATACATTGAGACAAACCGTGAATCACACTGAATTTAAAAAACTAATAAAAACGCATCTATTTAAAGAAGCGTTTGGGGATTCAGATACAGGAAAACAATCAAGCTGAAATGTCATTCATTATCTGCGTTTATTTAAAGAAGCTTTTGATGATCTAGGCATAGGATCTTTAATTATCTGTTAACCAGTACACACTATTCTATAATTTATAGTGAATATCAGATTATTGCAGCAGATATTCGCACAGAATACAAAATGTGTTATTTTTCAGTTTTATTTTTATCTTTATTCTAATCACTTTTTTCCTATCTTCGTAATATAATTTAATTAATTTAGTATAGTTAACTTTAATTACTTAGAGATGTTTATTAGAGGTAGGGTTTATTTGAATTAATTGTATTTTCTCTTTTTCATTACTATTGCTTTTTCCTTCTTCTATTATATTATTTTTATTTTATTTTACCTTATTTACTTAATTTAGTTGTTATTATTTAATTTTATTTTTATTTTATTTCTACTTTAATATTTGCTTATTTTGTAAACCGTTTTGGTGAGCGTTTTCGCTTTTGAAAGACGGTATAGAAATGTTTTTAAATAAATAAATAAATCTGAAGGGCCGCAGGGTCATGATCTACACGGACAATCAAGTAGCAATGTTTTACATCAACAAACAAGGAGGGTACGGTTCATGGTCCCTTTGCAAGGAGACCCTGCAAATATTCGAACACACTCACAAAAATTGCATACATCTACAAGCAACTTACTTACCAGGAGTAGCAAATACAAGAGCGGACAGGCTAAGCCGCATCTTTCATCCTCACGAACGGGCACTCAATACAGAAATAGCCCAAGACATATTCATGCACTGGGGGACACCTGCGATAGATCTCTTTGCAATGGAGATCAATGCTCAAGTTCCCAAATTCTGTTCGATAAGACCAAGCCAATTCAGGAGCGCTCAAGATGCCTTCCTCATTCCGTGGACGACAGGTCTCCTGTACGCCTTTCCTCCCATACCACTCATAACAAGGACAATTCAAAAGTGCATAGCAGACAAAGCTCAACTGATACTCATCGCCCCGGCCTGGCCGAGGCAACCATGGTACAGTTTCCTTCTCTGACTATCCATCATGGACTCAATTCGGCTACCGAATCGTCAAGATCTTCTCTGCCAAGATCAAGGGACACTTCTACACCCGCTACACTCATCTCTACACTTGACAGACTGGAGATTGAGAGGCTCCTTTTAACAGAACAGGGAGTTTCCACTTCGGCACAATTCATTCTATTAGAATCTAGGAAACTGTCAACCAAGAAAAATTATAGCTATTAAAATTGGCATCCTGCACTTCCGTGTCCGTTCCCCCCCCCCCCCCCCCCCATTTACTCCGTGCCCCCTCTCCCAGGCAACCCAACATATCACACAAACTCCATACTTGGTGAAAACAAGGCCGCAGCATTTATTAACATTATTAAATGGATTAACATAATTGCATTACTGGTACCCGAGCCGTTGGTGCATTCAACCATACTGTAATCCGGGCGTCAAAGCCGGCATTCGCCACCATTTTCCCGGCCCCCTGCCGTGCCAAAGCCACGGGACCATTCTTCCAGGCCGCCCACGCCCGACTACACGCACTTTCCTTTCCCGAGGACTTCTGGTCCATCCTGACCGTATCCTCGAGGTCCCTATCTACCTACCGACTCGGGTACCCCCGCCACCAGCCTGGGACAGTGCCCAACTTGTCCCGGGCCCCCCCACCATTACTGCGACCCAACCTCACTAAACACTCGCTCCAGCGATTCTTGTATGGAGTTATTAAATAAATCGTAACCAATTTCGGATAAATGTATCCGATCTGGCAGATATAAGCCCAAACATGGCTCATCTGCCCATTCATGTCTGATTTGATGAATGCCCATCTGCTGTGCCCATAAACCGACCTGTCTATTAATCTTCTTTCTGCCTCTGCCCCACAATTTGCTACCCTGCCATTTAATCCTTGGTATGATGTCTGACCAAATTATGGTTGATCCCGGTGCCATCTCCCTAATTGCGACCAAGTCACTCTTTACCATTTCTATTAACTGTTTGGCTGAATATACCCCCAGATCATTGCCCCCCAGGTGAATAACTATCGCGTCTGGTCGTTGTAACGTGTTCAGTTTGTGCCGCAGATCTGCCAGCAGTTGTTCCCATTTCATTCCTGACCTTCCCATCCATTTTAGGCTGACTCCCCTCGGAGCCAGTCCCAAGTGTACACCATACGGTCTTTCCTGCGCTCTCTTGGCTGCCCATCTCACGAAGGAATGTCCTATTAACCATGCAATCTTTCTTTGTCTCCATGTATCTGCGGGTGAAATTAAACGAGTTAGTTACCTAATTGTGCAAACTCCAGCCTCACATACCGCTTGGCCACCGCGGATTGCCAACGACCAATCTTACGGATGGTTTCCATTGGCAAGCCTGCTTGCGCTGCACTAATCGCTACCCCGATTCGGAACGAATGTGTTCCATATTCTTTCGGATCCAGTCCTATACTTTCCAATGCCGCGCGCAACACCGCTGCAAACTGATACTTAGTCAGTGGAACTCCGTCCCTATGCACCAGGAAATGATCTCCGCCCTTAGGCCTTATACGCATATAATTCTTTATGTTCCTTACCGGGCAGGTTACCTGCGACCCCGCCGTTGCCAATTGAATTTCCACCCCTTTTGCCTTCTGGTCCGTCTTTGATTTGTGCACCCGGAGTCTAATAAGTCGGTCCTGCACTAGTATGTTGCCATACAGTAAACCGTTATTACCCTTATCTTTTGTGGATGGTGCCACCAACTTGCTAACCCTTAAGGCAGCAAAGAATGCTGTGCAGAAAGCCGCCCTAAACAATACTGTCTCAAATGACTCAGTGCATACCTGCTGCACCGCATACCACAACCTCACCAATACTTCATGCGTTATCGGCCTTCTTTTATCGCCTTCCCATGCTACCTCCCTCGCCCACCCTGCTAGTAGCTTCTTGACTATGAAGAAGCCGAGCGGGTCCCCTAAACCTTGTGCCTTCGTGAAGAAGGCAAAACCAGCCAAGTGGTTTATCATTGCTCCTCTGGACAGGCCTGACTCCTTCACCCACGATATGAACCAAACTATCTGTTTTGCCTCCACTACCCCTGTCACACCTCCCTGCCCCCCTGAAGGAAATCGTGGACCCTAGCAAACCCCGGCAGTAGGATTTCCAAGTCGATGGGGCAACAGACGCCCTCAATCCCTGCTCGATCTTGTTCCAATTTGCCATAAATGGTCCGGTATTGGGACCCCCTCCGCCTCTGGCACCTGTTGGCGAAAAAGATCCCACGTAGCCCTTGAGAGTGCATCAGCCACCTGATTCTGGGTACCGGGTATGTGTTTTGCCCTTAAGGTCATATTCAAACGTAAACTTTGCAGCACCATTTCTCTCAGCAACTCCGCCACTCGTGAAAAGCGGGCGGCCTGCTTGTTCAACACCATCACTACTGCCATGTTATCGCACCAAAAAACTATTCGTTTGTTGTGCAACTTGTGCGCCCACACTGTGATCGCTACCAATATGGGAAAAAGTTCCAGGAACGTGATATTCCTTACTAAACCCCCGTCCCTCCATACCTGCGGCCATGGAGCCGCGCACCAGGCGCCTTGACAATATGCCCCAAACCCCCATCCTCCTGACGCGTCTGTGTATATATCCAAGTCCCTGTTTGAAACCGTCTCCTCCTGCCACATTGATATGCCATTGAAGCTGTCCAAAAATTGCAACCACATTGCAATTTCAGCCCTTATTGGTCTCGCTACTCTAATGTGGTGGTGCGGGCACCTCGTTCCTTTTATCGCATCTGCCAACCATCTCAAAAAAGCCCTCCCCATGGGTATTACCCGAGACGCGAAATTCAAACTTCCTATTACGGATTGCATAGTGGCTAGGGTGACCTTCTTTGACGCCAATGTCTGTCTGAGCATGTTCCGCAGCTTGAGCACTTTCTCCACTGGCAATCTCGATGTCATAGCCTGCGTGTCTATTTCTATGCCTAGAAAGGACAAAGTGGTGGCCGGACCTTCCGTCTTTTCCTGCGCCAAGGGGACCCCAAAATCTTGGCCCATCTCCTGAAATGCTGTTAGTATTTGTGAACAGGTGTTCTTATTGGCCGGTCCCACAAACAAAAAATCATCCAGGTAATGTACCACGTTGCCATTCCCGGTCCTTTTTTGGAGTGCCCAATGCAGGAATGTGCTGAACATCTCAAAATATGCGCAAGATACGGAACACCCCATCGGCATACATTTGTCAAAATAGTATCTACCGTTAAAGTGAAAACCTAGGAGCGGGAAGCTGTCGGGATGAACGGGCAGCAAACTGAATGCGGACTTTATATCCGCCTTGGCCATTAACGCCCCTTGCCCGCATTGCCTTACCAAAGCAATAGCCGTATCGAAGGATGCGTATTGGACCTTACAAGCATCGTCCGGCAAGTGATCGTTAACAGAATCACCGGGGGAATATGACAAGTTCTGAATTAGTCTAAACTCCCCTTGCTCTTTCTTAGGCACTACCACCAAGGGTGAAAAAATCATATGCTGGAAAGGCGGGTCTACGAATGGACCCGCCATTCTGCCCATTTCGATTTCCTTATTGACCTTCCGTTGCACTATGTCCGCGTGTCTTACTGCGGAAGCGGCATTTCCTAAACTTGCGCTCCTAATTTGCCCCTGAAAAGGTATGCTAAAGCCGTATCTAAAACCCTCCCTAAGCCTGGCAGCGTCATCTCGTTTAGGGTATTCTGCCAGCCATTCAGTGATAGCTGCCAATTGTACCGGCGAAGGTGCCTTGCTGAAAACACTATTGTTTTCCTCCCTGCTGAAATTTCCAGCCGGCCCTTGACCTTTTTTAGAACATTTACTTGCCGGGTGCGGTGCGGCACACAGGGAACATATGTGTCTAAATTTACATTCGTGAAAGGTGCAACCTGCCTTGTTAAATCTCCAACAAACCTTGTTATTTCCGCTTTCCCCCCCATGAACTACTCCCCGGTTCCATGTGCTCCGCCTATATCGAGGACCTTGCTGGTCATCTGTCACAACCAGAGTCCCATGTCCTGTGTTCCCCATGACATGTTCCTGTTGTCTTCCATTTTATCCCTAAACTGTTCATCATAATTTAACCAGCACCAGCCTTGATACTCTTTGTAAGCCTCCAGTATTGCATCTGCATAGCTAAGCATGGGTGCATACTGCGACGGGTCCTCCTTTCCTATGACACTAATCATTCTCAAATAGGCTCTGGCCCAATTAATGATATTCTTTGCCACTTTTGCTTCCCCCCCCCCCCCCCCTTTTTTTCTCCTTCTTTCTCTCAGATGCACCTTTCCTGCCTTCCAATATAGAGAATATATCTATATACTCCCTTTTTCTTATCTTGCTTCGCAAAGCCCTCGGGACACTTTCCCACAACTCAGCTAAGGGCAGCAGCGCCGTTGCCACTGTCATGCCCACTGCTACCCGCTTAACCGTCGCTGAGGACCCTTTTTCCACTTCACTCCCATCGGAGTCCTCCTCTGATGAGTCAGTGGAGGATTCGCTGTCCTTCCTCCTTCTCTTATTACCCTTTCCTTTTGTTTCTCCATCCTTGTCCCGCTCTCCACCGCTTGTTCCAACGGGTGCCTCAGGCTCAACTCCTGATTCCGATAATGTTTCCGGTGTTCGCGTCTCGCTGTCCTCCTCCAAGCTTGCGTCACCTTCTCCGGTTTCCATTGCTTGCGCCGCTGTGTCTCTGCCATTATCCTTCGCCACAATCCGTTTCCTTGGTTGCTGGCCTGTCTTGGTTTTCCTCTCTCGCCTGTGGGCGGACTCCATCGGTTTTCCTGCGCCAGTGTCCCTGTCCAGTGGAGCCATCGTTCCCCCGGCTGCCGGGCTATACCATGGCGGTGGTACATGTGTTGCTGGTAAGGATTTGCCATTGCAGCCTGCCATAGCTGGGCACCGTACTGATTTCCTATCTGCCCACCTTGCGCCGATGAATCCGATGGTGGGCCTGACGCTCCCATGACCGGCATAGCCCCTGCACTCATTGCTGGCCACATGGGCCACCACCACTGCGGTGGGCCGCCTCGTCCCATCTCAAACTGCATTCCTGTAGACCCTTGGTGGCCGCCTTGTTCCATCGGGGTTGCCCTCGGCTGCTGCCGCCTGCCTCCGTTCTTTTTTACTTGAACCTTCTGTGCCTTCGCCACCGATCCTGCTTCCTTCAGACTCCTGGCCTGCGGTCTCTGTCTCCTCCCGGCTCCTCCTCTTCCCTCACCCTTGCTTGGGGAAGAATCGACCTGCGTGTTCCGCGGCTCTGTGACCCTCCCCTCCCGGGCTCCCCCCCGGGCTCTCGCTGCTCCTCCACCTGGCATGCTCGCAATCAGTGCACAAAGGACTCCTTTATTATGGGGGTTTTTTTTGGATTTTTTTTTTAATTATTTACTCACGGTTTGCAGTTTCTAAAGGGGGAGCGCTGGCAAGGTCCACCTCTTGCACCAATCTCTAGCCCTGCAGCCCTCCTCAGCTCCAAGATGCGCCCGTGCCTTTAAATATTCTCCCCCGCTCTGGCTTATCCGCTGGTCCGCAGGGCTGTAGGCAGTTTGCTGTTGATCAAATCGCTGGCTGCTTCTCTGCTCTCCAACCACGTGGCCGCCGGTGAATTGTAATCCCTCCTCCTGCTCCCAGCTCGTTAAAAGGCTGCTGTGCCTTTAAATTCCGCCGCAGGTCTCCGGGTCCTCTTCAGGGACTCCGGGAGTGCCTGCCCGATTTTTTTTTTTTTTTTTGCTGCCCGATCACGTATCGTGCGCTGGCGGGGTCCTCTCCAGCTCTCCTCGGCTCTTCAGGTCTCCGGGTCCTCTTCGGGGACTCCGGGAGTGCCTGCTCAAAATTTTTTCTTTTTTTTGTGCTGTCCGATGCGTTTCGCGGGCCGAGCCTCCTCCGAACACCCTCCTCGAGTGTCTTGCGGGCCCGGGCCTTCTCTGGGCACTCTCCTCGATGATCCAAAAAAGGCGAGCGCTGGCCAGGTAAAAAGGCCGAGGCCACCGCTCGCCGCGATCTTAAAGGCCCCCGGCCTCACGCGTCATCCCAGCCGCCCCCCCCCCCCCCCCCCGGACCGGGGGAGGATCGGACGCCGCCACGCGGGCCTCAACAGCAAAGGTAGGGTGGGGTGGGGGGCCCTCCCGTTCGGCAGGCGCCATGTTAAGGGGGGGGGCTCTCCCCGCACGCCATGAGTCGGCCCCGTTAAATGGAAACGCTATTCTACCTGGTGCACTTCCAAAGGGGTACCACCATTGGACTGCTCACCTGAATTGCTCATTGATTATCTACATACACTATATGTAGCGGGTCTAGCAACATCATCCATCAGAGTTCATCTCAGCGCCATAGGTGCCTATCATAGACCAGTTAACAATATTTCTATATCCAATCACCCCTTACTATCTCGTTTCATCAAGGGGTTAACTCACCTTCGTCCTCCAATCTCCAAACCTCCAGTTCCATGGAACCTCAACATAGTTCTGGAACAGCTTATGCTTTTCCTGTTCGAACCCATGGACTCGGCACATGGAATACCTCACATGGAAAGTTGTATTCCTCGTTGCAGTAACATCGGCACGAAAAGTCAGTAAATTACAGGCCTTGGTCCATTATTCACCATATCTGCAGTTTCATCATCAAAAAGTAGCTCTCCAAACTCACCCATCCTTTCTTCCAAAAGTGGTTTCTCAATTCCATCTCAATCAAACCATAGAATTACCCACTTTTTTCCCTAAACCTCATGCAAATGATAGGGAAAAACTACTGCACACACTAGATTGTAAAAGAGCCTTAGCTTAGTATAAAGAGAGAACAAACTTGGACTCCCGTGTTTCTCAACTCTTTGTCTCCTTTGACCCAAAGGCGCCTGGATTACCAGTGGCTAAACACACCATCTCCAGCTGGATAGCGAAATGCATCAAATTCTGTTACAACAAACTACAACTACATTCAGAGCCTAAAGCTCACCAAGTCAGAGCAGTAGCAGCCTCATTGGCACACCTAAAGAATGTGCAACCCATAGACATTTGCAAGGCAGCTACATGGTCATCGCTTCATACCTTCACATCTCACTACTGCCTTGATCAACAGGCAGCCACTGATGCAAAGATAGGGCAAACAATCCTGCAATCTCTATCCTCATATTCACGGTGACCGCCACACTGTCAAAGATCACGTACGAACATATATATCATAAACAACGTGATCGGGAGCTTGGGACTCCCATGACAGCATGGCTAATTCAGCCCTGCTATCGACGGGAAAAAGTTTGCTTACCATAAACGGTTTTTCCGTAGATAGCAGGATGAATTAGCCATGCTGACCCACCCTCCTCCCTGGCAGTCACCTAGTCTTCGACTACACTACAGCTTAATCACAGACTGAGGAGATTCCGTTACTTTCCTGCGCGGGAACACATGCGCAGCTGCAGAGAGCAAAACTCTGATCTCTGCTTTGACAAGCTCTGCCTCCCGGACCTGATTGACAGATCCCATGACAGCATGGCTAATTCATCCTGCTATCTACGGAAATACCGTTTACAGTAAGCAAACTTGCTTTTATGCATGTAGTGCCACTATGCAAGCGAGTTTACCCACACTCAGGGAGGGCAATTTTCTAAAAGCCTATTTCCATGGCTAAAGCATTGTTTTACTCATGGAAATAGCTTTGAAAATTGTCCACCCTATCTTAACTGGTGCAGTAAATGGTTAATACATAGTGAAAGGTAGTTACCACATGAAAAATGCATAATCACACTTTAGTACATCGGCTCTTAAGTGCCAATAGGTATATATGAGAGATCCAAAATACACAGCTAGTAAAAACCTTTCAAAGGAAAAATCTAGTTTCAATTTAGTACAAACTGAAATAGTATGGTACGTTTTAAGAGATGAAAATATTATTTAGCCACACATCCTCCACTTTAAGGGCCGGATTTTAAAAGGGTTACGCGCATAAGGTACGCGCGTAACCCTTTTAAAACACCCCTGCGCGCGCTGAGCCCATTTTGCATAGGCTTCCGGTGTGCGCAAAGCCCCGGGACGAGCGTAAGTCCCGGGGCTTTCTTCGGGGGGCGTGTCGCGATCCACGCGTCATCGGGGGGAGTGTCAGGGGGGCATGACGCGGTCGGCGCGTCATCCGGGGGCGGTGCCGCGGACGTGGTTTCGGCCCAGGGGCATTCCGGGGGCGTGGCCGCGGCCTCCGGACCAGCCCCAGACCGGAACATGGCACCCGGCAGCCGGCCCGGCGTGCGCAAAGTTACGCCTGCTTCGAGCAGGCGTAACTTGTGCGACAGAGGTGGTGGGGGGGGGGGGGGTTTAGATAGGGCCGGGGGGAGGGTTAGGTAGGGGAAGGTGGGGGGAGGTGGAGGGAACGGACAGTGCTCGCAGGGCTCGGCGCGTGCAAGTTGCACAAATGTGCACCCCCTTGCGCGCGCCGATCCCGGATTTTATAAGATACGCGTGCACGCTCTTTTTCAAAATGTACCCCTAAATCTTCATCAGGGACAAAAATATGATAGAAAAATTAGGTGTTACAAATAAAATATTGAAGAATTGTTACAAAAAATGTATCTCAAAGCAGAAAAGCTAAAGAGAATACCAATCATATGCTGGTGCAGTATACTACTTGCATACTTTCAAAGCTCTTTACTCACATAAAACTCAGTTTATGCATGTAAATGGCTTATCAAAGCAGTGCAAACATTTTGATTTTAAAAAGTTTGTGTGGTAGTGTACACGTGAAAGTTACACCTTCTGAAGAGGAAATCTTCTTTCATGTGAGTGCACAACTAAGTTTGCTTTGCAAATAATAGTAAAGTCTGTGTATACAATATACATGCAGATTTTACTGATATGCAAGCTGTTTGAAAATTACCCTCATTAAGGGAAGGGAAACATTTGTGTTTAAAGCTCTTCTGATAAACAGATGAGCCCCAAATTGATGCAAATTGAGCTACTTCACAGAATTAACTGTTCAAGTACTTTTGGAGGAAACATATTATACTGATTAATTATACTGAGAACCACTCTATCAATCACAATAGATTTCATTTTTCCATGTCATGCATTATTTTTTTGAAGAGCAATTTTCAAGTGGGTTTATCTGTGGAAAAAATTCCTTAAGAAATTGTCCTGGCCTTCAGTGGGGCAAGTATGCATGCTGTAGAAAAAAAAAGAGGCGAGCATTGAAAAGCAAGCATAGGGATTTCATTTTCTAATCTCTCCGCTTGCTTTTCAGTGATTTAACCTGCATACTTTGAACTTGCAAAGTTTGTATGTTAAATATTCCCAACAGCATAGGCCCATTGGTGGATTTTCAAAAGGAAACTCTGCAGCCCACTGAAAATTTTCCTTTATGTACATATATATGTATGTGCATACACATGTATATATGTATTCCACAGTTGAATATATACTTACACCAAACTGTGTAATCCTAGAAGACCCATTCCTCTAAAATCTGTTTTTGGATCATCACCTTGGAAACCAATCTCGCACCATTGCTTACAAATCCGACCTTCCAGTGGGACACCAGGTTTCAGCAGGTTCCATAACTAAAGATTACAAAGAATTATTTTGACAGCATGTATTTGTATATATATATATTCCTGTTTAGGGAAAATAGTATGTCAAATATATATTTGCTGTTATCTTCATTATTTAATATTAATCAAACATGATGAATATCGGGGGAGAGGAGAGTGCAGTCAGCGTGCCAGGAAGCACTCGACTTCAGTTTTGCTTTTCAGCAATTTTTAGAGGTAAAGACCTACTCACTCCTGGTCGAGGGAAGGGAGGCCCGGATCGAGTGGGCGGTCCCTCGTGACGTCATCGGCAGGTGCCCCGGGACAGCTTAAATTGAAGGGCCCTGCGGCGCGCACCGAAGCCGAGCGCCAAAGGGGCGCGCCCCGGGCATAAATTTTATTATGGGACGTAAACGGAAATCTAAAAATTATACCTCCTCCCCAACAACACCAGCTCCAAGAAGAAAAGGACCAATGGACTCCCACATAGTGTATGTGGGTGAGTCCTATGTAAGGGATGCTTCAGAAGGTAATTCCCAGTTAGGGGTTACCTTAAGTCCCAGGTCCACACAACCCCCCTTACAACCTGTAAGGGAAAATATACAGATGGTTAATGAAGTTATAGCTCCTTCTGCAAATGGAACCCCAATCCTTAGTGAACAGGGGAGCATAGCGGAAGGAAGTATACATTCGAGTATCCATTTAGTGGGTAGTGAGGCTACTGCTAGTAATACCAGAGTCCCATGTCCTGTACCTATCCCTGATGTGGGTAGTGAAGGGGAGGAAAACAGTGGGGAACCGGAAAATGTTACGTTATTAAATGTGTGGAGACTAATGGCAAAAATTGACAAGAAATTATCTAATTCCATATCTAAGGTACATTCTTTTTCAGTGGAAGCAACGGCAAAATTTGAGGAGTTAGATTTAAGAACTAATAAGGTAGAACAGGCAGTGGCAAACTTGAACCCACTAGTAAATAATTTACAAGCCACCAGTATATCTTCCATTAAGGATAACCTCATACTGCATAATAGGATAGAATTGTTGGAAAATGAAGCAAGATCAAATAATCTTAGATTATTAAATTTTCCTATTTCAAGATTAATGTCATCTATGGAATTGTTTAAAAAATATGCAGTAGAGATATTATCTTTTGAAATGGAGAAAATCCCAATTATATCTAAAATGTATTATATACCTAAAAGAACAACGTTGCAAGTACAGGAGGGTAGAATTGATATTTTGGAAAGTCCAGGGGTCTCTACTTTTTTAGAAGACTCCATGGACAATATATCTTCCAGAGCAACATTATTAGTTTCTTTTTCATTAAAACAGGAAAAAGACTTGTTCTTTTCAAAATATTTTCAAAACAAAGAATTTAATTTTTGTGGGCAAAAGATACAAGTCTTTCCAGATGTATCTCGGGCAACCCAGGCACAAAGAAAAAATTTTTTGTCCTTTAAGCAAACTGCTCTAGATATAGGAGCGAGTTTTTTCTTGAAATTTCCCTGCAAATGCCAGGTAACATATCAAAATAATAAATATATATTTCTTGACCCCTCACACTTGGAACATTTCTTAAGGGATAAGTCTCAGAATAATTAATATGATATTTAAGGAGTAAGGGTTGTATAAGAAATTAGAAGCATGCTTGATTTAGCCTCTCCCCTCCTCCTAGATGTGGGCTAGTAACCTTTTGATAATATATCGTGTAATGTTTGAATGTTATGCTCTTTTTTGGAATGCCTGTTTATATCATTTATGTTGTAAATGTTATAACTAATAAATAATAAAAACAAAAAAACAAAAAAAAACATGATGAATATCAGCATTAAGGAGTGAATTTTAAGAGTTGCTCCCCAGTTCACAGAGTTAGCATCTAGGTCCTCCAACTCTGGTTTGATAGCCTGTACACCCCCCAGTTAGCCAAGACCCTTTACACTCCTCAGATATGTCTCATTAATTAAATTTTTTTTAAACTTTCACGCTAACCATAGCAGTAGTTCAGTTACATGGCATGGGACCTTGGCACGTAAATTCCTGATTCAAGTATCGAAATGTCCATGTACCGGCCATGCCCACCAAGACTATACCCCTTTTTGAAATGTTCTGAGGTGTGCAGTGGCATTTATGCACATATCCAGTTTTTAAAATCTGCTTGGTGTGCGCAAGCCTGGCATATTCGCACATCCCCTAATTAATGTGCACATTGGAGTTTAAAATTCACTTTTTGGTTTTGTTATGCTTAAGTGTGTTTGGTGGATCCTTGGGTGATGTGGAGATGACCACGCTCACAGGGAGGAGCCTCGTGAGGAGCCACAGCACTGGGCTAGACTCGTACTGCACAAAACACACAATAGTTCTTTATTTAACAGCTTGAAGAGAACCACCAGAGGTGGTAGTATTGAGGCAGTCTAGTAGTCGTAATTACCGGGACCTCGGCAGAGGGAGCCCTTCTCTCCTTGATGACATCAGGAGGTTCCGTAGCAGATCTCCGAGCAAGGAGATACTGTGGATGAGATAGACTGAGAGTTAGAGTACTCACTAGGGGGGTAATTTTCAAAGGAGTTACGCGCATAAATGTAACTACTATTGTAGCAATTTTCAAAAGCCATTTACTCACGTAAAGTGCACTTATGCGAATAAATCCTATGGACGATTCAATGGCATATATTGTAGCAATTTTCAAAAGCCCACTTACTCGAGTAAAGTGCATTTACATGCGTAAAACCCAGATTTACGCATGTAAATGCTTTTTAAAATCCGCCCCTAGGTGTTTGCTGTTGATTTGTGATTCCACCAGGTAGGTTGTAGAAGGTACAGGCACCGAGGCAGGGAGAGCAGGCCCTCGAGGAGCAAGTACCTGTTCCCTGTAAGGCACCTGAATAAAGCAGAGGCCCCCCGAGGAGCGGGTACCCAGGTTAGCAGTTAACCCCGAAGATAGAGAGAGAGAGCTTCCTGCGGCAGCACGGAAGAGGCAGAGTAGTGTAGACAAGAATGGATTTGAGTCCTTGCTAACTCGAGGAGCTAGCAAACTAGTGAAGGTAGTATACCCGGATGGCATGACGTCAGCATGAGGGAACGCCCTCGAAGTTCACGCCAAGGGTGGTTTAAAGACGTGGGTTGTGCGCGTGCGCACCCTAGTAGTTACCTGGGAGGAGCAATGGCGGGAGGCTGCACTATAGCCGTTCCGGGGACGCCAGAGAGGTCGGCTTGATGACGCTATGGTAGCCATCTGTCCGAGGTAAGCGGGAGGAGCTGTGAATAAGGGGAGGCAAATGGGACGAAGCCGTCGAGGACCGACTGACGGAAGAGTAACCCCCTTCAAAGGGCGTCCACACTGTTTCCTTCCAGGTCTTGGTTTTTGAGGATGCAATTTATGGAAGTCCTGTAGCATCTCTTTATCCAGGATATTAGACATTGGTGTTCAAGAGTTTTCTTCAGGGTCATACCCTTCCCATGACAGGAGGTATTCCCATACTCTACCTTGTCTTCTCACATCGAGAACTGCGTCTACTTTGTATTCGAGGTCTTCTTCTGCATCTAAAGGTGTAACTTCAGGATATCCTGTTGGAGAACTCACTAAGGATCAATGGCTTCAATAGTGAGATGTGGAATGTATTGTGGATCTTTAAAGCAGATGGTAGCTTCAGACTGTAGGTGAGATTGCCCAGTCGTTGGAGAATGGGAAATGGTCCAACGTAGCGAGGAGAGAAGTGAGCTGACGGAAGCTTAATTCTTAAATGCTTCGTGGAAAGCCAGACTTTATCACCAGGCTTGAAGTCTGGAGCCTTGCAGTGATGAGCATCGTATCCTTTCTTTGCCTGAAGTCCTGCTTTAATAAGCATCTCTTTAGTCTGAGTCCAAAGTTGTTGGATATCTTTGGCAGTAGATTGAGCTGCTGGGGACGACACTGATAATGGAAGTGGTGGCAGTGGTAGTCGTTCGTAGACCACTTCAAATGGTGTTGATCCAGTGGATGTTGATGGATGAGAATTAATGGCAAATTCTGCCCAAGGCAACAGTTCACTCCAATCATTCTGGCAAGTGCTCACGTAGGCACGAATGAACTGCTTGAGAGTCCTGTTCATCCTCTCTGTTTGCCCGTTGGATTGTGGATGGTAAGCTGAGATGAAGTCAAGAGAAACGTTGAACTTCTTACATAGTGCCTTCCAGAAGTTAGCTGTGAAATGAGCTCCACGATCGGAGTCTACATGCTTAGGCATGCCATGCAGGCGGAAGATGTGCATAATGAATAGCTTGGCGAGCTCCATGGCGGTGGGTAAGCCTGGGAGAGCCTTAAAATGAGCCATCTTCGAGAACCGATCTACGGTTACCCAAATAGTGTTGTTTCCTCCTGAAGATGGTAAATCTACCATGAAGTCTGGGGCAATATGTGTCCATGGTTCTTCTGGCACTGGCAAGGGTTGGAGTAGACCCCATGGACGACCCGGCAGTGTTTTCTGTTTAGCGCAAGAAGCAACGTAGGAGAATGTGTCTTCCTTCATGGTGGGCCACCAATACAAGGTTTGAAGCTTAGACAGGGTTCTACGTTGACCAGGATGTCGTGAAAGTTTGGAGTCGTGGGCCCAAGCCAATAACTTTTTTCTGAGGTTCTTGGGTACGATGGTCTTTCCTGCAGGTACTGAGTGAGTAGCTGCCAATATGATCTTCTCTGGGTCAATGATGTGCCGCAGCTCTTCTGGAATATCCTCGAAGAGGAATGAGCAAGATACAGCGTCAGCTCTTATGTTCTTATCTCCAGGGCGATAACTGAGCAAGAAGTTGAATCTATTGAAAATCAGAGACCATCTCGCTTGTCTATGATTCAGGCACTGTGCGTGGTGGAGGTACTCCAGATTTTTTTTTTTTTTTTTTGATTTATAGCTTTTATTGGCATGAAATAAAACAACTGTGCACCATATACTAAATGCAATACAACCAGAATTGAACAGTCAATGCTATTGTGCTGTATAGCTGAGAGCCATTTTACGCGAACCCATCCCCTTGATATCCCCACCCCCCCCCCCCCCCCCCCCCCACCCCTAGAGTAAGCTAGCATAGACCACATGAATATATGGTAAGCAATACACCTGCTATCAGACATCAAAGAACACATAAGCTTGATAAATGAAAAAACTCTGTGGCAGAACAATAGCCCTGCAGTGATAGGAAGTCCCATTGGATTCCGCCCTCCCGGGGCGGTAACAGAATCACTAGGCCGCACCAGTCTTGTAATCGTCCATTATAGTTCACTACTGAGCAGTAGACATTCGGAGCCAGTGTTCATAGCGGCCCCAGATCTTATGAAAGTTCTGAGTCGATTTATTGCGAAATGCTGTAACCTTCCCCAGAGTGTGCGTGTGAAGAACCAATGCTTGAACTGTAGTTAACGTGGGCACGCTGGAATCCTTCCAACACCGCGCTATAGCACATCTGGTCGCGGTGACCACATATTTAATAAAATAGTTATGAAATTTTGATCTGTCTTGGAGTTCATCATTCAGTAGCGCTTGTGCTGGTGTAAGTTGTATGCTGCCCTTCAAAATCGTAGATATCCACGCCGATATCAATGTCCAAAGCTGTTGTAATTTGGGGCATTGCCACCAAAGATGGAGAAAAGTACCTCTGTCCTGGCAAAGTTTCCAGCATAGCCCCTGTGTGTTTGGCGCATAATGTTGAATAAGACTTGGTGTGATATACCATCTGTAGTATAATTTGTACCCATTTTCAATGTGCTGGGTGGATATAAGTCCCTTCCTTAATCGTTGAAAAATCCGCAACCAGTCCTCCTTCGTCCAATCACATTGTAAATCTGATTGCCACGCTTGTATATGAGACGCAGACATATCAAAGTCATCGCTTAATAAGCCATATATATTAGAAATATGTTTGTTAACCCTATGTGCATGTCGACACATACTCTCAAAAGATGAAATACCCTTTACAAGGTCAGCTTCAATCCGCTTTCTAAGGAAAAAGTGTCTAACTTGGAGATAGCGAAAGAGATCTGCAGGCCCCAACTGGAATTGGCGGCAAAGGGTATGGAATGTTAGCAGACCCCCAGGGGACCAAATATGGGACCATTGTGAAATACCCTTATCGAGCCAGGGCTTAAACGCTGTCGGATTGCCAGCAGGTCGAAACTCCCTGTGATAGAATAAATGTGTGCTGTGGAAGAAACTTTGGGAGCCCACTAGGGTTTTCTTCCACCGGTCCCATACTGTTAGGGTAGTTTGTACAGTCTCGGGTAGGGGCGATCTAAGGCACCTGGAAACCTTGGTCTGCCATAACAATGCTGTGATAGGAAAAGTACCCATCATGGCCTGCTCCATGCGCACCCAGGGTTTGCTCTGTTTGATGTCATGCCACTCTATGGCCGCTTTCAAATGGGCCGCCCCATGGTAACGGGCCAGACTGGGCACCCCCACCCCTCCTCTATATCCAGGCAAGAACAACGTCTTCAGAGCAATCCTGGGTCTTTTCCCTGTCCATAAATATTTGTTTAGTCTCTTTTGCCATTTATCCAATAACTTTACAGGGATAGCAATGGGTAATGTCTGCATTAAATACAGAATCCGGGGCATGATGTTCATCTTTAGTACTGCTAATCTCCCCAGCCAGGAAATGTGATATCTATCCCACTCTTCTAGGTCTTTATATATTTTCCCCATAAGCGGTATATAATTTAATTGAAAGAGATCATTCTCTGCGCCCAGATAGACCCCCAAGTATTTTAACTTGCAATTAGCCCACTTGAAGGGAAACTCCCTTGCAATTTGGCCAATCAAATCTGGGGAGACATTGACATTTAACAATTCCGACTTTTCCCAGTTGATCGAAAACCCCGATACACTACTAAAGGTTGCTAATTCTCCAGAAAGTGCCCGCAATGATGTAAGGGGGTCAGTAATAGTAAACAGAATGTCATCTGCGAAAAGAGACATTTTAGAGGAAAAATCTCCAACGCTCACTCCAGAAATCAAGGGATTGTTCCGGATGCGATGAGTGAAGGGCTCCAGGAAGAGTGCAAACAGCAGTGGGGATAATGGACACCCCTGCCTGGTACCCCTCCCAACTGCAAACGAAGAGGAATACCCCCCATTAATTTTTAGACAAGCGGATGGTGCTTCATATAATTTTTGAATCCAGGTAAGAAACTTGTCTCCCAGATTAAATAAGCGCAAGGTATGGAACAAAAAGGGCCAATGCACATAGTCGAAAGCCTTTTCGGCATCTATGGCTAACAAAAGCAGTGGAATGTGTTGCGAGCGGGCCCATCCCATGATATCAACTGTTTTGCGGACGTTATCCGACGCCATGCGGCCCGGGATAAAGCCTGATTGATCGGGGTGAATCAATCCGGGCAAGGAAACATTAAGCCTGTGGGCTAAAATTTTGGCTAGAATTTTCATGTCTAAGTTAATTAAAGATATGGGGCGATAAGAGCCACATACCGTAGGATCCCTGCCAGGTTTCGCCAGCAGTGTCACCCCTGCCATATTATCGTCCGGGGAGATCGAAGCCGTCCCCTGCAGAGAATTATATAATGAAACCAGCGGAGGCACCAGTAATCCCATAAATTTCTTATAAAAAGAGGCGGTATATCCATCGAGCCCTGGGGATTTGCCTATTTTCATGGATTTAATGGCCCAAGTCACTTCTGCAGCAGTGATATCCCTAGATAGAAATATTTGAGCCTCAGGGGTGACCTGCGGTAAAGTAGAATTTTGAAAGTAGGCTTCCAGCTCAGCTTGGTTTATGCTGGTCTGGGGAGCATAGAGTTCCGTATAATAACGGAGAAAGCGCTGCCGAATATCAGTATTGGAGGTTAATATCATTCCACTGTCGTCCTTTAATTTAACAATGTTATTCTGGGCCTGACGGATCTTTAATTTTCGGGCCAACTGTCTGCCCGCCTTGTTGCCTCCTTCATAATATTGCTGCTGACTACAAATTAACTTGTGTGCGATTTGGGCCGCTTCCAGATCCGCCAAATGCTTGCGTAACGTGTCTATTTGTATTAATATATCGGCCTCTCCTGTAGCGGAGTGCGCCTGCCCCAGCTGCTGCAATCGCATTAAAGTATCAAGCTTATCTTGCTGTTTGCATCTCTTTACATAGGCGCCCCTGGCAATAAGTTTCCCTCTCACCACCGCCTTCAGACAATCCCACAGGGTAGTGGGAGACGTATCCGGGATGTCATTTAACTGTAAATACTCCTGAATGTCCCCGTACAACCGAGTACAAAATTCCTCATCGTCAAGTAGACTATCATTAAGTCTCCAAAATTTGCGTCCCTTATCATACCCAGAGAAGTGGAAATCCACAAACACGGGTCCATGATCAGACCACGTGATGGGGCCCAGGGACGGAGCTAGAACCTGATTACAGCAGCCCTTATCTACCAGTAAGTAGTCAATACGAGAGTAGGATTTATGCACCCTAGAAAAAAAGGTATAATTCCTGGATTTGGGGTGCCAAACCCGCCAGACATCTACGAGACCGTGGTGTCGTAAAAAACGCCGAAAGGCCTGTCGGTCCGTTCTTCTAGTGGAAAAGGTAGTGTGGGAATTATCTAAGCGAGGGTCCATCGTCAGATTAAAATCCCCTCCTAGGATTATATGACCTTCGCCCCACAGATCTATAATCTGAGACAGACCATCCATATAGGCGCTCTGCCCCACATTGGGTGCATATGAACTAATCAGGGTGAACTTCTCCCCTCCCACAGTGATAACCAGTAATAAGTACCTGCCCTCCGGGTCTGACCGGCATAACAATTCTTCATATATCAGATCCTTGTGCATAAGTATTCCCACTCCTAGATATTTATGAGCCAACGGCCTTGCAGCCCAATATTGTCTAGGGAAGCTTGGGTGTTTAAGTAAGTACTCGTATCTTCTCTTTAAGTGAGTTTCTTGCACGAAGGCTATCATGGTATGATGGAAGTTCAAGTCATCAAAGAGGGATTGCCGCTTTAAGGGTGAATTCAGTCCCTTTACATTGAGGGACATAATGTTAAAAGTTGTCATGTGAATGATTCATAAAAAGCTAGTTTCCCAATGGGCCGCCCCCGCGGTCCCAGCCACTGTATTAATCTGGCTTGTCTGCGCTCCCCTGTGTTCCATGAGTCCATTATATGAGAAACTCGGTAATAGCCGCCATCCTCTAGCTTCCTCCCCCCCCCCCCCCCCCCCGCTCTCCCACCTCCCCCACAGCTTGTTCCCTGTCCCAGGGACACGCTGTCTGGTTAAGGGAGGAGTCGATCATCCCAGCAGTAGTCCTCCCTCAACACCATCAGATATGCTTAAGAGAACAATATTTGACAACAGGACATCTCTAACTTATTAGCTGTCTATTACAAACCCTTGTGCCACAACTTTAGAACAGGCAGAAACCCTAATTAAACCTTAGTTAAACAAGCTTAATAGATATCTTTGAGATAAGCCTCACAAACAGGATCCCAGGCCTCAGTCCCACGAGCGATGACCCAGCCGGGACATTTCAACGCATGTGAGTCCTGAGATGGCAAGAATCCCCCGTATTGACTCCATCTCGCTCATCAATCCGAAGCTCAGCGCTGTGTAAGCGAATCAGGGTGGCGCCGCAGCCTTCTATCGCCTCTGGTCACTCGTTGCCATCTCGGTGGCCCCTCCTGCCGAACTGGTGGTTTTGGGGGGACAGGTAAACCCGAAATCTCTGGGTATCCTGCATCCCGCAGAAAGTTGGAGGCCTCTGCCGGCGTTTTCGCCCGATGTGCTACGCCCTTCAAGGTAAAATTAAGCCCAAATGGAAATAGCCATCGGTATCGAATATTTTCTTTTCTGAGGAGGTCAGTGACCGGTTTAAAATCCCTCCGTTTTTTTATTGTTATGGGTGAGAGGTCCATAAATATCATGACCTCATGTCCCTGCCACTTCCAGCTGGTTTGCTGCCGCGCTATGTTAGCAATTCTGTCCTTGATAGCATATTCATGGTAGCACGCTATAATGTCTTTAGGCAAATTATTAACCCGGGGGCCAAAAACCCTGTGGGCTCTTGCTATTTTTACCTCCTCTGGCTCTGAAGAAGTGGTTCCCGCGCCTGAGGCCAAAAGCATGGCGCTGATCTGTGCCACTGTAGTTATGCAGTCTGCATATTCCGGACCCTCCGGGACGCCTCTGAAGCGGAGATTCTGCCGCCTGGACCTATTTTCTAAGTCTTCCATCTTGTCTTGCAGGCGTTCCATTTCGTCCTGTATAGTATGAATTTTATCTTGCTGCTCCTTGAGGTCCGCACTATTTGCTTCTGCTCTGGTTTCAACCTCAAATATCCGGCGGCCATTTTCAGCAATATCCTCCTTGAGCTCCTCTATGGAGGACATGATGGCCGCGGTTTTCGCCGCGATTTCAGATTTAATTTCTTCGACCCAACCCTTCATCTCCGATTTCGTGGGGATCACGTTTTCGTCGGTAGGGTCGCCCGTGGCCTTCGCTCCGATATCCGCCGCCTCATTCCCCACCCCCGCCATGATTTCTCCTGGGGCCTCACCTTCTTGCGGCAATTTGCTGTACGAGAATTTTTTTAAATCCACCGTTTTTCGCCGGTGAGACATCTGCCGGCGAGCCCGATGTTATTAGGAGTGGTTGGGCAATAAATCGCCGGTCAGAACGCCCGATGTCAGTGGCTTTGGCTGGTGTCGAGGGAGAGACCCAGATTTAGTCCGCCATCTGCCGGGATGACGTCACATCCTCTCCGAGGTACTCCAGATTTTTATGGTCTGTGAAGACCATTACTTGATGCTGTGCTCCTTTGAGCCAAGGGCGCCATTCTTCGAATGCCATCTTTATAGCCAGAAGCTCTTTGTCTCCTATTCCATAATTTTTCTCTGCAGGAGAGAAGCGACGGGAGAAGAATGAGCATGGTTGTGGAACCTTTGAATCACCAGCCTGACTTAATACGGCCCCCACGCCAACGTCAGAGGCATCAACCTCCACGATGAAAGGCTTGGAGGGGTCTGGGTGTCGAAGACACAGCTTGCTTGAAAGGCTTCTTTTAGTTTCTGGAATGCAGCTATAGCCTCTGGAGATCAATTAGCAACATTGGCACCTTTCTTCGTCATAGCTGTAAGCAGCACTGTAAGTGAAGAGTAATTCTTGATGAAGGTCAGCGTCTGAGAGCTTTTAATCTGGTGGGTTGCGCCCAATTCTTTTTTTTTTTTTTTTTTTTTTTAATTTATCAATTTTACAATTTTAATTCAAGAATACTTGAAATTGAAATACATACACTACACATGCTTCAAAACATTAAGTAAATAACAACTCACAATAGGAATCCTAACATATTTCCATCTAATAATAATATTTCAATTACAATCCTTAATATAAAAGATCTGTGTAGTCATATTTTTTAGCCCACAATATGGATCCAAGATTCACACAACCTTAAGAAAGATTTTATACATCAATAATCAAATATAGGGTGAGTTATATTTCTAATAGACCTTTTAGCACACCTTTAGAAGTTTACATGTCAAGTTACAGGAGAGGAAAATACAACAGAACTTTTTTTTACTAGCAATAAAGGATGTTAGTTGAGGAGGCTGAAAGAACATATAAGAATTGCTTTGAAACTTAACCAAGCACTTGCAAGGGAACTTTAACAAAAACAATCCACCCATCTCCAGCACTTGTGGCTTTAACAGCAGAAATTGTTGTCGCCTTTTCTGCGTCTGCCTTGAGAGATCAGGGAATATCTGAACTTTAAAGCTAAAGAAAGTTTCAGTTCGATGAGAGAAGAATTTCTTAAAAACCCATTCTCTATCAGATTGAAGTAGAAAAACTACCATCAAAGTTGATGGTACAGCCACACTTTCTTCCGATTGTTCAAGCAATTCTGAGATATTAGTTGGTGTTTCTCTAGGGACCAGTATCTGAAAATTATCTAAATCAGACTCAGTACTTTTTTTTTGTGGGATATAAAAGACTTTTGATATAATAGGAAGAATTTCTTCAGTAATTTTTAAATTTTCAATCATATATTTCCTCCATAGATCTTTAGCCGCCATATATGGCAGTTTTGGGAAATTAATGCATCTCAGGTGTCTTTCACGCATTTGATTATCCAAGTTTTCCACTTTCTGGTGAAGGATTTGATTTTCCTTAATTAATTCACTTTGCAAATTATTCAAACTTTCCATTTTCACATCTATGGTTTGTAATTTCTTCGTTTTTTTCCACAAGCTCTTTTTCAACATTCAACATTTTAATTTCTAGATTTTCAACAGATTTAGCAGTTGACAAAATCTGGTGCTGAATATTACTGTTTGTTTCTTTTATTGCTTCCCAAATAGTCTGTAGAGTAAAAGTTTCTGGTCTTACCAGCTCTGCAAGTTGAACCGGACCTTGAGAAGTTTCACCAACGCTAGTAGAAATCCCCTCTCTCAGATTTCGTAGCAGTTCTGGCGTCTCCCCTCTCTCCACTTGCTGATCCACTTCAAGTGTTTCTCCCGACTCTGAACCCAGATGTAATACCGTGGGGAGACTTCCTTCCGACAACTTAGGCTCTAGAGAGGATATCTCAGAGGCACCTAATTGTTGTACCTCTGATTCCACTCTTTGTTGTTCAGCGTGTCTCTGCGCAGGGTTTTCAGGCGGGCGTCTATCCTCCGGCGAGAATATCAATGACTGCTCAGGGCTGCTTCCGGACTCATCTTCTCTCCGATCCGCTGCCAGCGAGCTCCTGCCTGGAGTATCAACTCCCCGGCGTATGTGTGCGTCCATTGGTCCCAAGACCGCAAGAGCCGAGGGGGGCTCTAGAGCTAGCCGCTCCCTCGCTCTCTTCTTGCGGCCAGAATGCGGCATCAAACAACGGTAAGGCAAACTGAAAGGAGAGACGCTCACACACGTCTTACCTCTCCGCCATCTTGGATCCGCGCCCAATTCTTGATACTCTCCAGCTTCTGTGGATCCATTTGAAAGCCTTGATTGGAAACGACGTAGCCTAAAAAAGGCACTGATTCTTTGTGAAATTCACATTTGGATAGCTTGGCGTAGAGATGGTTCTCACAGAGCCTCTGCAGTACTCTCTTAACATCCTCCAGATGAGTGGTCATATCTTGAGAGAATATCAAGATTGTCATCCAAGTAAATAACAACACACTTATAGCGGAGGTCCCGGAAAATGTCGTTCATTACATTTTGAAAGACAGTCGGGGCATTGCACAGGTCGAAGGGCATCACTAGATACTCAAAGTGACCATCTCGAGTGTTGAAGGCTGTCTTCCACTCATCGGCAGCTTGAATGCGAAGTAAATTGGAGGCTCCTTTCAGATCCAGTTTGGAAAAGATTTGAGCTCCTTGTAGTCTGTCGAATAGCTCTGAAATCAGAGGCAGAGGGTAACGATCCTTTATTGTTATTTTGTTGAGGCCCCTGTAATCTATACATGGACATAGTGTTCCATCCTTTTTGCCCACAAAGAAAAAGCCTGCTCCAGCAGGGGACTTGGATGGTCTTATGAAGCCCTTTTGGAGGTTTTCCTGAATATATTCGGACATGGCTTTGTTTTCTGCCATGGACAGAGGGTACACCCTTCCCTTGGGTGGCTCAGTATTGGGCTTCAGATTAATAGTGCAGTCATAAGGTCTATGAGGCGGAAGTACATCTGCAGCTTCTTTTGAAAAGACATCTTGGAAAGATGCGTATTGAGGCGGCAACCCTGGCATTACTGGGGTGGTAGGCATACAGGGTAACTGCGCTACCTCAGTCAGGCATTTATCATTGCAGTCTGGACCCCAATTCAACAGTTCCAGTGTAGCCCAATTGAATTGAGGCATATGCTGCTGCAGCCATGGTAATCCCAGTACTATGGGGTGCATGGCCTTCTCTAAAACAAAGAAGGAGATGGTCTCAGAATGGAGAGCACCGGTCCGTAGACATACTGGTTCGGTGACTAGAGTTACTTCACCTGGTAAGGGTTCTCCATGGATGGATGAAAGAAGTAGTGGAGATTTCATAGTGGAAGTGGGGATCCGTAGATGCTCCACTAATCGTTGGAGAATGAAATTGCCTCCTGCCCCAGAGTTCACTAGGGCAAGAATCTGGTACTCTAAAGGCCCACAGATCAAGGAGACAGGAAGAGAGAGCGGAGGAGAAGGAGTGGTGAGACCTAAGAAGTCTCCTCCCGCAGGACTTAGGTCTGCCAGTTTCCCAGACATATAGGGCAAGTTTGGACAGCATGACCAGTTTGTCCACAGTACATACACAGCCCCAATTTCTTCCGCATTCTTCTCTCTTTAGATGTCAGGTGGCTGCGGCTTAACTGCATAGGTTCTGCTTTGCCGGCTGCTGGGACCGAAGGAAGAGGCCTGGGTGTGGGCTTGACTCGAACTTCCCCCAGAAGGGGGGTCGCCTGGAAGTCTTGGTCTCTTGAACCTTGTCACGAAGTCGGAGATCAATCCTTGTTGCCAATTTCACTAGGTCAGCCAAAGTCTCAGGCATCTCATGAGCAGCGAGTTCGTCTTTCAGACGAGAGTTCAGTCCTTCAAAGAAGAGGGTCTTCAGGCATCTCGGGTCCCAGGATAATTCAGACGCCAGTGTCTTGAATTCAATAGCAAAGTCAGCTAGTGGTTTGTTCCCTTGCTTCAGGTGAACCAAAGAAGATCCTGCAATGGTATACCAGGCAGAATCATCGAAAACTGACTTAAACAGTTCAAGAAATCCTTCAAGGTCATGAAGAATCGGATCCTCGCACTCCCACAGCGAAGAGGCCCAAGACAATGCTCGTCCATCTAGATATGTCTTGGCATAGGCTGTGGGAAAATGGCCAGGTTGTAGTAAGAAGTCTCTGCATCTCCAAACTTCTCCTGAAAAGCGGGTAGGAGCTGCTAGAGGCACAGTAGTCTTGACCATCACCTCAGACGGCTTAGCTTTTTTACCTGAGGTGGAAGGCAAGTTCATCTGTGTGTGCAGTAGGTTGAATGCAGCGGTTAGTCCTTCCAGCGCAGTCTGCTGTTCGGAGATCCGCTGAGCCAGGCCTGGAATGGCCTGCAACGCAGTGAGCTGAGGTGGATCCATGGCGTTAGCAATCTGTTATGGTTAAGTATGTTGGGGGGATCCTTGGGTGATATGGAGATGACCACGCCCACAGGGAGGAGCCCATGAGGAGCCACAACACTGGGCTAGATTCGTACTGCACAAAACACACAATAGTTCTTTAACAGCTTGAAGAGAACCACCAGAGGTGGCAGTAGTGAGGCCGTCTAGTAGTCGTAATCTCCAGGACCTCAGCAGAGGGAGCCCTTTTCTCCTTGACGACGTCAGGAGGTTCCGTAGCAGGTCTCCGAGCAAGGAGATACTGTGGATGAGATAGACTGAGAGATAGAGTACTCACTAGGTGTTTGCTGTTGATATGCGATTCCACCAGGTAGGTTGTAGAAGGTACAGGCACCGAGGCAGGGAAAGCAGGCCCTCGAGGAGCGAGTACCTGTGACCTGTAAGGCACTTGAAATAAAGCAGAGGGCCCCCGAGGAGCGTGTACCCAGGTTAGCAGTTAACCTCGAAGGGTAGAGAAAGAGAGCTTCCTGCGGCAGCACGGAAGTGGCAGAGTAGAGTAGACAAGAATGGATTCGAGTCCTTGCTAACTCGATGAGCTAGCAAACTAGTGAAGGTAATATACCCGGATGGCGTGACATCAGCATGAGGGAACGCCCTCAAGGTTCACGTAAAGGGTGGTTCAAAGATGTGGGTTGTGCACGCGTGCGCACCCTAGTAGGTATCTGGGAGGAACAATGGCGGGAGGCTGCACCATAGCCGTTCTGGGGACGCCGGAGAGGTCGGCTTGACGACGCTGCGGTAGCCATCTTTCCGAGGTAAGCAGAAGGAGCCATGAATAAGGTGAGGCAAACGGGGCGAAGCTGTCCAGGATCGACAGACGCAACAGGTTTATTTTAAATAGTATGCACACAATAGCGTAGACTATTTAAAATTCCTGCATATGTGTGTTCGTGCATACAAACGCATTTATTTGGATATATGCGCACTTGTTTTAAAGTCACTATCCCTGTGAACAATAAATAAATACTGG